>NC_092081.1:3937452-4243629 GCF_043229965.1 Drosophila suzukii | reverse complement strand
AAAATGGTATCAAGTTATTTTGTAGGTCAATTTTTCTGAATATGCTTTTTGCCTGTAACAATACGTAAAGGTTCCAAGCACATTAAGGAAACAGAATACCCGTTACTTGTAGAGTATAGGTAAGATCGGGGGTGTCACCGAAATCTCTCCGGGTGAATGTACTTAAACATCATAGCAAGTATCCCCCAATTGGTGCGTTTACAGCAATATAAAGTGTATATATTCGTTATTAGAATCACTAACCATCAGGTAGAACAATCAGTTATGAGAAGTTAGAGTTATGGCCGCTATATGGAACCCACATTTTTATTCAAATGCTTTATAAGGGTAGAAAGTTAAATTTTAACACGAAGATTCTACTAGTGTCTATGGAGCAACTCATTGCTTTATCATAGATACATTTTAATGGCATTATGGTGCTAAGGGTGTCTATTCCAACTGTGAATGGTTCCAAAATTTCTCTCACTTCCCCACCTCTCGACAACTATTGCTGGGAATTAATTATTTAAGTTTCGATCCGCAGAGCAAAGCCAATGCCAAAGCCCCAGTCACTCATCTCGTCGGTCAAAACCTCACTCGAAACCCTGAACTCCTTCGCTCCCACTCTAACTCTCCCCACTCTCCCTCCCACCCACAATCTGACGTGTGCCGGGTCCACTGAACCGCACCCCGCCCGACCCCTTTTGCATCGGCATCAACCGCTTCCAGAAAACCGAAAAGTGCCAATAAATATGGAAACGTTTTGCCTTGTTCTGCCCACTCCTCCTCCCACTCTTCCACCCACTTCGTCGTCCTTTCCCCTCCGCCACGTCTTCTGCTCCTTCTTCAGCTCTCTTTCTACTCCACTTGGAAAAATCGTAACACTATTTCTTGTCAATTATCAATCAAATAAAATAGTACGTATTATGCGACAGGACATGTTAAAATGGCATTACAAATAGATTACATTTCAAACTATGATAATATTGTTATTAAGTATTATAATAACTTTATATTCTAGGCATTAATCTATCATAATATTATTATAAAGGAAGGTAAATACAAAATTATCGAGACCATTTTTGTGTTATTTTTTGGCTAAGGTATTTTATAGTTTTAGTTCTTCTTATTTTTAGTTAAGTATTTTATTATAAAAATAAGCCTAATTAGCTTCTAATTTTAGTATATAAAAAATAAATAATCAAAAGTTAAGATTATATTTTCTATATCATAATATTTTTTAAAGTAAATATTATTAATATTTATTTTCCAATTTCTCTCCGTGTATCCTTGCTCCTTGACTACCTTTGCACTAATTCACATTTGATGTTTTGTTGTCTGCGCTTGTTGCTGTTGCCGCTTGCATTTTTCTGGTCAATGAGGTTACAGTCAAGTCAGTAGACAAGCCCCGCCGCAGCACGCCGCCCCGCCCCCTCGGGGGGCAGAAGATGCTGCAGCGACTGGTGCGGTCTTCAACCGGTCGCTGTCGGTCAGCCGGGGCTGCCAAACAGGCTGCCTCTGCTGATTTTGCTGCCGTTGGTCGTCCAGTCTAGCCACCCACCCGCCTCGACTATCGGAGGTGTCGATGACGTCGTAGTCGTCGTCTGGCCGAAAGCCCCTTGAAAGCCCCTCAAGGCCCCAAAGTCCGCTGGAGTATAGCGCTCCGTATAGCCTCCCTCGAAAACCGAATCTGACTGCAACGGCCTACGCCATTTGATGATTTCGTTGTTGCTCCTCCTAATGTGATTTGCTAGGGTATGCACTTAGGCCTCCTCGACTGGCGATTGCCCAGATTCCGAGCCAAAATCTGACTAATGATTGAAGGGAAAGTGTATAGAGAAGAACTCGATCAGAGATCAGTAATCAAATATGCCTATGCTAATTTATTTCATCTAAACATATTACATTTGTTATCAAATATATTGTATTATGAACTATTTTATTTATTCTATATCATATATTTAGTAACAGTTAAAGGTAAGATGGCACCTTAACTCTATATAAGGGATTTTAGCTTGAACCCTAGGAGAATTGTTCTTCCAAGGAAAAGGATCAAAACAATTATATTTCTTTGTTGCAAATATTTATCTTACAAGAATTGAATACAAGGAAAGTCATATAATTCTTAGACATTTAGATAAATATAGCATTGTCTTTGGAAAAGTATACCGCAAACACTATCCCGGACTTGTAAACTAGATCTTATTTTCTACATTTCCGAAGAGTATCTCTGATTCGCACATCTTAAAATTCAAATGGGCCATCGTGTCCATTCTATGGCTGTTGATTTTGTTTTTAGCCAATTTTGGTCAATATTTAAGTGCCGCTTGATGCTTCCACTTCGGCGGGCACTTTACTGCTCTGTCGTTCTGTGTTCTACGTCTGGTCCACATCACCTCATCAACTTAATTTTCGGAATTTTCACGTTGTCCATATCGCTCGGAAGCTGTCGCCCTCTCGCTCACTCCCCCGCCCGTCTTGGTCTTTTATGTCTAATTTTGTGCTGCATTTTACCGGCAGCTATAAAGCGTATTACCGTTAAATGTTGCACTGTCGAGTTGTCGTCTAATTTACGTTACCCGCCGGCCGAGCGGGGAGGGGGTGGTGGGAAATGGGCGGTGGGCGGTGGGCGGAGGGATGTGGCTGGGGTCCGGGATGCGGATGCAGTGGGGCCACTGCCCACTTTCCATCTTGGCTTGATTGTCATTGCAGATCGCCGGTCTGGCCGGCAAACTGATTAAATTCAGCACGCGCCCTGCGGGCATCTTGGGAAACTTCTTCCACGGCAACACGAGATGGCTGAAAAGGGGTCTACGGGGGGATTTGGGGCGTTGGATGCACACAGCAAATTTTGTTTTAATTTGTAGCTTAACCCAGTGGTGATATTATTTTATATTACAATTTTTAATTTCATTTTATTAATATTAGTCTGGAAAATTTCATTATCCCCTCATACATTTTAAATAAAATCATCTTGCACTTGTAACAATATATATACCGAATAAAGTTTTAACCCCGCTGCCAAACTGTAGGCTATCCTGAAAGGTAGTATTTAGGAACTATGTATAATTACAATTTAAAATTATATAAGTAGTTTCTTATAAGTGGAGAGTCTTTCAAAGCATGCATTTTCCATTAAACCATGGCTGGAATAATCACCCTAAGCCCTTTCAAATGGATGTTCTATATAAACAAGCTAAAGTATTACAACTGAAAACAGTTTAAGTGAACAATACGGTATTTTTTTAGTGTATAAATTAAAGGAGATTGGTGTCGGGAGGGTGGTGGTAACTCAAAGTCATCAGCTTAGACGGCCCAGAAACTAGACGCTCTACATAAATTTGAAATTAACGTTTTCTAGCACATTGTCCGTCTACCGCTCTCTTTCTCACCCATCTCCCTGTCTCTTTCTGCAATGCCCCCAACCCACCTCCCTCTCTCTTTCTCTAGAGCTTACATGCTTTCTGTAATTATCATTTCAGTCCGTTTGCCTTGGAACACACACGCAGACCAGCGTCTTGACTCGATCTTAACTTGGCTTTCGGGCGTACTCCACGGACCCTCCCCTCGACCGCCGACCGCCCGTAATTAAATGCAAATCTCCCGTCCCCCGACTGCGTCTAATATATTGCCATAGTGCCACGGGGCAAACTGTGGCCACATTTTCAGCAACGTTCCGAAACTTGTCAGCACCGCTCGCTGGTGTAAGAAAAATGAAGTGAAATAGTCGAACGTGTATAAACCAAACAGCATTAAAATTATCGCCTAGACAAGCTATAAAGACTATAGAGGTGAAGGATTGCCATCGCCCACGACACCGGATTGGAGATACCCTTAACCTGGTATCAGGAACACATCTTTCGAGGGCTTATAAGATCCCTAAGCATCATTAGTATAATAACTAACTTTGAATTTATGTTTCTAAAAAGAAATCATTATAAAATACCCCAAAAAGATCATTATTACAATATGAATTACAATATTAGAAGTATCTCAAGAAGTAGTATTCGAAGATATTCGAGATCAATTACTAAATCTAGTTATGAAGACTGATAAAGGGGCCGCAAAACGAGAGGGGAAGATTCAATGACAGAGAGGGGAGAGTAATTAAGAGCGCGCAAACTTTTTTGCTTTGTTGGATGGTTCTCGTCGAAATGGCTGCTAATTACAAAAGGCATCCTGGCCAGCATCATTTGAGATATTTTTCCATTAACCGGCGACGGCGTCGTCATGCCCATGAAGTTATAGGAGGGGGCTGTGGCATGAGAGGAGCAGGGGCAGGAAGAGGGACGGTGCATACAAAACATATTAAAATTAACCTGATTACTCCGCAGGCGCTGCCAGCTCTCAGATTGTGGGATTGGAATCGTGTGTGTGTGTATCTGCACTTGGAGGAGTTTTGAAAGCCTGGCACAAACTAATTTCAAATAACATAATTCATTCGCTTAGCCAGCGGGGAACGGGAGGGGAGACGGGGGGCCTTGGCATCAGGGAAAAGGCGGCGGCAGCACTTGGACTTGGCCAAGACTCCCGACCGGTTTCTTCGGGAGCACCAAATTAGTTGAAGTTTAATCACGAGGCACTGAGAGCAGAGAACGGAAAGATACAGATAAATATATCAAAATATAGTTTAAGGATCCATTCAAGAAATCATCTTTATGATACTATACATTTATTTACTTTTCTTTTTGATTTAAAGGTATTTTTGCTTAAATCATTTAATAAATTTGAAATTATTCCAGAGAGAGATTCCAGAATTTTAAAATTGAACGAGCCCAGTCAAGTTAAATGTTAATACAAATATTTAAGTTAAGTTTTACAAGTTGTAAATCCCTTTTAATTCTGCGTAAATGATAACCAATATTATAGATTTATATGTTTAAAACTGTTTTTTTCTCTGTGAAGTTGGGAAGAACTTAACAGGGTCCAAAAAAGAATCCAGCTGTCATAACAGAGAGAAGACGGGACTATCTAATAAGAAAGAGAGGAAAAATCGGAGATTGGTGTGCGAATGCGGAAGGTGCTAACTGACAAATGAATGGTCTCCGACTCCGGCACCGAGCATTCGAATGCTAATTGTTATTGTACTTAACGCTGGACTCAACCTCCTTCGATGGTACTTCTCGTCCTGGCCCCGATCTTCCCTGCTCCCATTCTCCCCACTCCTTACAACATTCCTTACCAAACATGTCCACAAACTATGCGTCGACTGCAATAATTTCGCGCCCATAAAAATTTAATATTATTGAATTTTCATTATTGCTTTCTGTCTTATTTTAACCGTCGCTGTTGTTGCCCAGAAACAATAATCAAAACAACTACAAAAACACGGGCAACTGTAACAGCAACTGCATTAAAAGCGCCCAAAGGCAACACGGAAGCCTCATCGGGGCGCAACAGTGGGGCAGCTTATAATCGGAGGAATAGGTTTTAAAGTCAAGATGATATTTTATTTAGCATTTTTGAAATTTTAAAAAGAATTGCCCTTAAAAGGAAATATAATCTATATTGAAGTCAAAACATTATAGATATTATTATATTATAGAAGAATAAAGAATTTACTTTGGGTTTTTAAAATGTGTTTTGTTTTTAAATATCGTATAAGGGGTCCATTAACATTTTTTAAAGCTGATATAAAGAATTTTTCGGTACATCCATGTTTCCATAAGAAATCATTTTAGTAGGTAATTTATTTCTTTTGATTTAGTTCTTATTTTTATCTAGTTCCTATAGCCAAATTTACATAAAAAATTCTTTTGGCTTCTTAGTTATTAAGCTATGCCTTCAATGTAGTCATAGAAATATTTGTTTCTACTTTTACGACGCCTATTTTGTCCCACTGTGCACAGAAATACCAGGCGCAGTTTGTGCCTCAAGTGGCGTACTTAATGCCATTCGAATTATGCGCATGCGTTCCCTCGGAGGACGTGGCTCTGGAGACTGGGCCTGAGCCTCGGCCTGGGCTGCTGCCTTTCCCGAGGAGGCAGGCTCCCATACCCTTGCAACCGCCCATTCTTCCAGATCGACGCCTCACCGATCCACCAATGCCACCACCCTGGTACGTGGTAATTTTGTAATATCGTAAAGTATTTTTTAATTGAACGCACCACCTTCGGCACACTCGTAGAGCGGGCTTTACGAGACCTAGGAGGGTCTGTGGACTCGAGGCTTCTCTCCCGGCTTTGTCAACTCTGGAGTCTAGACTGCCGCTGCCGCTGCCGCAGTCGAGTTTGTGGCAACCCTGGAGCCAGCCCACTTTTATGACTCACTTCCTTTTTGGGTGATTTATGCGAACGCGAATGCTTCTCAGGCGGCATTAAAATTAGCTCTAATTATGAGAGTGGATCGGAACGCAGCCAATTAAAAGTGCATTTCCCGCCAGCATAAATCAATAAAAGATTTATGTGGCTCTGGCCCATAGATAGGTATAATTTTAATGATTAGTCGCGAGCACATTTGGCGTTTTGCATAACCTTTGGCAGCCCTTTTCCCTCGCCAGTTTGGTTGTTCCTTTCCTTTTTTCGGCCCGGTCCGAACGGGTCTGGGCCATTCATTCCGCATTCATTCATGGGCGAGCCGATCCGGCTCAGCTTGGCCCTCGGTTGGGATCGGGATCGGGATCGGAATCGGATCGGAGGTATAGTAACCTGTTCCTGCTCCCCAGACCCAGACTCACGACTTTATAATTAGGCAGCCTCGCTTAGCTGATGCTCCTGCCGCTGCTTCTTCTTCTGCTCGGGTGGTTAATGCATTCATAATAATATTTCTTTTTGCTGTTAAATTTATGTTTTCTGCCTCGTAGCCTTTCGCTGAAGCTCGCCTGCTCTCGTCCTCCTCTACATCATCTCGTTTTTTATTTATTTTTGCCAGTTTTAATTTTCTCGCTTCCACTTCCCCGCGCCGCCTCCTTTGGCGAAATCGTTTTGCATTCTTAAACATAATTGCATGTGGGCGTGGTCACATATGAAATTTCTTTGATTAAAGTCGATTAAAATCGCGGCCTGTTTTGCCTGCTGTTGTTGTTGTCGTCGTTATTATTGTTTTTGTTGGTATTGTAGTGGCTGCTGGTCAAGTTGGCCAAGTAGTTGGCCAGCAGATGAGGCAGCCACTGCCACAGATGAGACGGAGTTTTATGGGTTCAAGGATTAGGGCGGGAGTAGCCGCCCAATCCCTTGGGATCTTAAAAAGCATCTGAAGCCCTCATTGAGTTCGACCAGAATATCTGAATCTTGAAATGAGTTGGGAGAAAAATCAATGAGGTTTCTTAAAACTAAGAAGTTATTTTAAATCCAAGATAATACATTCTTCAAATGGTAACTGGATACGAAATATTATGATCAAAGTATTAGATCAATTATTTTGTATGGGTTGCCTTGACTAATTAAATACTTTTAAGCCAAGTTCTCAAATTCTTACATTGTACTTATTAATAAGCCTTCTTAGAATGCAATCAAGTTATCTCTGGTGTACGTATATTTTAGTCATTTATTAAAGCCTCGTTTAATAATTCCTCCAGTTCTATAATTGATCTAACCAGCCTGCTAAGTACTCGACTCGTACATGCTGATCATAAGAAGATCCCAACTGAGAGCTTACATGCTAGCTAAGGATCCTCGGACTTGGAATTATTTTACACTGCAAATTTTTTTTATTTTCATTTCTAAGTTATTTTGATAATAAAAATGGCATTATTTTTTTATATTATTATCCACTGTGATCTAAGTTCTAAAATGATATTCTATATCGATTAACACTTTTTTTTAATGTTGTAAAGTCAAGAAATTATTTAATGGAAATCATCTTATTCAAAACCTAGAAATAATGGATGCTTTAAATGATCTATGTTTTCTTCTGTGTACCCCTACCCATACCCATACCCGTCCCCATCATCATCATCATCATCAGCGGCTGCGTGGCCAGTTGGCCACTCCCAACTCTAGCTCCCATTGCTTAACCCCCTGGTGCCCCACCACACCCCCTCTGCGATGGTGGACATGCCGCTTCTAATCTGCACTCGAGTGAATTGCAAATTACGTGTCTTAAATTGAAGTTTTACGAGTTGCTACTCTAAATGTTTGCA
The DNA here is from genome assembly GCF_043229965.1 of Drosophila suzukii. Taxonomy (NCBI): domain Eukaryota; kingdom Metazoa; phylum Arthropoda; class Insecta; order Diptera; family Drosophilidae; genus Drosophila; species Drosophila suzukii. The sequence goes on along the minus strand of NC_092081.1, from coordinate 4,235,570 downwards.
CCAAAGTGCTCGCCTGGATGTGTTTGCTCAGGGTTCCAGCTCCTCGGGATTCTAATGGGCGGTGGAGAGGAGGTGGATCTGGGTAGGTGGGGAGGCGGCGGCGGAGGACCCGCTGATGATGAGGATGGTGCTGCGTGTTTAGGCGCGAGTGTTGTATTTCATGTTGCCAGTTCTCCTCGCCAGTTGTTGCTTGCCATTCTCCACTTGGGATGGTTGTTTATGCGATGCAGGATATGATAATAATTACACCTTCAACGTTTGCTGCTCTCTGCCGTCTCCATCTGGCCAGGAAGTTGGCCCGCTGCTCCTGGCCCGATCCTCCCTTCGTATCGCTTCTCTGGCCTGGACGGCGATTAAAAATTGATCTCATTATAATTATTTCTTATAATTTATGAAGCCTTAAAACTGTGTCTGCTGCAACATGGCCACAAAGTAGTCATTATAAATGCCATAAATTTCGATCCCCCCAAGCTTTACGTCCCTCACTTAATGATGGAAGAGCTTGGAGGATCCGTGGCAAAGCTTCGCCTTAATCCCTATTGCTGGCGAATTATGGGCAAACGAACAAAGATGTTAATGCTCTATCTATATACCCTCTTGATTTGACAGGGAGAAGGAAAATATTCAGAAAACTCCTACACATATCCCCGATTCTCCGGAGCCTCCTGGCCCACCTTCCGGGAACCCACATATCTCAGATAGAATTCAGGCAAACATTATGCATATTACACAGACCAGAAAAGCACCACCAGCTAGAGAACACGCATAGCGACATCTGATGATAAAGCGGGGAGTTGTATCCACACCGAAAATTATATTTTTGAATTTTTAAATGGTTTTCCATATAAATAATTGTTTTGCCCTTAATAGCTGAAAGTCTTTAATGTTATGCTTTGAAGTTCAATATGAAGTGTCGGAATAAATTATTTAAGCATCGTTTTTGTCGATACGGAACTTTGCTTCCAGATTCGTAGGAGGTGTACAGAAAGAGCAAAAAAACGTATAAACTTTATTAGCATTTTATCAAACGTGTTTTGGAGTATTCCTAATACTGACTTTTTGACAGTAGACACTTGCTACCTCAAAACAATTAATATAAAATGCAGAATAAACCCTAAAGTCGAATGCATCGACTCACAGCTACCCCAGAAAAATTAATATAAAATAAGAATATATGCTTTTGTCGAATGCCACGACTATCAGATACCCGTTACCCTGTTCAAATTTCAATTAAAATAAAATTGCAGAGAATTTATATTGGCACGGCACTTACTGCCGATTTCAGCGTCACGCCATCTATCGGAGGGTAACGGCACCACTGATCATTCCAAAGCCTATTTAACTAAGTTGGTCATAACTTTTAAAATAGCAGTGGAGTTAGTAGGGTTCATAGGATATTGATGGGTATTGATCAATAAAACTCATTTCAATTTATACTAATCACAATCTTAAAAAGCCTGAATTCCACCTCTGGAAATTCTTGTGAGAGAATCTAATTTAAATACACATTACACCTTATAATAATATTTCTCAGTGCAGACAGAGACACCCGCACATCCGCAAATGAAGGGGTGAATTGGCGGCCCTCCTGCTCATTTTGCATTTTAGTTTGTAATTTAGTTTCATTTATTGCGATTTTACATTGACGCCTGACACGCAAATTCGTGTAATCCTTTCTGCCTCGCCAAGGAGCGCAAGAAGACAGGGGCGGCGGGCCAGGGGGGCTCACTTCGAGTGGCTGTCTTAGCCATGGCCCGAACCACTTCCACATCGAGCCATCGCCAATGCGCCACACAAAGTCCAATTAAATTATGAGGGTCCACACGCCAAGACAACGACGACAGCGACGACCACAGCAGTCTCTGATTCTGGTCCCCCCTTACCAGAAGGTCTCTCAACTCATTCCAACTAGGTGCACTTGGAAAAAACAGATCATTTGTAATACCAACTAAAATTTATTATAATTCGATGCGCTTTTGATAACAATAATATCGAATTGTGGCTGGAACATGCATAGATATATTTATGGCTAGACCGTATATATAATATTATGCAGATAAATACTTTAATATTTTATGAATGACCAACTTCAAGCCTTTTTTTGAGTGCATAATTCACTGAGACGTAGCGATTTCAAGAACTGCTTATGCCTCACTTCAGGACGTTGGACTTGGCCCGGCTCATTTCGAGAGCCTCCTTTTTGGCCACTGCCACTACCTTTGCCATTGCTTTTGCATTGGCACTGGCATTGGCAATGCGGTGTAAGAGTAATTAAAATCCCTTGATTAATATGTAAATTTAATGAGATTACGAATTCAGCGAACAAGATTAGGAATGCATGGGTCTCTCTACTTCGACTCGGTCTCTCCCTCTCCAGATATTTTCTGTCACTGTCTAAACGGGCTGGTCTCCAAACGATCCCTCTCGCTCACTCACCCGCTTCCGCTCTCCTTCCCACTTGCACTGCCAGCAGTGAGTGCGGCTTGTAATTTTCACCATCTTAACCCTTCAGGGCAGGTTGGCCTTTAGAGCTATGCACTTTTAGAGTTTAACTCTCATATTTATGTAAATCTCAAATTATATAAACTTGAAAAATAAAACCAAATATTTTGTTACCTGGCTTACTCTTAGCTTATATGTATAATATTATAAGTCATACTTCTGTGGTTTAAATATGTTTTTATAGGTGTATTAAAGTATACAACGAAAAATTCTAAGTCCCAGAGATCCTCACAATTTGTTGTGACTAACACTTATATTAAGTGTTTAGTAAACTCTTCAAACAAATAAAAATAGTTTATATAATTTAAGGTTAACTACTTATCATGTCCAAATATTTTTTTATGAAAGGTACTGTTTTTAAGGTAAGGTTGAGGTGTCTTAAAGTATGCCATATATAAATATTATGGTATTTTAAATGCGAAAGCTTAAAAGATAAATGCTAAATGCACTCTCGAAACGATAATGGTTTCTAGTTCACTCTTTTTAAAATTCTACTAAGCTTCCAAAAATAAAACTGTGATGACTTGAAATATAAAAATAAATAAATACATAAAAAGTAATTACATATTTTATTATAAAACACACAATACTCCGGTAATGTCAAACTACTGCTTATAATGAAACTATACTTTCCAAATAAAATGCATACCGAAATTAGAGAAAATTGTAGGGTTAAGCAGCGGACCCCAAACAAGCTGAAAGCCAGGCCAGGCCAATCTAGACATCGGCCAGGTCCTCAGCCCCACACACTCGCGTCCGGACAAGTGTGTGCGAGTGTGTGCGAGTGGGTCTGCTGAGAGCTTGTTAACATTTCTGTGGAAAGCCACAGCAGCGGCGGCAGCAACTCGAGTCCAAGTGCAAGTCCAAATCGAAATGCTTTGAGCCACCCAAAAAGCAAATCGACATCGACGGAAAATTGGAAGCGCGAAATAAACTTGTACATAAATTGTGTGAAATGGATTTGCTTGTAGTTCAAAAGGTTTTCGATTTGTTGTTGCCGATGTTAGTTGCTTGGTTAGTTTGCTGGCTTGTAGCTGGGGGTCTCATTTGGTTAATCTGTCAGCATCTGGCGTGTAGCAGTTTTTGATCCTCATGTGATAAATTTTCATTACTTCTGAAGGGGGCGAATGGGTCACTTATTCTTGGATGGCTGGGTAAACGTAACGGAATGGAAATCACAGAAAAGCCCTAGTTGTACATATTAAAGTAAAGTATTAATATTTTAATGTGTACATTTACTTATATGAACTAAGTACATCTCCTTAACATTCCCCTATAAATATGCTAACTTCGTTTAATTTTGCCCATTCGCTTTCGGCATTTTCAACCCCCATTTGGCATCCTCGGTGTTTAGTAAACTCCGCGATGTTTTCATCAACTTTTTGCTCATTATCCAAAACGCGCCCGCGTTTTTTGCCACACCAATTGGAGGCACTTGGCAACTGCGTCTGCCATTGGCCTGGCAACTAGGAATCCTGCTGATTGGATGACAGAGGTCCCTAGGCGCCAAATCGGGAACGGTTTTGCTATGTGGGAGTTTACTACGGATGAAGAAGTTTTACAGCTTATGTAATTATGATGGTATAGTCCCCCGTTTTAAAGGGGATGTGTCTTGAAAGGAAATTTGATTGTTTATTATTTCCTATATCACGATATTTTCAAACGGGAAGTGCCTTGAAACGAAATTTAATCATTCAAGATTAATATACGATTATAGTATCTATATCATGATATTTTTAATATCTTTTAAACATTCAATGTTTTAAGAAGGTTCAAAAAAATATGAAACGAAATTTGGGCTTTTAGAAGATATATCCTGCCATGAAATATATTGAATTTGGTTAGCATACTACTGTCGTCAAAAAAGGCATAAATCTTTATTTATTTTTCTTCTTTTCGGATAAAATACAATACCGCCAACGTTCTTTCCAATCCTCGAAACATGCCAAATAATCCCATTCCGGTATAGCCGTTAGCGCCTTCTTCGATTTTGTCCACTCGAAACGAGTTTCCCGGAGTGGTCTCTTAAGTTTTGGGAACAGCCAGAAGTCACATGGACTCTAATCAAGCGAATACTGTGGTTGCTTAAATAATATTCCTTTTAAGCAGTTTGGCCGGGTGGAAAGAATTCATAATACCACGAAAAAACTAACTCACCTTACTTTTTGCCCACATTGCATACTTTTAGATGCCTTTTTTAGAGAATTCAAATTATTCGAGATATTTATGGTTCTCCTGAAAACTTTAAAGTATACCTATATTTCTGTTTTCAAATGTGTCTCCTGATAGACAGATTTCACTATTATCTACCAAATCAAGTCTACATCTACACCACAGACCACCTCAAATATAAAACTGCTATGAAGGACGGAAGGCGGTGCCACCCTCCACTTTGCAACATTTGTTGAAGGTCACCCGAAGGCGTTTCGAGCAAATCAAAGCCAAAAATAAAAAAGAGAGTGTAGAGATCAGGATTCAGGGGACAGGGAGTCGAGTGTGGGCACTGAGGTGGTGTCAGTTATGAGCTCAATGGCCAAATAGCAAGCCAACGGCTTCAATGAATGAAAGTGAGTCCGAGTCGAGAGTCCAGAGTCCGGAGTCCGGAGTCCAGACAGTCAGACAGAAGGCATGCTGAAGGACAGGGTGAAGGGTAGCCGGTGAGGGGGTGGGCGACGCACGCAGACAGGCGACAATAGTGTCCGTGTCCGAGTGCATGTTCCTCGTCCTGCGGCCCCCGTGTCCTTGTCCACCGCCCGGAAAAACTGCAACGAGTGGGCGGAAAGTGCAGTTGCAGTGCGCATCGAAAAATGGGAAGTGCCTGTTGCCTTTTGCAGTTGCAGTGGCTTGCTAAACATGGTCCAAACACGAGGCGCTGAAATATGCAGGACATCTTCTCTGGGTCGTCCTCAGTCAAGGTCGCTTAATGCCGGCTTAAAGCGACTGGGAAAAGTCGCAATAAAAACGCAAACAAACTCGGCAGACGGCAAAGTGGAAGTCAGAGAAAAAAGCGGAGAAAGGGAGCTGGGGCAGAGCAGAAAAAGATATAGACGTTCGTTCAACTTTGGCTTAGACATTGTCCCGCTGTGTGAGAAATGCCTTTTCAAGGACTGCCACCCACACAAGCACCCCCATGCCAACACACCCACACACATGAAAAAACGTAGCATACTTTTTCGAGCGAGTGGCCCGAGTTTTTCCTGGCAACTGGTTTTCGGTCCTGCCACTTGTTCCTGGCCACCTTTCGCCCCCTGCCCCCCTCTGCGTATCCTTCTCGCCACACTCTCTTCACACTCCAAGGATTCTCTGTGTCTGTCTGTGTGGAAACTTCAGCTGCGAAGTATGCAATATATTTTTGGTTCCGACTAGAGACGTTTGCAGTTCGTTTTGGCATTTCCTCCCCAAGTAAAACCCCCTTTTTTTTGGGGGGCGAAATGTGTCAAGGTCGTTCGCCCGGTTTCGCCACTTTAAACACAAAAACCGTTTGGCTTTAACAACTCGCAGGCTGGCCAACTGTTGCTGCGGCCAAAAACGGATATGCATAAAATGTTGCGTGCCAGCCACGCCCCCTGGACCATTGCCAGAATGCAGCCGCCCCTTCGGCGCTCTTCCTCTTGTTAACACACAACAAATAACAGATTTTCGGGGTGCGTGTGTGTGGTGTCTGTGTTTGATTCTGTGGCATACTTTTGGCGCCCGTTCACGGGCCTAACTATAAAATCGGCTGATCCCCTACCATTTAGCACGACCACTTGTCGTTATGATGATTCATGTGGCCCGCCGCAGGACCTCGCCATCCTTTCCGTCCATTCCCGTCTTTATGCGCCGTCTGAAAGCCCAAAACATTGCCCGTTTCGAGTGTTTTGTTAAAAGCCGCTCAATTGGAATGCAATTTTCATTTGGCTGTGTGCTCGGCCGTTGGGGTCAACGCATTACGCATACGCCGGGTACGGCCGCAAATTAAAGTGATTGGCATCGGGCTAAAACCGATAAAGCGATAAGGGACAAATTAAGACGATATCTTGCCCCAAAGCTATGTGGCAAATTCGAGGTAGGAAAGTAGCCTTTAATTTATACAGGGCTTAGCCTAAATAGGTGTGTGTTAAGCACTTTTCTGGCTTGAAGTTTAAAAGGGCCGAAATGTAAAGTTCACTGTGCTTAAAGTGGGTGTTCAATGAATAACTGAATCGTATGTGCTTACATTTGGAATACATTTATATACAGTTTTTATAGAATCTAATTATATTATTTTCTAAAACAAAATGTAATTTTAAATTTCTAAGACTTATATGTACAATGTTCAATATTGTATAAAATTCAGCTTAATAAAATATAATCTTGCCTATATTATCTATGTCTTAGGTGTATATTTGTAGTATTTAAAATCTATAGCTTTTAAGTTATGTTTTTAGATTAATTGATTGTGTAAAACAAAATGTGATAAGTGTTGTATGTTTTTCATATACCCTATCTTTTCTACGCTTAGCAGCTTTTACTACAGTGCGCTCTAAATAATGATGTACATATAACATTCATATGTACATCATTACATACTTACCTCTTAACCAAAGTGGACAAACCTTCTCAGTATACGAAATTAAAATATTACTGCATACTTTTAAGCACTTTTATGAGTTATTTCTTAACTAAGGTGAGCAAACTTTTGTACTATAGGAAATTAAAATATTACTGCATACTTTTAAGCACTTTTATGAGTGATTTGTGAAGCGCACCAAATTCTTTGCCACTATGGATACATTTATTATTCTTATTCACGCTTCTCCCTTAAAACGTACTTAACCCCTTAACCCCTGACACTCCCCCCCACCCCCTCCGCCCACCTCATCGGCAGTCATCAATGTTTATCAATAAACTGGCAGGCTCGCCTCAAACTGAATGCAGAAAGGCAGGAAACAGGTGAAAATAAAGTAAACAGTGGCGTTCTTGGCAAAACAGCGAGCAAAACTCCCTTCGATACACACCCATTTGCATATACGAAAATAAAGCTCAAAAAGTCAGCGTGCAAAAAAATTGTCAAAAATCAACTATGGGCATTTTTTTTGTTTTGTGTTGATTTCTTGCCGCTTTCGCTGCCGCGACGTCGGCAGCGCTGCCCGCCTTTTTTGGTGGGCGGAGCCTTGTGTGGGTACGACTTCGTTGTTGTCGTTGTTTTCTGGCTTTTTTCCCGCTGCCGTCGCGGCTTTTTTACCGAGCCGCCATTGCGTAGTTTTTGCCGGCATTTGTTACATTTTCTTCTTTTTTAGCAATGGGCGTGTGTAGGCAGGCTGCAGGATTGGGTACCCGGTTCGAGGGGCGGCGGAGAGACGGGGCAGCGGCGGGGGAAGCAAGGGTCCCTGCCCGGCAGAAAGGGACAGACTGAGGGGAGCGAGCGAGAAAGAGAGAGGGAGATGTGAGTGTAACATGCCAGTTAAAATTAAAACAAAAATATTTAAGCACACGAAGAATGAGCGCTTTTTTCCCGAAATTATGCTGCGTGTTCAATAGTAAATATGAATATTATATTTTAAAATTCGATAACCCTTATCTGTTTGTCCACTGGACTTTTACCCCTTGGCGAGGACATGGGCGAATTCGTGGGTAACCTTAACCTATGCTCTTAATGGGTTAATGCTAAATTTGTTAAAGGTTTTTTATTTCAATTTCTTGGCAATACATGACTAAGCTTGCTTTACTAAATTAGTAAAACAGAACTTTTTCAAACACATGCGATAGTGTGGCTTGCAAAAAAGTGTAAGGTCGTGATTGCCTTCTGTTATATGGGCAATATAATTATTGAGATAAGTTTTTTTCAAATGTGTTAAGTCAAATAATAATTTGTATATAATTTTTTAGGAGACGTATTGAAATTTTATACTTATAAGAAACTTTTTGGAACTAGAATATGTTAAGTGCAAAAGTCCTTCTATGGTCAGTGGTATCGTGATCATCCGCTAGGTGGCGTTGTCTGTGCCAAAAGAAATGCCCCGGATTTTTTTTTAAGACTGCTTAAAAGACAAAACACTGTTTCTATTTTTGAAGTTGGTTAGCTGTGTAAAGGGTATGTGATAGTCGAGGCACTCGATTATAGGTTTTCCCTGCGTTAACACAGCATTGAATGTAAAAACTATGGTTATGAGTATGATTGTTATTATAAAACTATGAAAGGCACCATTTATTTGAATATTCTTACTACTTTCCAGTATAATATTTTGACAACCCCCTTCTTCGGTGCTGCTTTTCAATGCTGGCTGTTCGTTTGGCGATCCAGCACTTCTTTCACGTGACATCCTTGAACGAAATCCCCCCTGCATATTGCGGTCATCGCTTCACGGCTCTTTGCTCTACCGTTAATGATTTACCAAATTATGCAGCCGCAAATGTAAAATACACGACTCTGGAGCCTTCGAGTCCGGTCCCTCGACTCCTGGCGGCCCCGTCCCTCCGAGCCCCGCCCCCTCGGCCACCGTAACCCTGACCGGAGTCAGTCGCCAAATGTTTATTAATTGAAAACGTAAAATTGCATTTTTGGACTGTTATTGGCCAACCCGCGACGCTCTGTGGCCATTGCCATGATTTCGATAATGCGGTTGCCGCTGGCCACAAAAACAGTTTGTCGCTGTCAGCGCATATATGTTGGCCCAGCGACGGGTTAAGGGCAGGGGCGGGGCTGATGGGGGACAGGCTGCTGCAACGGGGCTGATAATTGGCATCGGGTCAATTGCAGCCGGCGGTTCGGGGTGGGGTTAAATGCACACAGAATGCAGCGTGTCCGTGGCAATAAAATTAAATATGACTTTGTGTCATATTAAATGTTAAGCACAACTTTCTTCCATTTATTTTGTACTTCAATTATGGAAATTGACTTTTGCAGTCTTTTTAATGCCAACTGAAAATGTTGACTCATCAGAAAAAGCCATTTTTTCTATAAAGCTGTAAAAGTTGTGTCTAAAATTATTTGTAGCACTATAATAAATTACCGATATATTTGTAACATTAAATGCTTCAAAATAAACCCCAAATAAGGGTTGGTTGGGTTTCCCTTATAACATAAGCTGGAAAAGATTTTTATATATGCACCTAAGCACTTGCATATTAAGAACACATACTCTCTACAATCGGGTATTTTTCCCTCAGATTGCCCTCCAGTTTTTGTCCAATTTGGCCTGGCAAATGAAAAAGCAAAACTTTAATCAACATTTTCATTTGGTTTATTGCATAAAACATTTCTCTTAATTTGAAGTCACCCACACAGGACCGAAACCACTAAGTCCTGGCACAAGACATTGCGTTCGTCCCAACATCAATTCGCTTTCAATGCAGCAAATTTTCAAATTTTCAATTCATTTGCAGCGCACACCCACATTCACATCCACATCCACACGTTGTGTTTTCCGAGTGGCAAGTGAGTGTGCAGCCGGCTCATAAATTTAGCATTATGTGCTTTAGATGCCTATCGCATATTCATATACAAATCATCTATATATCACTCGTATATGTTGTGCACAGCCCCTGCTCGGGGTGTGTGTGTGCTCGAGTGTGTATCTGGATCTCTTGGCTTGTTTGCACTTTAGCAGTCCGCACACAAGGACTAACGAAATTAAGAAAAATTAGTTGCATGTGCATCCTATATACTGCAGTCCGTGCACTTGTGTCTGTGTGCGTCTCAGGAATCATAAGCCACACTCACACACAAGTACACCCAGGACGAAAGCAACAACAAGGACACCTGGCCCGGGGCATTGGAGTAGACTTCAGCATGATTTTCAGCATTCTACGCAAGATTTTCGGAGCCCGAAGAATTTTTGGCAGGCGATGGGATTATGTCACATGCCTGGCCAGCAATTCGGTTAGAAAGGGACGACCATAGCCGACGCTCGAGCGGGACAGAGCTACCCAAATGGCCAAGACCATTTTCCCAGGCCAAATTTCGCATTACACCTATTCGTGCCATTTTAATTTCGTTGCCCTCTGCTGGTTTTCGTATGCAAATAAGCCGAAATGAGAGGCTCCGCCCGTACACTGTGTGTGTGTCGGTGTGTCCGCCTAATTGAGCTTAGACTGCCGGAACGCCACTTGCACTCGTCTCATACTTCCAGCCATGCAAAGTGCAGCAAAACTATTGTTGCAGTCACAAACTGCATGTGGAAATAGACGTCGAGGGACGAGAACTTACTTACGCCGCTTAATTAGTAGGAAGCGGTACACTTGCCCGATATAAAGTCAAACAGAAGTCCTGAAATGGTGTTAGAGTAGAAAAAAAAAGATTTATAATATAAATCAAACGAATTTTACCTAGTAAAATGGGGATAAAATGAAAGCTTATTTAAAATTACCTTATTACAAAATAATATTACTACTAAATTTTAATCATTTGCCATTTTATTTATAAATTTCGCTTTATTTACCTAACTTAAGTCAACAATCAACTTATTTTCTTTGCTTTTAGTTTAACAGCATTAATCTTGCTGCTGAATATGGCTCTGTGAAATATGTCCCCAATGATATAAGATTGTATACAGACATTATTTTCATTTAATTTATATTTATGAACCATTTTGGTTATATACACCATTTTAATTGTCAAATAAATTTTAAAGATCTGTTTGTTTTAGTTCCGATAATAAAGTCGAACATATTTTTTGGTTTTCAAAAGATTTTGTTCGGAGAGAAAGCCGCTGACTTTGGTACCAAGCAAATTAATATATCTTTCCAGGTAAGACATTCAAGTGTAAATCGGAAACTTAGCGTGTTGAACTATAAGTATGTTGATTGGTAATAATTAGACTTTGGAATCAAAACGAACTTTCATATAATATCAACTTTTATCATAAAATATAATTATTAAAAACAACAGTACCTGACCTAAGAATGCTTAAATTCAAAAGGTAAGTATATAGGTTAACGTATTATCCGTTGACTAGTGATAATATTTAATTTGGCATTACTAATTATATTATTATTCGTATTTTTTTTTAATGTGTACATGCTGCTACAAGAGAACAAACTGACAGATACAAATACAACTGGCTAAGAGCAAGGCGGGACGGGGGCGATGAGTGTGTTGTTGTGTGCTCACTTCCGCTGACAATTGTGCCCTCGTTGAGTTTGTCGTCCTGCCGCCCCGCCCCCTCAGCCCTCCCGAGCCCATCATCCTTTGGCTGGGGCTAATGATGTCAAATTACTTGCGGGCATTTTTATGTCATAATTAAACTGACAAGGAGAGGCAATTTTTTTATTTGAGTGAGCGGCACTTGGCGCTGCAACTGGAACTGAAACTGGGGCCCAGAAAAGTACGCTACGTATGTGTTTTTATTTTTTTATTTAGATGCACAATTGTTGCAATTGCAGTTCCTCATCCACGCTCTGCTCCTTGTTAACATACTTAAATGCACACAGTGGGCCAAAAGGAAGAGGAAGCCCGGCATAAAAATAAACACACACTCACTGGCGCACGTTTGAGGACCTGCAAGTATGCCATGAAGTTTTTTGTATTGCCACTAATTACAAGCAGCCGCTGCCGTTATTGTTGTTCTTCTAGGGTTATCATGCACTAGTCCACTTTGTTTGCCCGGGCTAATTTGTTTGAGGAACAAACACCGGGGGAAAGAGCGAGGGTCCCCGGGGTCCTGGAGTAATGCCAACTATTTTCGGAGCCTTATTAGGGCCGAATGGAGGCGAATTTTAGGATTATTGTGGTTTTAGCATATAGAGCATAAACTAGATTATAATAAGTTAAAAGATTGTTAATAGAAGATAGGAAAAAAGCACAAAGTAACATAACTTCTCAATATCATACCTACTTTTTCAAATATTCGTATATAGTATTATTTGTTTACATTTGAGTATAACCATTAATATATTTAATTATTTTTACGTATTTATCATCTTGTCATTATTGAATATTATTATTACTTTATGATAATCATTTACGTTTCTAAGTGGCTTTTTTCCAAATAACTCACATTTCCTACCTAATTTTTACTAAAATTTGTAAATATTGGCTTACGTTTGGGCATATCAAATAATTCTTTTAACTTTCCTTACACATTTTTGATCTTGAGATAATTAAATATTATTGTTATTTTATGATGGTCACATAGTTCTCAGCTTACTTGTTCCAAATAACTAACATTTCCTATATTCCAAAAGCTGCGTAAAGCCAAGGCATAAATAAATTAGCTTGCATACCTACAACCTAGTACTCCAGAACAAAAGCAAAATCTTAAAATATGAAACGCGACCGCAATGGATTTTTGTGGTAAGCGTTTCGCATGCCGTTCGGAAGGAGGGTGAGGTTCCACCTATTTTCCGGCGTCACAAGTTTGTCCGCCGAAAAGGACGACCACCGACCTCTTTACCGCTCATATCCTTGATCCATCTGAGGCCTGCTCCGGCACTCACCGGATATGCGTGGCCATTAAAGGCCGATCCCCCGTCAGACACATTTCCATAGACGTTGAGTGGACAGCCGAACCGTTCAAACATTGTAATTCGCGCCCTGGTCGCATCGACGGAAGGGTGGCCGCTGACAATGGTTAAAAATTGTTTCGATGTTACCTGGTTCGGGCCACCAAACCGGAGGACTCCACGTACTTTTTTGCATGTGGGTATATATATTTTATTGCTCTGGTAGTTGAAAGGAAATGAAAATTGTTTTATGCGGTTACGCCAAAAAGTATGCGATGCATTTTATTTATACCCGCTCTTTTTTTGGCCGCTGCCCATCAGGCATCAGATCCTGGCAACTGGGCCGCAAAAGTTTAAATAAATGTTTGATGGAATGCACAATTTGCCCGGCCACCCCAGTACCTCAGTTAAATGTTAATCACCTCCCTGCGAAGCGTCCAAAAAGTTGGATGCTTTTGCATTTATTTTTCGCAGCGCTGCAGCTGCCGCCACATCCGCCGGGCGATTCCTTCGTACAATTAAACTAATTTCCGTCGATGGCAAGACAACTTATTTTGCATCGACAATAAGTTGTCCCCAACTGTCCTCTGGCTGCACATGTCAATCGCCGGGGGCCATCGATTTCATTTCGATTTCGCGACGAGTTCGCCAGCTGCCACTCCCTTCCCCCACGAATTCCCCAAAGCCCGCGATTTCTGGTCCTGCTCATCAGTTCCTTATTTACAAAAGAAATCATGCAATTTGCATTTGTCTCTTTGCAAGCTGCTGATGCTGATGTTTTGCGCTGCTTTGCTCCTGGCTGATTTTGTCTTATTTCATTTTCGTCTCGTTTTGTTGAGACGTCAAGTACAGCGATTGGGTGGCAGTGGGTCTAAGCTGGGGAAAATTAAAAATAAATAAATGATTTCTTTACAAGTTTTTTAGTTTCAGGAAATAATTTACTCATTAAATTCGAAAGATACATATTTAATAAAGAGTTTAGGTGGTAACACAACTTTTTATAGGGACTACAAAAATCTTTGCTCTCTTGTACCTAATAATGTAGCCAGTACCAACCTGTCGAAATAAAAAAATAAATAAATTTGCATTATGTGTCATTTCTTTTCATAAAAAATGTAAGAAAATATATAATCAACGGATACTAGAAACATACTCTGCACCATATCAATGGTAACTTTATTTCAGAAAGCTAGACCAACTACTAAGCCTTTTCAAATTTAATAAAAAGTTCAACTCCTTATGCTGAAATCTCAACATCTTTGATATTAGATAAGCTGATAAAAACGTAATAAAATAAGAAGTTTTATAAATTGAAGTTTTCTAAATGTCTTGTTAGGGCTCTAGTTTGTTATCCAAAAAAGCTAACGTGAAGTTAAATTGTTCAGAAAGACGAATTCGTTTTCTTATTGCGGTGTTAAATATTACATATGTAAAATATTTACAGAGTTTGTTATTACACGATTAAGTGGGTAATTTGATCTGCCTAAAACCATAAAAAGAATAGTGATCTGCAAATTGCCTCTGGTTAGTTAAAAACCATGCATGATTTTGAAAAACTAAATATTTTACTACCACTATCAACCTGAATTACAAAAGTTGACATGACATTGAGAAACCGGCCCTAAAGAACTCATTGGATCTCTTCCAATAAGAAAACGTTTCTGAATAGCGTTTTATCTCATTACAGATGGGGTTCCTTGCACCAATAACCCCTGGACACTGTGCCAACTTGGTCAACTGTCAGGCCATCAGCTGATTTGCATCGAAACGAAGCCAAAGCCACCAACAGTCAAATTGCCAAGCGCTGTGAGGATTAATTCATTACAAAAACCCGTTCAGCACAAGAAATAATAACAACAATCAGCGGATACCAAAGGACAGGCCCTAAGCGATTCCGACTCCGATTCAGAGTCGCTCCTTATTTCTTTTGGAGCCCCTGTTTTGCTGTCTGTCCTCTTAATGCCACCGAAAACTCATTTGAATTTAGTTTTCATTTAATTTAATTTAATTCGCCTCTGCCGAGCTTCACTTTTGCTGATGCTTCGCCTGGCTTTCGGTTTTCCTTCATTACGTTTCGGATGGTCTTGGCTGATTTTCATTAGTTTTTTCCATATAAGTTTCAAATCGATAACGAGCATTCGTCGAAATCATATACATATATGAGTGGATGCCACAGCCAGTAGCTGGACTTGGAGTCGGATTGGGTTGCTCGAGCTGGTGAGTCTGGCATGCGCATTGGCCAGCAGCATCATCGCTGGCATCCTCATCCTCATCGTCATCGTCATCAGCATCAGCAGCACGCTTAGCCCACGGGCTGCTTAGCCAGGTTCGAGGGCCACAGCCACACCAGCCACACCAGCTGCCCAGCCGTTCGAGCCACGTTAAGAAAGCCAGGCCAAGCCAAGCCAAGTCGGGCAGAGCGGCCTGTGAGTTATGTAAAGCGGCGCTGCTGTGACATAAATTGTTTGCTTTTGTCATGCTCCACCGGGCGGATGAGGACCACCAGCAGTC
The DNA here is from genome assembly GCF_043229965.1 of Drosophila suzukii. Classification (NCBI taxonomy): domain Eukaryota; kingdom Metazoa; phylum Arthropoda; class Insecta; order Diptera; family Drosophilidae; genus Drosophila; species Drosophila suzukii. The sequence goes on along the minus strand of NC_092081.1, from coordinate 4,220,153 downwards.
GGGCTTGATAAGGGGGATAAATACCTTATGGATGGCCAACGAGGGGAAGACACTGCCCCAGGACCAGAATCAAACTAAGCAATTAATAATCAATTTCATCCATAAAACCAAGCTACGGAAAATCTTTTAAAATTTTAAGAGTGTTTCTCTGGTGATATTCAGTGGAAAATATTGAACTCCAAAGGGGTATGAAGTACACATTTTATTGGCTTATTTTTATTTTCTTAAGAAATATTTAAGTTCTGTTTTCCACACGTCTACATTATGAGGAATGTGTATCCTTTAGGTTGCTTCAAGAATCATGCTTATAAAGGAAATTAAAATTTTTCAATTGAAATTTAAAAAAGATCTGGCTCAAAAAGTATATATCTTTTCAAAATTGGAAATACTTAATTTCCTAATTTCATATCCTGAAATAACCATCAGTAATTTTATTTCCTCGTTTAATTTCCAAGGTACTTTGGACCAGAATCGACTTCATCTCGGTCCAGACAAAATTTCCAATTTTAAGCAGGACCCGAATGATAAATTAGCATACGTTTACAGCGCCAAGAAGGCAGGACCGCCCATCCATTGGCCATAAGCAAATAACCAAAGTTTAACCCTTTGTTGCCGGCCCAAGACGGGCGTCTTCATCGAGATAATTAAAATGCATAATTATAACGAAAATGCGACAACATTTCCCTGGCAGCAGCAAATTACGACAAATGCCGACAACGCATTTAGAAATGCAAATCAATCAGGGGGATGGACTTCAATCCTGGCGATGGAGGTGGACCGAGGGGTATGGAAATGGGCCGTCGTCTCAAGTAGGCAAACCCAAAAGTCCGAGTTGTGGCATTATCATTTGGATACGCTTTTGTGTGTGACGGGCACCAAAAAATCAACTTCTAATTAGCATAAAATTTCATTCGACAAAAGTTTATTGAGTTCTGCATTAATTGTGCGGCCCGGTCGGACGAATAACCCTTTAAGATCTCGGGAGGTTGGGTTTCGGGGTCCCGGAATTGGGCGTCCGTAAGGTGCGTAGACAATTAATCTTGAAATTGGGCAATATTTGACTTTTGTAGTCGCTCTCGCCGGTCCTGCAGCCCCTCCCCTCCTCGCAGCCCGCTTTTTAATGGGCAAATTTGAATTGCTAATATGCGGTGACTGGTTAGGGGAATCAGACAGTTTTTTGGGGGCTCCGATGTTGACATATCGAGCCATATAACATAATGAACGCTTTGGCCGCAGTTTTGCATATTTCCCCCCTTCTGCCGATTTTTCTGGTCTATTTTTATTAATTTTCTCCCAATGGCCAGAGCGTTCTAATTAGTGTTAGATCTCCTATCTGCCAAACAGGATTTTTATGGACTTTTTTAATTGAAAAATCAAATGGAAATGGATTTAGAAAAATTGAAAATACCATGCGGAGATAAGAACAATGTTAGTGGTTTGGTACTGGTGGCCTTAATGACGCAATTTTCCATATAAAAGTATTATTTTTGCAACGTGGCTCAAAAGCAGTGAAATTTATTCACTTAGAACGCAGTCAATTACGAAAAAATTTGCCTAATGAGAAAATTACATTTTGCACTCTCTCACTTTGGCTCCCAGGAATGAATTTTCGCTAGCCATCCTGCCCTTTGCCCTTTAACTAATTGCAGGCAAACAAAATTGACACACAGCTAAAGCAGAGGAGTGTGGCCAGCTATAAATTACAAAAGTAGCTAAACGAAGATGAGAAAAAAGCCTATGATATAAAAAGGTTAGGAAGAGGAATTGCGTAAATAGAAATGGATTTATAAGAAATTTGTAGTTTTGGAGTACTATTTAATATTATAAATAATTTTAGGAATGCGGTTTTATTCTTAATAAATAAAATGCTGATACATATACTTTTATTCGGACTATCATAGCAAATTTTTTAGTTCTCCGCGCACATATTAAAATCACAACCTGGTGTGATTAGTGACTATGTGGACTTCTGTCTGTAATATCATTATACGGATATGAGGTTAAATTTCAAAAGGTTGGAAACAAATAGATCTGAATCATATCAACTAAATAGATTTTTTAAAATTAAATTCTTGGACAATCAAACAATTTGATCTGACCTAAGAAACTCTTCATATTTTTTTTTTTAATCTCTCACCTAGCTTCAAAATAGCTAAATGGGCTGCACACTGGCGGAGGCAGGATCACAGGAGCCTGCTCCTGGCCGGGGCGCAATCTAATTGCATACTTTCGGGCGCATAACTTTGCACTAAAATTAACCTCTAACCTATTTTACGCTGCTTCCCGCCAGCGGCCCATATAATGAAGGCCATAGCCCAGGTCCTGGCTGCGGATGCAAATGAAGAGCTGCACGAAGATGCCAAAGGACCTGAACAGCGGATGGAACCAGAGGACCAGAACATCTGGCAGCCAAAGGACACGACCGCCAAAGCGCGTGAAACCCTGTTACCTTCCGCGTTCGCGGGGCCATAGGTCAAGGAGGTGGGCTCCAGGTAAGTGAGACCTGGCCGCAACAACACTGCAGCGCCATCATCATCGCCATCAGGAGCAGCAGCTCGGTCTTAATTGCACGAATTTCATTTTATATAAATGAACAGCAATTTGGATTGGAGGTCACCGCCAGGAAAAGTGCCGGTGTGCCCAGCTGAGTGAGCATCGAAGGCAGGTGTGCTCGCGTTCTAACAAGCAAATAATATGAGCACAAATGTTATACTCGAAAGGTGAATGAAAATTTCGCGGCGACTGATTTATTTAATATACTTTATTTTCGCAAGTGCAATAATTTTAAGTACATTTAATGGCTTAAACTGGATAAAAATGTTCCATTTTGACATTAATTATCCGATCTTTCCTATGGCAACTAAATGATTAGGTCATCCGATTTTATTTTTAAATTTTAATCAAAAGAATAATGTTTCCAAGAGTAAAAGATAGTATGCCTAAAGACACCAAAGTAATCATAATTTTACATTTTTATAAAAAAAATTGTTGTTTATTCTCATGGGAGCGTGAGATATAGTTGTCCCATATGGCTCGTTCTGACTTTTATACTACCTGCAATAGAAACAAGCTTTTTAAAAGGTTTCATCATCATACTGAGACAAGATTCCTAGAATCGGACAGACTGTCATGGCTGGATCGACTCGTCTTGTGATGCTGATCAAGAATATATATAAATTATGTGGTTGGAAACTTCTCCTTCACTGCGTTGCAAACTTTTGAAATCATGTTCGAACATTTTTAGAAATTTTCGTACTGAGCTCCATTTTAATAAATGCAAATAATAATAATAAAAAACGAAAGTTATAAACTAACATTTTTTAATTTCAAAATTTTTAAAACGTTTTAAATTCTGAAATAAATACATTATTGGTAAATTTTACGTTACTTTTAAAGTATATAACTTGGATAGAATTTGTATATTCTAGTTTTGCTTTAGCAGAAGCAGAATGTTTAAAAATTAACCTTAGAGAAAAAATGTTATAAAAATGTAAACAAATTTGAAACTATTTTTAGTAGCAAGAAGGAAAGTGGGGCCTCCTGCTGACATAATTCCAGCCCCTGCACTCGGAAAGCACTCTTTTCCAAGTAATTGACACCAATTTCGGAGTAATTATGACAATGTTCAAGGTTCTAATTCTAAGCAACGTCAGCATAATTGTATGCAATGGCAAATTTTAATTTGCGCACACAAAATGCATTATCATGCGCGTCCTCAGAGTAAAAGGGTCACTGTGTGTGTGAGTGCACACGCCTGTGTTTATGAGCCAAGTAAGGCAAATACGTGATTTGAATTTTAAACATTGCTCATTGAAAATGGAGAACCAGCTTGCGGCGCAGAGGAAACTGTGTCAGGGCAGCGCAGGACACAAATTGAAAAACTTAATTGACAGGTTGATTAGTCATTTTGCGCCAGATTGGATGGCTATAAATAAAAGTGGAAGGAAGCCAGCCAAATACTTAATGTGCCCTAATTTGTTATTAGAAACAATATTTTTTTAAAATACTTTAATACAACATTACTAAGTCACTGCTTGCATCACCACTAAATATCATATTTTAAGCTAAAATATTCGACCATTTCGTAGTACCTACCCTTGGGTGTTTCCACTTCCCAGTCTATTTTCGGTGTCTTCTTTTCTGCTGCTTAACAGTCCAAGCCCGTCCATTCCCCCCTTTCCAATGGAAATTTTTAATTTATTACGTCTGTCGATGATTTTTCTACTACTTTTTATGGCGATTTAAGCAACATTTTTTCCGCGCCCGTCATCCCCTTTCTGCACTCAACCCACCCACATCATACATACATGTGTACAATGCGAGGCGAATACGAAACTCGCGAAATTCGTAATTTTGCATTTTTATACAAATTCCGCGAGTTTGTTCTTATTTTTATTTTTGGCCCAAACCAGGGGCGTGGGGTGGCGAAAAGTGACAGGGAGCGAACGGGAGAGAGCACGAACAGCAGGAGCATTGTTTTCCTTAATTAATGTTTAATCAGCAGGACTCGAACAAACGGCCAGCGTCCGTGGCTGCTGACCAAAGCAACGAACCACACGCGATAATGGTCAAAATAATAAAAATGAACAGCTGAGCATCAGCCAGAGAACCGAACCAAACCAAACCGATCCGAACCCACCCAAAAATGGAAAAGGGGGTTTGCTTTTTAATGCTCGGGTGTGCGGCTTAAGGTGGCGCTGGCGATTGCGACGTCCTCCTGCAGCCTCCACATGGCTCGGCTTCTTCGTTGGCATCGTTTTTTACCAATTTCCAGTGAACCGAAACCCGCGCGTTGTTTTCGAATCCCCCAGCACACCCATACGAACGTACTCTTAAAAATGGGAAAATGGGTAAGGGGGCAACGTTGGCCTGGGCAATGCAAAAACGTAAATGAAAACAAATTCGCGGCCAAGAAAAAATTAACAAAACACAAAACAAACTTTTGGGCGCATGCGAAGGTAGCAGGATGAGATGGGCCGGTCCTCGTATACCCAGCACACATGGTATGGTATGGGGCCAACATGGGACTGTCGCTGCACATTTTCCAACGTGCACGTACCCATAATCAGTCCGAAGGGTAGGTGGATGGTCCACCCTGCAAGTCGTCTCGGGGGCAGTTGGGTGGCGACCATTTGGTCAAGCGACAGTTCCCCCCAAAACGGAAAAAATGTATGAGAAAGTTGCTGGCTGAATTTACGCGAAAATAAAAGAATTTTGGGGGAAAGAGCCGGAAGGGGTTGAAGCGCTAAAAATGGCAATGCAAAAAATCGCTGGTCGCCAGGGTAAGCAGCTTCAATTGAGGAAGTAAATGGGTGGGGGGGTTCGCGGCCAGACGACAACCGAAATGGGTGTACCCCACCACCCATTTACCAACCCACGGGGCTTAATCGGACCTGGAACGATGGTCAATTGCAAGCCAAGTTTTGACTTTCTAGGTGTGTAGCTATATTTTGGAGGTTTGGGGATGGAATACGGAAAGCTACTCATAGGAACACATTGGAATAGGGAGTTATCTTGGCGCTAAGTATCCGTAATAATGGAATACAACATTTATAATACAATTTTTGATCAAAAAAGGGTTTTAGTCATTAAGCAAACTTATAAAGACATTCCAAAAATAAATCTAAAAAAATATCTTTCAAACAAAACTCTAATTGCATACCATCTGTTCAATCTGAACTTATACAAGGACTGAAAAAACCAAGAAGAGTAATAGAAGATGTGTGGCCTTTTTCTTATAAAAATATTACTTTCCATTTTCCTGTTGGATTTCTTATGTTTTAACGACATGAAGTCTTGATACCATTTCTAGGCCACATTAAATGCTAATGAGCACATTAAATATTATTTTTATATTTTCCTCCGTGTAACTCTGAGGAGTAGCAAGTTCGCCCACCTGCAACCTTCAAAAACTGTTGGCACTCTGAATCAATAATCAATATATGCATGTAGGGTTTGCCAAGGGAAAAAGTTGGAATGCGAAACCAAGAGCTTTGCCGACTGAAAACCCGTATGTACTCGAGTACATACCTGGATCAACAATTTTGCTATGCGGCTGAAATTCTAATTTACTTAAATTACATTTTATTCCATTCAATAACTTAGAATGAGTTCGGAACACTCGCACACACAGACGGCGAGCTAAACACGTAACCGAAAACTTACATGCACAGAGGGCTAGACAGGGAGAGAGGATCCAGAACTTTTGCGACGTAATGAAAACCTCCTAAATGTATGCAATGAAATGCATTTCGAGGCGTACCCACCCAGCCAGAAAGCACCACCCAGCCCCAAAACCACCCAGGAGCCACCCAAGCCCCCACCCAGATACACGACTGCAACTTGTACTAATAATAATGCAAATGTCTGCCTGTCATTTCTGTTCATTTACTTAAAGTTCCTTCAGCCCCGCACCACAACGCATTTGGCCGCCCCAAAATGAAGGGGCTGAGTAGGGAGTCCTGGCGTCAGAACTTAACTACGCATACTAATACATGCATAGGCAAAGCCGTCCACCCACCAAACATCCACCGCCCACCCCGTCCATTTGTATAGCCGAAAATGCACACCAGACTTTTTGGGTCCTTTAACTGAATTAACTTGTACGGTATGGCCACCCCAGGATACCCACACCGAACCCGGGACAACCCACCGCCTGCTATACTAACCAACTATTGTGCGTCACTCGGAGACGGAGAAAGAGACGGAGAAGGAGAGGGGGACAGAGAAAGGACGAAGGACGAAGGAGCAGAAGACGGCGACGGCGACGACGATGGGGAAAATCCTGGCCCAAGCTACGTTCTCATAACATTTTCGTTTGTAAATTTTGAATTTTCGTAATTCCAAATGAGAATGCAAGGCCCGCTCCAGTCCCCGTCCCCCCCTCAGGAGCTCTCCACCCCGAAAACACTACCCCCCCGGCACTCCCCGCACTGCGGCAGACTTAGACTTGGTCATTTTATGCGTTTGATGCTAATTTTCCAAGGCGGTTTTGGCAGCGTTGGCAAGGACATTGCACTGGTGTTGGTATGGTGTTGTCAGGCACTCCGGCTATGTGTTAGTATGCGACTGAGGGGGGTCGGAGGGGAGGGGTGTGTTTCGGTTTCCGTTCTGGTTTGATGGCGCCCGAGGGGGGACAGCTGGGCTGGTAGCTTTGTTAATGCCAAAAACTTAAGCAGCCGTAGCGTCGTCATCATCATCATCGTCGTCCTCATGATCATCATTGTCGACGTCCATGTCCGAAAAAGGGGGTAATTCCGTCCCTGTGTTTGTGTGTGGACAGATTTATAATTGTGCGCTGCTCCTTGTTGATGTTGTTGCTGTTTGGTATATACGAGACGTGAGCGGAAACGCCGGGGAGCAGCAAGTCATCTACATGAGTGCAAGTAGCTGGCTGCATGTCCTGACGCTTCCTAACGCTTCCTGTCCAACACAGCCAACTGGCCAAGTTGTTGGTGCTGCTCTGCCGCTGCTGCTGCTCGCTGTGTTTGTTGTGTTTGCAGTTATCGGTGCGGAATAGGCTTTTGTATTTGGGCAAAATAAGGAAAACGAAGAAGCTGCAGCCAGAAAAGGATAGCTGCCGTCGGCAAAGGACAGCGACAGTGGCAGCTTTTAATGTATGCAGACAAGTGCTTAATTAAGCCAGAGTCGTGGTCAAAGCTTCTTGCACTGGAGGGGATGCGAAGGGGTTACGGAAGATTACGGATTGGATAAGATGTGACCTATAAATAAATGGGGTTTCTCTTAAACATAGTTTCGAAAAATCTCTTGTGAAACCTCGGAGTATTGATCTGTAATTGTTTGTAACATATTTTATTTTATTAGGATAATCCTTGTTAAAATACTTTTTAATTCTCTACCCCATATTGAGAGAGGAAAAATTCGATATGCTGCGTTATATATAGCGTTTAAGATCGTATCGAAAATATCGTAAAGTTGGATACATCGAAAAATATCGAGTTTAATGTTAAAATATTGATATTATCGATGTTATCCTCGTCTTTGTTAAAGTCTCGCGCAAAGATAGTTGCAATAAGAAGATCACTTCCAGGAAATATCGCAATGGTAAGGTAAATTTTATACCTTTCCAAAAATAGACAAAAAGTCATATGTACTAAGCCAAACTTGTTCCAAAAAATATTGACCAAACGCATACTAACGAAAAAAATTGTTATTTGTTCTATCGGATTGTTACTCGTGCAAATGATTTTAAAAATTATAATGATAACTAACTTGTATTTTCAGCTTATAATATTTAAATGAAAATTGACACTCTTTTTGAACTACTCAAATACATTGATACATGGAGCCCGAGGAGGAACCTTCTGGTAGCTAATGATCAACAAAAATTATGTTATTTATTGTTAATCCCCTTTACAACTAGAGACCCCCAATAACCTTACCAGCGCCGCCACTGCCTCTCGACTAATTCATTTACACTGCAATAGTTCATTTATATATGAAAACCAAACACTGGCACACGAACCCATGGACAAGAGACAAACTCGAGCCAACTTATGTATTATATGCGAGCTTAGATATGTACGTACGAAAGGACAACATGCAACTAAATACATGCACAGACCGATGTCTAATTGTACATACACACACATTATCAAATTCCACACACACACTTAAGGCCGTGGCTGTGTGCGAGCGCAAGACATGGACATGGACAAAGTATGTTGGTGTCGTCGTCAAATGAATCTCATTTGCATTTAAATTAGGAACCTCGAAGAAGCAGAAGCCGAAGCCAAAGTTGATGGGGATCGGGATCGGGCGGAGGGGGGGTGTCCATGCGGCTGTCCGCCTGTTCCACCTCAGCCCCTGCCGTTCCCCTTCCACTCCCATTCCGTTCCCATTCCAATCCCCTTCCGAAAGAACCCCTTCCATTCCCTTCCCTTCCACTGGCTGCATAAAATCTGTTTCAACATTTCGATAAATTTCCTTAAGGGGGGCACGGCAGTTTGCATTTTGGGGCCATCGCTGCAATGTCTTTCCAATTCGGCTTAGTTAGTCTCGGGGCTGGTGTATTTGTGGGCTTAGGGTCTTGGGCGTGGGGCGGGTGACTTCTGAATGCATAAATGTTGATAATAATGTTGAGTAAAACTTGATTTGTTTAGTGCTCTCGAAGCATACACAGCTACCCGGGCATCCATGGGATACATGCGCACAGCGCTCCGTCTCTTTCCCGCCCACTCGGCCAATACATAATGCATATAATGAGTATGCAGATGGAGTTGCAGATGCCTCGGATGCAGTTGTGGTCGAATCTGGCCTGCAGCGGGGAGTGGAGTGCGAGTTCGATGGCTGCAGGAAAGATGCTGCACCCTGGGGCAAGGTCTGCTTAATTGCAATGAGAGTGGAAAGTTTCTTGGGGATCCTATAAAAAGTTAAAGGTAAGGCATGGAAATTATCGGGTCCCAAATTCAAGATATAATACTAACTAAGAAAGTACTTTAAAAATACAATTATTTATCCAATCTAAGTCAGAACTACAGAGGAAAACTATTCCAGAATCTGCCTTTAAAACCGCAATCCTATGAAATATGATACCATACTGATGTCCTCTTTGATATTGTCTTACTATATTTCCAAAAGTAACAGTATGGGTTACTAATATGTGAAACATGGGTAGTGGGAAAATACATTTGTTGATTTTTAGATTTCCCTCCAATTTGAATCCTCTTTGACCCACTGTGCAAATAAACACCAAACTACTCTCAACACTCATCTGCATATTGACCATTAGTTCTAATCATTTTATATGCCTAAAGAGACAACAACAGCAGCCGAGCGAGTCCTGGCAAACAACAGACAAAGCAGACATTTCTGTCTTTGTCATCTCGGCCAGCACACACACACACTCACCAGTTAGAAGGGGCGGAGGAGGCAGGGGGTCGAATGCAGTGTGCAGGACCTCGACTTGCATATACCTGCATATAAAATAATCTGTTTACTATAAATATCATTTCATATGCAACGTAAATACATAAAAGCCAGCTCACACACGAGCTCGAACACACATCAAGTGAATTTGCAGCACATCAAAGTTATACGAAATATGCATTAAATAGGCAGGATGGAGGGGGTCGGGTCGGGTTTCAGGTCTCAGGTCTCGGGGCAGCCCGATGTCGTTGTCCTGCTCAGGGCTGTTGTTGTCTGCTGCATATCCTTAGCAACTTCGTTCAGGCATGTGTTTGTGCATTTTTGAGTTTCTAATTATAAGTGATACTCAATGTCCACATATAAACACCCCGGCTTGAGAGCCCACAACTACATGCACGGAGCTCAAATTGGTAATTTTGCAGACGTCCTCTAAGGCGCCTGGAAGTATGCAATGCAATTTATCCAGCACATATATGTCCTGGCTCCACTGCAGCTGTTGTAAATTCGTTTATTGCCCCCGATACATAATCGACCTATGTGCCATTACATAAGGATGTACAGCCACGGCAAGTGCAAAATTTAATTGTTACATAAGCAACGCCTTCGGCCGAAGCTCAACGTTTCTGATTATACACATTTTAATTAAAAATATTCGTCAACTCCCTGCCCCGACCCCCCGGAAAGTACAACTTGAACAATTTTAAGCATAAGCGAATTATGCAAAACTTTTGATGTTTCCATAGCCCCAGCCCAGTCCCCCTCCTCCAGCCACTATAATCACGCATTTTGATTTTTAGTTTTCATTATGCCCAGGACCTGGACGTCGAGCGCTACTCAGCATAACATTTACCACTGTGGAGTGGATAACCACCGCCCCCAGTTTCAAGCTCCCCGAAACCGAAACCAAGCTGCTTAGCATTGTCATCCATTTGCTTATTTTGCATATTCATAATTTTATTTTACGTATTTCAATTAGAATACCATCACAGAAAATGTTATACTTAGAACAATGGAACTATCTGCCAGCTTAACGGGTTGAGTGGATAATAAGAGGGCAGGGGAGAGTTCTGTTGTTTCTCGGTCGGGATATTACTGCTAAGTAAAAATGTTATTATTTCATAATTAATTATTCCTCTTTTGCTTTGAAAAGTTGTCTGTAGAAGTAAAGTTGAATTTTCTATTGGTAAAAATTATATATAGCAGCTAGCATATCAAGTTTGGTTGACCAGAAGTAAGGAGGATCAAAAGATGTACACACAAAAAAACTTTTAGTTAAAATTGAAATATAATAGTTAAATCGTCCACACCCAACGAAATATTTACTATCCAAACAACAAAATACACACAACTTACCATTTAATGGAAGTTCTACTGTTTAATAGTAACCAAAGCAACAATAAAATACTCCTTGTTAACCCTTTTTTATAGGTAAGTAACTATCCCTATTGGTCCATTTTACCCATACATTTTGTTTTGTGTAGGTTTCAAATATACTTTTATAAGATATCTTTATTCAATTATAAATTCTTTGGTGTCTCTGTAAGACTAGTTATTAAACTCCATCCAAAAACGACTATTTATTAGTCAAAATATTAATTAAACACCCCAAAGGAAATTGACTTCACCCCGGCGAAATCTTTCGGTGACATTGACGGCACAAAGTCAAAAGTCAAAGGAGCAGCCATAATATATTGATTACAAGTATGAATAGCTGAGGCAGCAGGGCGGCAGCACCATGTCTATAAGGCAGGCGGGCTGGGGCCCCGGTTCCTTCACAAAGTGCGTCCTGGCTGCGATGTCGTCATATATGCGGTTGCCTTTTGTCACGGCCACAATAACTTACTCATTTTGCTCAATAATAAATGCAATTATGTGCCGGGATCCTCGGCGAACCCCTTCGCAGGCAAAAAGGGGATGCAGTGCAGCCCACAAGGACCAAAAGGACGAGCAACAACCAAATTAATTTAGACACAAAGCCTGGGCTGACGACGAAGCTCTGGAGTGCGCTGTCAGTTCTTGGCCCAAAAATTTGCATTTTGGCGCAGCTTCCCGAAAATGCCTTTGTTTAGATTTCCTTGTGAATTTAATTTATTGGAAAATTAGCGCATGACACACACAAGCTGCAGAACTAATTGAAAAGGGTGGCAAAGTGACTGGAAATATGAGTTTGGGGCCAAGACAAGTCAGCTGCATGCAACATGAGTCTCGCATAATTTTAACACATTTAGTGCTCTGAATTAATTAATGACCAGGCCAAGGCGGCCAGACAATTACTGGCAATTAGTTTCGGTCTTTCAACCGACTTGGCTAAGTAGTTGCAGCTCTCTACCCCCTACTTTCTATAATTAGCACATTCTTATTTTACCGGTGTTAACAGGCTCTTGGCACGCAGATTACCAAGATTGTGGCTAATAATCACGGTGTTTATCCGTGGGAACTTGGTTTATAGTTATGGCACGCTAAAATTAAAATGTTCAAATGCAATTGCCATTTGAAATATTTTAAACAGGTAAGAAGACAAAAGGGGGAAGAAAATATTGCGTGCTAATAGAAATTAGAAAACTATCTTTTTGAGACTTAACATAAGCAAAAATACAAAGTAAGATACATTATTTATTGTATTACTATAAATTCCTTAAATAAATTCTCTGTTTAAATAATTATAATTAAAACGTTACCAGGGGATATTTAAACCCCCTTTTGCTTGTGTGTATAGCAACCCTTGACAAGTAGTTACATTTGCCCTTTCGATTAAACATTATAAGAAGAAAATTGTATATTCCCGACATTTCCTGCCGTCCTGCCCTCCTGCACATGCTTGTAATTAACTTAAATGATAATAAATAACTTTTAATATTTTATTAATTAACTTCCGTTGTGCGTACCAGTACCTGAACCCAGAACACAGAGTTCAGAGTCCAGGACCGTTAAGGGCCGAGGATGCAGGGACGGAACGCATTAAAAACGCATGGAAAATTAAACCCTGTCGCAAAACCGATTATTTCAGCTGGATTTTTTGGCAAGTCCTTCATTAAAATGTCATTCGGCACAGGAAATTGAAACATTTAACATTTGCAAATGGCATACGCCCTGTAATGTGCAAAAGTGCGTTGCCCCATTCGCTTGCAAATTGTTTTCATTAATTTCCAAAGTTTTCACAATTTTTGTGAGTTCGCTGGCACGCAATTTGGCTGGAATTAGTTCGACTATTTCCTGCTCCGCAATCGCATTTGGCTTGCAAATCCCGAACCCCTTTGCCCCACCAATCATTCAAAATGTAGTCTAATTTCGTATTACATAAATGTCGGACTCGGAGTCGCAGAACTGAGGCTGTGCCAATCGGAGGAACCCCGCCTGTCTTGGGGGTCCGTCGTCTTTCTGGGCTGGATGTCTTCGATATCCGTGGTCTGGTATAATTTGTGCGCATTTAATTTGTAATTCTATTACCCGGGCAAAACGAGTAGACTTCGGCCAACTGGTTCTCTCCTCATCTACTCCAGCCGAGGCGCCCCTTCCCCCTCTCAATTATGTTAATTCGAGCTTCTGTCGAAACAGTTAGAGTCGCAGCGACCGATCGATCGATATCGATCAATTCGCTTGTCCGTATAATAATATGAAAATTTAGCATTTCCGTTGTGTGTATCGCAAGTGAGCGGGGGATTGTGAAATGGGCTGCTTTGTTTATGGCACGTTCAGGGGCTAATTTGTGTGCATAAGATCTCCACTTTAATTGCGGTCGTAAATTTTGTGGAAATTTGGAGGGAACGGGATTTTCCCCCTCATTTAAATATTCATTTTGGGAGAATTAGCACCTATAAAACTGGATATTTTAAAAATTAAACATGAGCAAGAAATGTAGCTAACTTCAGTAAGCCAAAGTTTAACAAGCCTTGCAAGTTTTACCAGTTAAAATGTGGCTAAAACACAATAATTAAATATTTTAAAATATTTAATAGCGCTATAAACAACTATTTTACACAATAATAAAATACAGGATATTGATTTCATGTTAATATATATAATTTATAAATTCAGGAAAACAATGCCTAGTACAGTGAAAATGATTTCTTTTACTTATGTAGTCAGCATCGTGTAATCACTAATGTAGGTCTCTAATGCGAACTTGACCCAACAGTTCATAAAACGGTTTTGGTAAAATATTATCCTTGACTGGAGAACAAATATAAAATTCCAAGTAAGGATGTACAAATATGCTGATTTCGTAAGTATATTTTAATACATTTTGCATTGGTATAAAACAGGCTTCGAACTTCAAGGCGTCAGATCTATTTTTAAAAATGTTATAACAACAATAATATTATCTATGAACTAGAAATTCAAGTACAACTACAGGTTAAATTTAAATGTGTAAATTCAAATAAACCAAAAGTAAACATATTACCTTTAAAGACTTTACAAATTAATATATGAGTAAAATTAAATAAACATAAAATATTAAACATTTAGATATAAACAAATATTCCTACACCAAATGTAGAATATGGTCACCTGATCCGCAAGGATTCGTATAAGGGTATACAATACATAGAAATTTTTAATATTTTTGTAATTTAGAATGATTTTATTTTATAATAAACAGAAATAAGAATTATAAAAAATAATCAATCATTTATAAAACAATAACCATATATTGCAATTTATGATCAGTATTTACAGGCTGTTTTCTAAAAAATTGACTGTTTAAATAGTTCAGATTGTGTTTGTGTAACCCAGATACCAGATCCCTTCTGCAAAATCTTGCCATTTTTGTTATTGTGTGCGAAATGCCCGGTTGATTCAACTAAGCCTCTGGAACCCATTCAAATCCGTTTCCCAACAGCTGGCGCCCATTTGGGTTCACGTAACCTGGCCAAAAGCAGACCAACCGAGCCACCTCATCCCGCCGCCGACTGGACCACATGCCTCCGCGCACTCCGAGGGCGAACTGATGGATGTGGATGTGGATGCGTACGTGCCAGCATCTCGGCATCTCGGCATCTCGACTTCTCGGAGCGAAAGCCAAGGAATGCCCAAAGAACTGGAGCAGCCGCCGTGACGTCACGCCGGTGAGTAAAAACTGCAGGAGAAACCGGAGCCAACGAAGGTTGAAAAAAGGGGAAAAACAAAACTCAACGAACGAGTTAAAAGCGCTGACCAGTTCGAGTGAGTGGGGCGCAATTGAGTTAAGAGCGAGGGCAAGGAAAGCCAGCCAGCTCAAGCAGAAGCCAGAGGAAGGAAGTAAGAAATGAAGACACGGGCGGGTTGCAAAGGGGTCCAAGGGGGGCTGAAAGTGCGGAAAAAGTCGGGGGGAGTGGGTGAACATTTCTGAGAGTGGCAAATGAAGCAACCGGTTTGCCAGGGAGTTGGCTAAAGGGAAATCGGCCGGGGGAACTGCGAATGCTGTCAATTCGGCCAGCTCGACTTGGCTGCTTAGTGGGCTAGGTCGTGTAGGAAGGAAGGATCCACTAATTGCTTGGGTGGCGCACATTTTTTCACTCAATTGCCAACTGGAGCATGAGGACCGAACCGAAAGTGGAGGGTGCTCCAGGGAATGGATGCTAAAATGTGTCAAAAGTTTTGGATTAGTCGATGGCGAACAGAACACATTTGAATCGGATAAAAGATGATTGATGACGCCGGTGGAGAAGTGAGTCGAGCTCGAGTTTCTATTTAAACATACATTTAAAACTGAAAAAGATTAAATCAATTTGAAAGGATCCCAGGCATAAGGATTCCACTTGTTTTATTAATGCAAATAAATAAATAACCGCTATCAAAATAACACGTACAATTTATTTAGTGAATACGACTTGGGTCAGTAAATCTGAGCCAAAGTACCCTGTTTAAATACTCTATTTTTAAAATTTTCTAGGTAAATGTGGTTTTGGGAAAATTTGTGAGTTACAAAAAGGCACGAAAGATCACTTCGAAAAATAACTATATTCTTTACAAAAATATTAATGGACATTTTCCTATTACAAATAGTACATTTCGTTAATATTTAATAGCCTTCGTAATAATTTACCTTATTATAATATTTAAAATACAGAAAAATTAAGATAAAATAAAACAAACTGACTACGAAAAGAGTATTTATGCTTGCATGGTAAAAACTAAACATGAATTCTTAACAGACAAAGGCCATCTCTTAGTATTAATTACTTTTGAAGGAAACGCTTAGATCAGCACAAACTAATCAAATAAAATATTTAACAATAAATTAGAAAAGCTATTTCGGGAAGTAATTGCATTCATAAATTTGGGGCAAGATAGTCATATTAGAGTGGCCACAAATCATAAATTCGGTCCAAAATCAACAGAAAATCCACCGAAACTCGGAGACAATTTTAATGATCCCCTCGGTGGCCGGCTGTTGTAATTACGGCAAGAGGAGGAGCACACTCCGTTGGCCAACACCATCGATTAGCATGCCAAAGCTGGCTGAAACTGGTAAGAGCAGTGGACCTCAAGCCGCGGCCTGCTGCCAGCCACATCAGCATCATCAATAGACGGTGAACTCCTGCTGCTCCTCATTCTGCACCTCCACCTCCGTCTCCGGGCCACCTCCGCCTCCGATTTAAGCCAATAGTCCACGTCCGCCGCCCCCCGCTGCTGGCCTCGTCATGTAACTTAACCTCATTGACCAAACGCATTCGACGAACATCAAATGTGAATTAGTGCACTACGATTGCGGCCGCCACACACAGATACACCGACACTCCGGCACAGATGCAATTGGTAGGTCTTCAGTACTTGCTTTTGTTGTCGGCGGTTGGTCGGCGGCCAGAGTCTTGCCGTTGTTGGCCCGACCGGACCGGACCGCTTCTCATCGCCGACCATTGACGCTGCTATGCATGCATAATTCGCAGGCATAATTTAATTTATAGACGAGGCAATTGCATTTGCATAGGACAGCGCAAGTGACTTAGGCGAGGTCCCGGCTCTTCGATCTACCAACTACTCCCACCTCGTACCCCGCCCCTCCCAGATTCGAAATTATTACGAGACCCCAGCGTGGACCCAAAAAAGAGCAGCGAGAAAAGCCGAACGAAATTTTAATTGCACCAAATATGCAACAGAGTTGGGAGGGAGGGCTTCGGGTCCCAGGGAAACTCCTAAGATGTGTGGTCTCCTGTGGCATATCACTAAAAGCCAACGCAGGTTAATGGCGTAAATGTTAACAATGGACGAGGAAGTGTAAATCTTGGCCCAACCAAGTCCGTCCGAGAGGCACAGGAAAAAATATAGTTTTCTATTTGGCTATTATGCATCTTATAAGTCGGAAATGGACCGTCTTATCAAACAATTTATAGCAATAATATTTATATTTAAATGCCTTTGAAAAAATCTTGGGAATATTTCGAAGTCATAGTGACTCTACTTTTTAAATAATTCTCCTATGAAGTTTTTTTAAGGTAGTCACGGCCATTAAATCAATATTTATTAGGTAAAGTAAACAAAAATTTAATATACCATCATAGAAAAGAGTTTTTCTTTTTACTTCTATAAATTGAACAATAGTAATTTAGGGAAAAATTTAACTTTATTTAAATTATCTAATTTTATTTTACCCTAAATATCAATAAAAATATTTCGATCATTACTACCCCAATCTTAGTCAACTTTATTTGCTCCTGTGTATTAAAGCCAACTTAGCTGGTCAACAAACGACTTGGACTGGAATTGAGTCCGCGACCACCTGGAATAGAAGACGTTGCAGCTGTTGTTGCTGGGAGTATTGCTCTTGTTGTGGCTAAAAGTGCTTGGAACTTTTTGGTCTGTTTAATAGGGCTTGAAGATAGGATCGATAGAAAGGCCTGGTAATAAAACAAATAATTTAAAAATAAATAGCAATAGTAAGTATGTTGCTTTGGTTAGTTTTATGTGTAAAATAATGTTAACTTAATTTTTCAAGTCAAGAATGTCAACACTAAAAGTTGATAGCCCATTGAGTCTTACACGATTTAAAACCAAACTTTTTTACAACCCATCGGCCAATGACTCTCCAGCCAGACACATAATACTTGAATAAAGATTCGAAGGATTGGTGCGCGATATCGCCATAGTTATTTGGCGCCCAATTTACTAATAACCCGACTGATTCGAGCGGCGCGGAGCCAATAAGTCGCCCATGGCCCATTTTTTTCCGATAGCCCCGTCGCCATTGTTATTTATTTATATAGATTTTTATTTTAATTTTTATTGACTCTGCGACAGCGACTGGCAACACGGAAATAGTTTAATTGCATTGCCGAGAGGCGGCCGGCGAGGGGCCAGGATCGAGGTGGGGTTCCTGGGGGAAAAGGGCAACTTTGGCTACAATCTCAAAGTTGAATGGCGTCGCATTTGTCGCCACGTCAATATGTGACAGCGGCACTTCCGTTTCCGGAGTCATGGCGTCGCTCGCTCCTTTGCCCGCTCTGCCAGCCGGTAATCAAATTGTTTCATCATATTTGGCTTAAAAGCGAACCCGGGTTTTTCACAAGCAAATTAAATGCAAAACGTTTCTCGGCCACACGACAATGCTGTGACAAAACACAAAACGAAGGCAATCAAAGTCAATTTTTTCACCGCTGACTCTTTGATTGTTGCTGCAGTTTAATGGATTTAGCCGCAGATAATAAATTGCATTATTTTACGACAGCCTTTGTACGTTTAATATAAAAAATATTAATTAAGCACATATTTACATAAAATGTTTATATGTTGTTGAGGACAAGAAGAACATCAGAACTGCAAATGAGTTTTTATTTAAAAGGGTGTTTCTTATTTTATTTTTAACTTTAAATATGTGTTACGAAAAACAAAACCCTATTTCGTGAGAAAGGGCTAAAATTGGTATATCTTAAAATAACAACATTGATTTTTTTGCTCTCAAGTATAATAAATTATTATATAATTTGTATGTAATTTAATTATTCCTTTGTAGATTACTGCCGTTTAAAGTATCTATATTTGAACCCTTTTGACTTATTTTCTAAGTGGTTCTTATATATTTTCGTATTATTTTTTTATTTTCCAAAGCTATTTTATGTATGAACATATTTTTATATAGGTTCTAGAAAAAGTCAAAGCGCATAACAATGAAGGGCTAACGCCAAGAGCATACTTGACTTTAAGAGCATCTCACGACCCCTGTTGTACAATGAAAGGCAGAAGGACAAATGAAGCCAAAAGTATAGAATGTTGCATAACTTTGAGCGAAAAGAAAACGCTTCCGGTTCGAAGGAAGTGTCTGTGGGGGAAAAGCTTAGACTCACCCGACTTTCCCAACTCCTGGAGCGAATTTGCAAAGTGTCACACAACGAAAAACAGAAACAAAAACGAGAAAAAAATCAAAACGTTTTCCTGTTGCTCTCCTTTGGTCCTTCCTGCTCCTCGCTGCTCCTTTCGGCATCTATGGTCTCCGGTCTCCCAGCTGGCTGAGTGTTGTTTTTCAAGGACGCAAGACGACGCGCAGACAAAATGTTTGCTAGACAGGATGTGGCCGGCGAAGTGGGGCAAAGGAACTCTGCCACTGGATGTGGCAGGATGATGTCAAAAATGTCTTTATTGGCTAGGTTTTGGGTCAAAGCTCGGCATCCTTCGGGGTGTGAGGCGATTCGGTGTTTGGCCGTGAAAGGCAGAAGACCGAAAGTTACTTCTAAAACAAACAGAACCACTGAAAGCCAACAAAGACGAAAATCCAATTAATCGTCAGTTAATCTTTGGAGCCAAACCTAAAAAAAACTGCTACACAGAGAAAAACTTTGTTGGCAAAAAATTAGTTACAAATTATTGTTGTGCTTCAACATTTATTGATTTATCGCCGATAAATTATCAGCAAACAAAAAATCATTTTTGTATAAATTTGACATACATTTATGTCATTATTACATCAAGTACTTTGACAGTTCTAAAAAAAGGGTCTTACATTTCAATTGTACTGTATTTAAAGTCGATAACATCTATAAATCAATCTATAGATGTGTATTGCTTAAGCAATATAGAAACAATACTTCTGATGAGAAAAATATGCCTTGAAATATAATTTGAAAGGAAATTTATAAAGAAATATGAAGACAAAAAAAGATACAGAGGCAATACAAAATAAATCCCTGCAATTTCAAATAATCTATATTAAATGTTTTAAGCCAAGGTAATTATATTTTAATAACTTAATATGTATTATGTATTATTTTTTAAAAAGTCGGATGATGACTATCATCAATTTTGATTTTGTACAGCTTTTAGTTCAATAAGTAATTTAGTTTATAAGTGGAAATAGGTAATTTTCTTTGCCTGTTCAGCTGCAGCCGAAGGAGATGGCGCCAGCTCCTCCGCCGACTTCTGCCGCTTATCCTTTTAATCATAATAAGAAATGCGCCAGCGTCGGCGCCATCCCCCGAAAACGCTGAACAGAGACAGAGTCAGCGTTCCGGCTCGCGACTCGCGGAAAAAATGAGCCATATATATGTACACACAACTGGTATGTGTATGGAGAGGGAACATTTTCCGCGTCGTCGTTGTCGTCATCGTCATCGTTTTCCTCAGCATCCTCGTCGGCGTCGCGACCAATCACAAAATTTCGTGGAAAAGCGCGCAAAAATAAATAACGCAAAAAACGAAACGAGGAAAACATAAGTAGGCAACAACAAGCGCTGACAATGACAGGCGCTGCTTGAGGTTAGCGACGTCGCTGCAAACTAATGCGTCGCTGCCGGCAGGAGAAAGTGGCGTCGGCAGCTGCGCGGCGGCAGAGCAGGAGAAATGGTTTTTCCGGCTCTCGGGGGTAGTTTTCTTGGCTTTTCCGAACAGGGGAGAAGCGCTCAAACGGCTGCAGTTCTGTGAGCGCGAAAATTGAGCAAGAAAACTTTAAACTTTGAGTGAGCGAGAAATTTCCATTTGTGGCTGGGGGTGACGAAGAAGTTTTCAAGGTTGGCCTGACAAGTGTGCTGACAAGTGTTGAGATTCTGGGCTAAGTGAATTGGCAGTGGCTAAAGAGAGTCTGCAGTTTCAAAGGGAATATTTAATGGCTTCGAAGGAGCTAAATCCTGCGGCTAGCCTCTGCTAATGGCTTAATTTACTGAATATCTCAGCAATCATATGATTGCTCCATGCATAAATAAAATCAAAATTAGATTAACATTCTTGGATCACATTAAGTATACGCCATGTACCTTAAAATTTTATCAAGTATACGCCAAGTTGGCTTGTAAAGAAAGTAAGGCAACTCTCGTCAAGTATACGCCATGGTAGAGTACTGTTCTAAGCGCCCATCAAGCATACGCCACGTAAGCCTGCTCCCTTCGGTGCCTCTCTTAAGCTCTCTCTTAGGCATTTCGAAGAACTTTCCCTATCGTTCTCTTTCTTATTTTAAAAATGATTTCCGGCCCAAGTGATAATTTAGACAATGCGTTAGTTGCCAAGCAGAATGTGAGGAAAAGCAGTCCAGAATTTTCCACATTTTTTCCGCGTCTCCTGACGTTCAACTGATTATTTCCAGAGGCAGGAGAAAGGGACGCAGCCAAAGAGAAAGCCCGGCCAGGACCAAGCCTATTCGCAATTTTCTAAGCCAATCGCAGGACGATGGCAACGACGACGACGTCGGCGCACGACAACAAAACAACAACGAGCACGAGCGGCGGCGAACACACACGAAGCCTGATTATGTCCTGCCCCAAGGATGCGAGCTGAGTGTGAGCCACAATTAATTATCGCAGGCTGAATTTTTCCTTTTCGCACCACAAATTCTCGCTGCCTTCTTTTTCTTCCAGCTGCCAGATAATAAAAATGGGCGAAGCCTGAAAAACAGAGCCAAACGCCACGCCCTGCAGCGCCCATTAAGGCCGCACACACTCGCACACACATAGATCATTTAAAATGCGCGTCGATGACCATTTCAAATGTTAAATCCACCGCCGGGGAGGGGGATCCACCGCCTCCCCACCAAAACCCCATTGTCGGACGTAGACTGACAGAAATAGTAAAAATAAAACACCGAGCAGAAAGCGGAGAAAGGAGAAAGGAAAAGATGGGCGGATGGGGTGGAAGAACCGATTGCCGCTTGATACCAGAGACAGAAAATAAAACCAATGCAAATATAACACAAATATGTGTACAAAGCGAAAGAAAAATTCTACAATTGCTGCGCCTCATACGGACCACCCCCGAACAACCCCCAGCTCCTGCGGAAGGTCCACCGAAAAAACCGCGTGTCTGCGCCAAAAAACAAAGTCAAATGGAAAGCGTTCAGGGGGCAAACAACAACCAACAACCAACAACGC
Source organism: Drosophila suzukii (assembly GCF_043229965.1). NCBI lineage: Eukaryota > Metazoa > Arthropoda > Insecta > Diptera > Drosophilidae > Drosophila > Drosophila suzukii. The sequence continues at coordinate 4,197,999 of NC_092081.1, read as the reverse complement.
CAGCAACAACATCAACAACAACGCAAAGTTAGCAAAACAATTGAACAATCGCCTGGCATTTCGAAGCTGCCGGCCAAAATGCAGAGAAAACGGGTTCGCGGATTTCGGGCTGAGGTTGGTGTTCCCGGGATTGGGATTGGGATTTGGTTTGGCCATGGTATTGGCACTGGTCTGGGGATTGGGATTGGGATTGGGATTGGGATTGGATCCGGTCAGTGAGCACCAACTGACCACCGTGCACGGGTTGCGGTTTCTCGGGGTTCTCGGGGTTCTCCGACAGCCACCAGCCACCAAATGAGAAACAAACTTTGTAAATTAAAGCGCTACCTCGTGAGTTATGATCTATTTGCTTTGTAACTCAGAAAGAGGATGATTTCTAAGGACACAAGTATGAGCGTGAAATTCAACGAAGAGGTTCTAGCAAACATTGCAATGTAACTTATAAAGGATTTATAATTGCCAGAGGTTTATGCCTTTACATTATACGTAAAGAACACATTTAAGGTATTAAGGGTATTGACTTAAAAATTTCTCAATCTTTTTAAACCAATAGAGTGAAAGGGCACATATTATTCGCCGGAAAGTATATAACAGGTAGAAGGAAGCTTTTCCGACCCTAAAAAGTATACATTTTTGACAGGGACCATTAGACGAGTTGATCTAGTCTTGTTCGTCTGTCTGTCTGTTCTTCCGTATGAACGCTAAGATACCGGAAACCATGAACGCCAGAAAGTTGGGAACAGCATGCATATTCGAGACTCTTGCGTATCGCGAGTTTATTTTGTAAAAATAAGTTTTATTTCGTTCCGCTTGTTAACATTTATCGGACAAATACTTAATAAGTTAATAGGTTAAATGCACGAACAAGATTAGCGACGTAACAGTAGATAAAACTGTAAAGTGTAAAATGTAAAAATGTAAAATAGATCAAATTGCATACATCGATGATGTAGGGGCTCTAGTCAAAGGTATTTTTACTTTTAATTTGGCTAAGAGTGTAACGGGTATCTTATTGTCGAGGCATTTGGTTAAAGCGTTCCTGCTTGTTCATCCTCACTTCCTCAAGCTAATTGACGATTAATTGACCAGTCGAAATTATTAAATCCTAGGAAATCTAAGATCAAACGATTATTGAACGTTTTGGGATAGGAATATTGTTACCGACCAGAGCCCTGAGTTTAAGAAGCAAGTAAAGGAAATAAAGGAAACTAGAATTATTGGAATACTTCTATTTAAATTTGTATGATTTTGTTAAATAATTTATATTCTCGATACACAGAAAGAACAATTCTTAAAGAACCATACATTTAATAGTTAGTAATGGTATTCGCAGTCAGGGCCATACGAAAATTAAGACTAAAACAAAGATAGTTTGACTTTATCAATTTTCATTTTAGTAAGCATCAGATCATTTTCCTTTAAAAAGAAACCAGATCTTAAGAAAATTACATGAGCTAAACGCGGAAATATTTTTAAAAATATATTTAGTAAGCTAAATACGAATGTTTTCATGTGTAAGGGCACGGCTTTAGTTAAATTGTATGCCCAATAAATTCGAGCCTTTTTCATACGCAGCCTCATATCGAGCCTAAAAACGCATTTTTAGCACTTTAAAATCAAATGCAAATTAATATAAAATTCTGAAAAAAGTTATAAAAAAGGACTGCACAAGGGAAAGCCTGCATGCATTTTGACCGCGATCAGGGTCATGGGAGCAAATACTTCAACTGCATTGTGCATTGAATGCATTCGGTTGATTTTCCTGCACTTTTCCTCCCCCCACCCCTCTCCACTCCTTTCATCCGCTGTTTTGGCTTCTACACGCTCTATATCCCCTTTGTGGGGTTTGTTTTTGTACGTATTTGGTATTTGGGACACAATCAAGTGCAATGGCACGAGCTGCAATAAATCAGACATTGATCCACATATATGGCAATATAGATATACATATATATATGGGTTCCGAGCACATATGTATATAAAAAACCCCTCGACTCGACGGACTTTTTTGTTGTTGCCGCTGTTAAGCGACCTTGAACCCCAGTGCGAAGAGCGTTCAAACAAAGATGAACAGAAACAAACCAAAAAGAACCGGCAGTGAGGAGAGGCAGACGAAAAAAACCCAGTGCATGTGTATAAAATGTGTTAAATAAATATCTATATGCACATATATACCAAAGCCGGCCATGAATGGCGGCAGAGCTTCCAAAAACAGGCCTCCGACCATATGTTCACAAAGCCGGTCCATCGGTCCATCGGTCCATAGTGCGTGCCACATGTTGCAAGCGTTGCACTCACTCAACCCGAACTGCATACAAAGTCCGGCGAAATGCAGCAGCAATCTAGGGTAAAATATGGGGGGCAGGGACTTTCCCGCCCACTGAGAGCATATTTGATGCGAGTGCAGTTGCAGTTGCTGGTGCAATTGCAATGGACGTTGCAGTTGAATGAGTGGTAAGCCCCAGCTGACAATGCGCCGAAAGCCGGCTGCTTTCAAAGGGAATCATTAATAATATCCTACTCCAGCTGACATCCTGTGAATATATTCTTAACATAAATATTAAATAGATTATTCCATGAAGATTTAGTTGAGTACGAAACTTAAGCCATTAAAACCCGCCTTGCTTCGTTAGTGCCAAATAAAAACTTGTTTAACTGTATTTTATCTAGTTAAAATAGGATTAAGGTAGCTCCTTCAAAAAAGGAATAGATTTCTCAGGCCAATAAATTATTTTTCAATAGCATCTTCCTTACCTCCTTAGAGAATCTGCATATGTACAAGCAAATATTCCTTTTGCTTTTTGGTTTTGCAGAGGGTCAATACTCATAAGCCAATAATCTCTTAGGCAAACTTGTTCTTGATCCTGGACAGATTAATTTCCTGTGCTACAAATTTTTCGTTTTTGCTTTATAATCTCCCAATTTGTATAAGTCAAAGCCTTGAAAAAAGCTGGGCACACTGGAAAATTCCAAGTGGTTGGCCACATACCATTTTATATAATTTGGTAATGTGTAAATAGTTTAAATAAATATGATTTTAAAATAAGAAGAAAACTCTTCTGTGTACGCATAATTTATTTTCTCCAAATTAATTTTTAAAAGTCAAAGCCTTGAAAAAAGCTGGGCACACTGGAAAATTCCACTTGGTTGGCCTCATTCCATTATCTAAAATTTGGTAAAGTGTAAAAAGTTTTAATAAATACTATATGTTTTAATAGTTAAAAGAACCCTTATCTGTGGGGTATGCATAATTTCCTTTTTTCAAATTAATTTCTGGTTGCTGTGTAAGCTTGAAGCTACTGTGTAAAATATATTTAGCAGACAAACTAATGTCCCATCCCAGGAAAGAATTTCATACGAAACCGCAATGCAAAACTGTCATTTGCCTGGTGGTGCCCCCTTTTTTCCGCTGGGGAAAACCACAGACAACGACAACTACACACAAACACAACAGAATGTGTGTAGGGCCAGCAAGACGAGCGTTTTTCATTAAAAGAAAACTCTGCTTTGAATTTTCCCCATCTTTTTTCTGTGCCTTCCGCCAAGCGAGTACATAAATAAGCAGCGGCAGCAACAACAACGGCACATAGGAAAATGTGGGAAAGCCAACGGCAGAAAGGGACGGGCATGGGCGTAGGGAGGGCGAGAGAGAGAGCGGCAACAAATGGCGAGCATCTTTCGTTTTAATTGCAAACTAAGCGTGCGGTTGGCAGGGCCTAAAAAAGTGCATAAAAAACGAAAAGGAGCACGCACATAGGAGACGCCAAAAAGTAGGCTTCAACGGGCGATGCGATAAACAACAACAAGCCGCCGTCGACGCAGGCAGCGACGCCAGCGCCGACTGCGGCAGCGACTGCAACTGCAGCAGAGTCCCGTTAGTTGCAACCCCCAAACCGAAACCAAAATACCAATCCCAAAAGCCAAACGTGGGCCTGTCGGTAGTTTTTTTCCCCAGCCACCCACCACCCACCACCCCTGGCCACCCCCCTCGAAACCCACGCCCCTGCAACGCAGCCGAACGCAGGGCGGAGCCTAGGATACATAAGGGGGGTTCACACACACACTGGCAAAAAACCAGGGGGGCCATTTTTTATTTACCCTTGCCCATCTGTGTGTGTGTGTGTGTGTGGGTGCAGCGGAAAAGTGCACTGGTGTTTGTATAGTTTGCACGCATTTCATCATTTTGGGGGGCGTTGCAAGGGGGGGGCTGCGCGCAGAAATTGTTTTTAGAAATACGCGAAAATGTTTGCTGCACAGCAAAAAATGTTTTTCACGTTATTTTTTCGGCTCCGCCGCCTGGAAATGAAAAATTTTTAGTGTCTACATAGAAGGCGGCAGATAAGCGAAAATGGGGGCAGGGGCATTTCTGTATTTCTGTGATGGCTGCGTGCTGTTGACTGTTCCTAATGGCCACTGTGTGTGGCTGTGTGGGTGTGAGTGCTGCCAGCGTTTTTTTAGGCACCAACTGATGTAGAGACAGCACACACACACACACGAAGATCGTGGGAAGGGGGGTTGGGGGTTGAGGGGGCAGAAAGGAAGGAGCGCAGACAGCAATTGGTTTTTGTGCGGAACGGGAAAGTAAACTACACATAGGCATAGATAAACACAGAGGCGCTGTTCCCGAAGGGGCTTGAGAATTGCTTGGGGCGCTTAAAAATAGATTGCTATTCTTAGGATCTTGTCTTCATACAAGAAAATGTGAGTATTACGCCTAAATAAATGTAACTGAATGTTAGACATTATACAACTATTCTATTTTAACACTTACTGTTCTGTTTCAACCTGACACTATGTTGTAAAGAAATAAATAATTGTAATTTAGAATAAAACAACACTAGAATGACTTTTTAGCCCTATGTCCAGCCTTAAAAATAAATCTAATACAATGGATATTAATGTACGGTGGATGTATATCCAAAGAGAATGATAATCTATTGCCCCTTTTTCGAACATCGAGCAGGAAGATTCAATATTCAACCCGACCAACAGATTTAATCAAATTAGTAATATTTTACAGCTTATTTCAAACTAAAACGAGCTTATTAACTTATGCTAATCTTCCAGACCAATTCCAAATGAACGGATCTCAAGATTCCGTTTCTACTTTCCAATCATCTCTTCACAACCCTTTCATCGGACGCCTCTGTGCCCCAATCTGTAACTACAGTCGCGTCCCTACTGCTCCGATTTGGCCGCCCACCCATCTTCTCAGTACATAACCATTCAGTTTTAGTAAATGCCCCTTTCGACATTGTTCTCAGCCATTCACACACCAAACCCTCTTCCGGTAATTGAAGAGCTGAATTAAATGCAAGACGCTTTCCTCAATAGTCGATCAACTCGTCGATTTTGGGCTTGAGGTTCCTGCGGAGTTTGCGGCTGCTAATGAAGTTGCTCGGTTTGGGCATTAAATGTCAGAATTAAGACACCCGGCGAGGAAGTATGTACGAAAATTAATGCAAATAACCGGCAGGTATTTTAATCAAGCGGTACTCCGCCCATTTCATAACCCCCAGGGGAAGGCGAGGGTACGCTGGACCTCCTAATACATTTTTTACGAATTATTTGATATGTGCGCGCACAATAAAAAGCCAGCGACGGGGTGTTGGCATTGATGATGGTCCACCACGGTCCGCACTCGACATCCTACACCCTGGACGCCCTCTGCCCGAAATTACAGGCCAACCAAGGTAAGAGTCCTGGCAGGGGGGGGGGGGGGCTCTACTCTGAAGTAGATCCCGGCTGTACAAGTGCGCATAATAACCATCAATCAAGCGGCATAGACAGGTGGACAAGCGGTGGGGTGGGCTCAGCCCCCCGGCACCGGCAGACTCAAACAAACAACGCTGACCAGTCGCCAACTTGCAGACTCACATACTCACATACAGCGCCAAAAAATAAAACGCGAATTTTCGCATTTCACGAAAAATTTTCGCATTAATTTACCAAAAGGCGTTGGGCCAAAACAAAAAACAAAAAAACCATTTTTGACTCTCTTCCACTGTAGAAAAAAATTACGCCGCATAAAATGGCCAACAAAAGCAACAAGCCAACAAATTTTTAGAACATTTTTTTCCCCGTTCAAGTGCCAAAGGGTTGGGCCAGCGAAAAGAAGGGGCTGGTGGGGTTGTGCCCCGTTTTTTGGGGGTAAGCTTTAGATTTGGCCGGGCACACCAAGTGGAAGTCACAAAAACTGTGAGTTTTATGTGTTTTGCGTTTAACGGGCATTTTTCGCGGAATTTTTCGCAAGGATAAACGGGGAGGTAGGTATTAAAGGCCGAAAATAAAAGACTAATCAGCATCTATAGATACACAAATTTAAAAAAATTTTAAAAATGTGAACACCAATAAATGTATGTCTTACATGTTATGTTACAAATATAACATTTATATCATGATTTGTACTTTTATATCATTATTTCCTTACATCTAAAATCAATAAAGCATTAAGGTAAGAGGAGAAATCAATAAATCAACACAATTTTCCCCCTTAACATCGTTTTCTAGCTACTAATGAAACGATTGCGAGCCACATCGGATAATGTACTCCAATAGTCTAAACAATGATTTTTCAATTGCAAAAGTAAACCACTCAATTGGCAACAAGAAGAAAAATGTTGGCATAGCAATTAAATTGCCTTTTCCGAAATAATTGCAGGAATGCAGTTGGAGAAGAGGCCTGAGACAAGTTAGCAAAGGGCTCGACTAAAAAAAACCATATACCACAAAGTATAGTATAGAAAATGCATAAATTGATCGAGAACACACAGACGCACTCAAAGATGATGAAAAGTTGTGAGCCAAAGTAAAGTGAATGTTTTGGCGTATGGAAATTAGAAAGTTTTTCTCGGACCAACCAAAACCCGATAGCAACATCCATAGATTGTGTAATAGACAAACTACAAATTATTATTGCTATTAAATGCACAGCAAGAAGTTCTTTTCAGGCAAACTTTTGCTCACTTCTTGGTCCGTCATTATGAGGCTGGCATCTTAGGGCGGTCTCCGGACCATCGGACCCTGGACTTCGGACTCCGGACCAAGGACTCCGTACTTTGGACTCCGGACTTTTGAGCCGGGGAGTGCGTAACAAAACCAATCAAGCGGCTGTCCATCGGCCCTGATGGAGATGCTGGCCAGGCCAAAACTTTCGCTCTGGGAAACTTAATTAGTGTTCAATCAACAATAAACTATAAACACTCTTTTGCTGTGGAACTTGGACTTTTTGCCTGAAAGGTTGCGGTTGCCATGGCTTTTCGTCGCTCCCAGAAAACCCTGGAAAACTCTAAGACGGCCAAGTCAAAGACAACCGAGATGAAGGGCAGCCAGCATGCAAATTATAAGTTATTACTTCTGAGTGCCAGAAGTTTCACTCTTTCTGTGGAATCGAATTATTTAGTGATGCAACTGCAATTTAATTAATGACTTTGTGTGCGGCACGGGTGAATTTGATATGGGAAACGCACGTACAAAGTCCCATTAAGATGGAAATATTTTTCGTTTATAGGGAAATTTAATTGGCGAATGGCAAATGCATTTTTGATATCCTTGTTTGTCGTTTTCTTGCTCAAGTTTCAGCAAAAACATCAAGCAAAAGGGGCTGTCTATCAATTACCCATTTCAGCGGGTGGTAATATACATATGTGGCTTTTCTGGTTCTCACCCAACCATTTACAACTTTTTCCCAATCGAAAGCCGAGCACATGCCTGATTGGAGTACTTCAAAGGATGCTGCACAAGAAAAGCCCTCTTTGCGAGAAAATTTTCCATAAAATATACAAAATTATGTAAAAGTTATTAAGTGCATGCAAAGAAGAAAAACATCGTGCAACACACGCACACTCTTGCAGGCACCTGCAAGGAAAACTTTCTAATCACGTGGACATGCCGGCAGCCAAAGTTATATTACTTGGCCAGGCCAAGACGGCCGCCCTGTATGTGCACATATATTTATGTATTTCCAAAGTTTTCTATTTAAAATGTAAACACATGCTTGATTGGAATTGGGTTCCGGCGTGAGCAAAGATATTTTAATTGCTGTTATTATAAGTTTCAAAGAAAAAGTCAAGTCGGTATAAAATAGCACGGCTCTAAAGATATTAAAACCTCTTGTGTTCCTTGTTATGCCACCCGAAGCTTCTTAAAAAGCAGCAGTTTGTGAGATGAAAAATTTTAAAACTTGTATTTTTCTTAATACACCAATTTGTAAGAGAAAACACCCCAGGGACAAAATGGCAAGGAATTGCATTTTATTTTGCGCCAATTTATATTTCTTGTATGTGCAGTGTACATATATAAAATGCCCGTATGTATGTGCTCTGATTCCTAACCAAATCTCATGAGGATTTCCTATTTTCCGAATTTTTTCATACATTTCCCGTTTTTTATTAGAATTTTTTCTAATTTGCCGAGGAAAAGCTCAGCTCGCACAGCTCTCGGCGCTCATAACTCACAACACCTGGCGGCCAGGTGAAACGCCAAAAGTGCCGCAAATGAAAAATGCAGGCGGAATTAAATTATAGTCAGTAACGAAACAGCGAAAAGTGTACGAAAAAGCAGTAAAAATAGCGGCAGGAAAAATGGTAAACTAAAAAGTTCCAGCAGGCGGCGCATAGTGTGATGGTTGCGATTTTATTTTTTATTCGCTCCTCCTTTTCACTTGAGCGAAATTAAATCTGAGCGGAAGCAAAGCACACAAACTCCCCTCGCATCGCACACACGTACTATATACCTTATATGAATCGCATATATACCCACTAGAAGTGCAGCCGTGAGAGAAATTAAAAACCTAAGCACGCACGAAAGTACACTTATTCCTTTTAAGGAAGATAAGTGCATTTTTAAGTTCAAAATTCTACGTTTTCTTTCGAAATTGCTTGACAATATATATATTTTTGTGTTTAATATTTATTTTATATTATTTAATCCAACTTTGGGACCTCTTAGAAAGTCACGATCCCATCTCTAAGCACACACACACATGAAGAGGTGTCGTAATGATGCAGCAGCTGCGCTTAGATTGCATTAAGTGGGTGGCTGCGGGAGGAAAAGCGGCAAAAGACTGAGCCCGGGAAAGCAAACTTTTGATTTTAAAAATTACGAACTTAACTGTTCAAAGGTACATGCTAAATGTATGTAAAATGCACAATTTAATATTTTTTAAAAATTATTCTAAGTTGATACGAGGTTTATTCTGTAATATTAAAGAATGGAGCAGAAAAACACCCCAGCTCAATTATTTGGAATATGCTTCAATAGTATTTCCAGCCGTTTTTCGTTCCAATATATTTCCTAAAATTATTTAAAATATAATGATATTGTTATCCATTATTTGGAATACGCTTCAATAGTATTTCCAGCTTATTTCTTAAAATAACTTTTAAGATATTTAAACAAAAAAATAAATGTTTAATATCTTTTTGTAAGTTTCCAAACACATGTTGTACAAGATAAGATGAAAGGATTTCCTTTTTATTTTGCCTGAAATGGAACACTTTAAAAATGATGTTATGTGCTACCAACAGTCAGCTTAAGAGACAATACAAATCATTAAAAAAAATACCAATATTGTACTTAAAATTAAGAAAAGAAAACTTAGCTAGTGGAAAGTCAATATTTTGGGTGCTGGCAAATTTTGGAAAAAAAAACTAAAATATAAAGCTTTTTTACATTATATAAACCTTCTTGTTGCAGTGGAAAAATATAAGGAGTCCCAACCTACAGTCCACTCAACTACGAAACTTCCCCAATTTGTATCCAAATTAAATTTAAACTCCACTTTTCGATTTTCCTTGAATTACCAAAAAATAATTCAATTGAACAAATTCTTGCATACTCCAAGTAATCCGAACACATTTAATTGTTGCTCTCAAAGCAAAAGTCAAAAGACTAAAAAACCACAACTCAATTATTTTTGTATGGTATTTATTTTCCATATTTTTCCATTCGTTGCTCTCTAATTAAAACATCATATGTAATTTCACCTTTTTCGTCCGTTGCTTCACTCTCCTCTGTTGCATTAAAATTAATTTGCACATATATTTTTATACACTTTTTCCGCTTGTCAAGTCAAAAGCTTAGCCCACATGAAGAACAACTTTTTCTAGTTGCAATTCGAGTTGGGCCAGCGAACAATATTTGCTTTACTTCCCCCGTTCTTTTTTGTTTGTAATAAAAATAATATTTTTACAGCGCTCGTTACCTTAACAATGTCCCTAGACCGCTGTCGAGTCCTTTCCAAAGTTGAAGAGTGTGTGCGCCGGAAAAAACAGTATCCGAGAAAAGCTCAAATAACCCTGCGAATATTCAGCGCCAGCCAACAAGTTAAAAGTTAATGAGACAACATAACTTTTGCGGTCCACAAATGAGTAATAAAAGTGAGCAAAAAATTCCAAATGTTACGTAGTACGGGAAAAGGCTGGTATATTTATGCTGCCTTCAATGCGAAGCTCTGGGGTCAGCCCTTGTTATCAATTTGCAGGAAAATTAAGCAACTTAAAAAAGTGACCAAAAATAATTTTGCTGGGGATTATTTTGACAGGCCTGAAAGTTACCCATTGAGGTGTCCTAATGTGTCAATCCTTGTCAGGTTTTAATAAATTAAAACATAAATGATATCGAGATGTTGGTCTAAACAACCGATTTTAAAAAGCTGTAAACATTTATGTAAGTCTTCATTTTAATAAATTATAATATTATTTGTTATTACATATTGTTAATTAAAGTGCATGGTTTTCCTTAATAAATTAATGTTTTACATTTATTTAAAAAAATGACAGTGGAATGAACCTCGTATCCCTTAATCAGTGGACACGAAAACATTAGTTAGGAAAACATTTGCAGCCCAAAGGGAACTAGCGGCACTTCCACTTGTGTCTTACGTCGTGTTAACATTACAAAATTTATACCGTCATCCAGCGACTGGCAACTGGCGGCCAACACCTCCAGCCAGCTCCTCCAGCTGTCTCGTGCATCCTGGCCTCGTGCCTTATCCTTTGCCGGCATCAGCCATTAATCAGGACGAGTTCCAGGACGAGTTCCTTCCCCCGCCCATCCCCGTTTCCATCCGCATAGTTGTCCGTCAAGTGGTGCACGCTTATCACTTGCTCCATTGAACGCCCGCCGCGGCGTCTGGCATAAATATCACTTAAATCAGTTGACTTAGCCGGAGCGAGGATATATATGCTGTGGCAAGTCAGCTGCCCAGGACATATCAACTTGTAATTGTGACAATTGCTGTCAACAAAGCGCTGGCGGGAAGCGAAGATGCTGCAGGAAACGGAAGCCAGACAAGGACTGCTTCGCCAGGACCCTTTTCCCACCTATTTCCCGCTCTTCGCCCACACTCGCAGTCTCTTTTTTCGTTCACGCTGACAATTTTTGACAAAATAAGATAAATGACTTTGTTTTTTGGTTGGGCGGAAAATGCTGCTGGATCACTTGGGAGCAAAAAAGGATAATGACTGCCTAAAATTACTAATATCAGAATTTTTCGATTTTTTAACGAACGTTGTGGTACTTATTAAAGGTATTTGATATATTTGAAGAGGAAAAATTAGGTGTATTGTTCGTTAAAAAGAAAAATACACAAGTAATACAATTTTTTAATTTTTATACAGATCATATTTACAAATGCGAAATGTGTTTCACAATGTTTTTTCATTAGTAATTCTAATTAAAGCGTACAAATTCATTTAAAGTAAATATTTTAAATTAATAAAATAAATAAAGAAATGTAGATAATTCAAATTCATGAATAACAGATACTTTCACTTATTTTTAAAGCAATATTCTTTATAAATTTATTTTCTTGTTTCATAATATTGTAATAATTATACTTACCTATAAGTTTTAAGCAAATCAAAGTGAAATATTTTAAATCCAAGCTTATAAACCTGATAGACATGGGCAATATTTGAGTGCACTGAAGCGAATGAAAATGATATTGTAATATATTTGGGGAACTTTACTTGAAAGGCATTCACGGAATCGCACTCCCAACATTTTTTGGGAACGCGTCAACAATAAATTCGCGATTTCACTCAGTTTGTTGACTCCATCCGCTCTTTTACGGGCTTGGCTGGCTTCTTTTCTCCATCCAGGCAACCGGGGAACCGCTACCATCTATGCTCAATGGCTAGTATTTTTTTATCCTTTTTGCTATGTGGACCATTGACTAAGCCAAACAAAGTCTGATGCTCGAATTTATTATGCTCACTCCAATTGCCGGCTGGACCCGCTCGTTTTCCTTTTTGGTTTTTGTCTTTGCGTTTTTTATGTGCTCTCGCCTTTTTTAATTCAATTTATTTTTGGATTTATACGTATTTATGCACATGGGATTCATTTCCGCTTACGGTTTTCTAACTTTTTCGCGAGCTAGGGAAAAAATTCAACTTTTTACGCGCGCGCGTTTTAATGAAAATTGATGCAGCAAAAGTGCGCAAAGGTTATTGGCGTGCCTAAATTAATGTCGTGGATTTCAGGATATCGGGTGGCCATGGGGCCCGGGTGACCCTGAAGCAAAATCTGGGATCCGCATTGTGTTCAATAAAATTTTGACATTTCTTAATTGAATTCCGCTGCACAAAGTTTTGAGCGATGGCGAACTCGAACAAAAGCCAACAAACCAAAAATCAAATTACAACAAAAGTCAGGCCAGCAATGAAATTTTCACCAGGGCCCACAGACACGCACATACCTATAGCTCTTCACATATATATATATGTATATTTGCACGTACCTGATCAGCACATGGGCAAAATTGTATAACTTCATTAAATAATTGCGCGACCCGAAATGCAGCGGGAAAAGCCGCAAGGACCCAAGAGCAGCGTTGTCCTGGCAAACTTTTCGAAGGCATCGCTAACTGGCAAAAGACGGACAGACGGGCAGGTAAGAAGGCAACTTACCACCTGCAACTCCGGCAGCAACCAGCCCCCTTCCCATAACCCCTTTCTGTTCTGGTCTGCTCCGGGTTTGTTCTGGCATGTGTTGCAAATGCTCAAATATTGAATTTTGCGATTTTCCATCGAACATTTTTCGTGTTGTGTTCGTGCTCGTGGCCTTCAGGGGGTAAATGAGGTTGGCTATACTTGTACTCAATTAGGCAAAATAACCAACGATATTTGAGTAGCTGTTCGCAAAATAGTTTGGCACTAATGCAAAAGAAGGAGCACAGCGAAAAATATTCAAGTACATTGTTCATGAATTGAGAGCATTCGTTCTTAAAAACCGTTCAAGAAGAGTTTGGTATCAATGTTCACAATATTAGAACGAAATGGTGAAACGAGAAAAGGTATATTGAGTTTACTTAACAATTTTTAAAGAAGTATACGCTACTGACTGGACTTATAGTTTAGTTGTTGAGATATAAAATGTTCCAATGTTCCGCCAGTTCAACTTGATTCAAGCACAATGAGAACTTTGAGAACATTTTTAACTCAAATGAGAATGTCAGAATTCTCTCTGTGAGGACTTACATTGAAAAGAATTTAAACTTTAAGCTTATTTCTTCTTAAATTGTTTAAAAAAGAAGTAATAGAAACGTACACATATTCACATTCTTATTAGTAATTACAGCTCATTAAAAGTAAACTTAAATACAAAATTTGTCTTCAGCAAGATTAATATAATCCCTGCATCGTTTTAAATCCTCCCACTAAATTGAGTCTGTTTAACAACTTTTTAATAATTATACACTACTGAATGGACTAATAGTTTAGTTGTTGAGATATACAGTGTAAATACCGCCAGTTCAACTTGATTCAAGCACAATGACAACTTTTTCAATTTTGAAAATTGCGTTTTATTTTTAAAACATTTTTAATTCAAATGAGAATGTCAGAATTCTCTCTGTGAGGACTTACATTGAACAGAACTTAATCTTTAAGCTTATTTCTTGTTAAATGGTTAAAAAATATATATAATATAAATATCGAATTTACAAACTATTTTAATTCTTATTAGTAATTACAGACATTAGTATACTAAAATCCTAGATTTGCGCTTAACAAGATTAATTTAATCCCTGCATCGTTTTAAAACCTCCCACTCCCCTAAATCAATTAAAAATCCTACTTCATTAAGTGCATATTGAACAAATAATTCGTACGTTTGAAACCGATATGCATATGTAATGTGGCAATTTTATCATCAATGCAATAATTTACAAATTATCAACAGTTGCAGCAGGCTTTCCCCGCACGGCTCATTTGCAGTAATTTTCAATAAATACAACGGCTATCAACCGTCTGCCATCGGCCAAAGGATGTGGAAGGATATTCGGAGAGTTGAGGCCCACCACAAGCCATAATGCGCGGCAATAATTTTAATTTTAATTGGCTTATTTTATATTTCAATTAAGTGCCAGCTGCCAGCCAATAAACCCAAAACCAAAACGGCAAACCAAACAAGTTGACAAGGTGTGAAAATATGGAAAATATTTGAAGTGAAAATTGTGCACGAGTGTGGTTGTGTGCAGTGCTCATTAGTTCACAGGAAAACGCACACATGCACATGACCAGGCTTGTTTGCTTGTATGTTTTCACGCGGTTTTACACGGCGTATGCGTAATATGTGCGAATTTATAGGGTGGCAGGGGTGTTGTGGGTTTTCAATAAATATTCCATTAAATATTATAGAAACTAGTCCGCACCGTTGAAGATTTGAAGGAATGAAACCCCATTATTTATTATAAACTAACTTCATTAGTATTTAATTAAAATATGCCATAGAATTTAAGCACATATTTTCTTTAAAGTTATATATACTAATTTTATTATCACAGTGCTTGTTTTGAATGTGATTTTATGTAACAATATTACTCTCTTTTTCTATTAGGGAGCCAAAAACCTTTGTGAACATTGTACCTGATTGTCCTTCGGTGTCCTTTGTAAACATGTTGACTAAACAACCGCGACAACTGAGGTAAACTCCCCATCTCCCAGCGACACTCGCACCCTTTGACCTGCCATAAATGTCACGACAAAGCGCACAATAGCTTAATTTATAATTAAATTAATTGTTGTAATTACTTCATTAGCGCTCACCTTGGCGACTTCATTAGGGGCTATTCCAGGGCTATTATAGGGCGTGGGCTTGGAAGGGGGCAGTTCCATTGTTATGTCCCTTGCAAATGACAACCAAAATGCGACACCACGAATTACACAATTAGGCGACATTACCATTTAATGCGTTATGTTTACCGTTTCATTTAACTGTTTGCTCGGTTCTTCCATTCACCTTGTCTTCCTATCCCAAAAAGACCCCTAACCCTTGGTTGAGTAATATCTGCTTATAGCCCGGCACGCAGGTCATAAGCTCGGTAATCGATTGTTGGCTAATAGAA
Organism: Drosophila suzukii; assembly: GCF_043229965.1. Taxonomy (NCBI): domain Eukaryota; kingdom Metazoa; phylum Arthropoda; class Insecta; order Diptera; family Drosophilidae; genus Drosophila; species Drosophila suzukii. The sequence goes on along the minus strand of NC_092081.1, from coordinate 4,182,650 downwards.
AAATTCTTTGGGGACATAACGGGTTGTTTTACTTCCCTGGTTTCTGGGTTAATGAATGTCGTAAAGTGGTTGAGTAATGGCAGGAAGAGTCTCTGATAATTTTGTGTAATTATAGCACTTCCATTTAACTTATACTGAACTATTTCATTTTACTACTTGACTAAAAAGTAGGGTTCGCCTCCTAGTATTAATAAATAGTACTTCTTAATCTATTTTAGTCTATTTTATTTATTAATCTTTTTTTATTTATCTTTTACACAACTTAGAATACCTTTATATATTCTTACATATTATGAACCGTTACATAAATAAGATCATTTAATTAAAATTTTTCTCTAAAAAAATTCTTATTAAATCAAATTCGATTAAATTACCGGAATGTTAAAACTGGAACAGGCTTGACAGATATATAAAAATACAAACAACCAGCGGCTTGAAAAAAAACAAGGAAGAACGCTATAGTCGAGTACCTCGACTATCCGATACCCGTTACTCAGATAATGGGACCAAAAGGAAATGGAGATATGCAAGCAGAAAGCGAGATTGAAATGCGCCACCTACCAGCGGTAGACAGATTTAAGCGTTATGGGCGTTAGAGTGGGCGTGGCAAACTTTTTTTTGGGTCAATCGATAGGTATTGACGAGAACAACACATTTCAGTTAAAATTTTTTATCTAGCATGAAAATTGTGGGCGCCACAGGCTTGGCCGGTTTGTGGGCGTTAGAGTGGGCGTGGCACATTGCTGAATCAAACTTGCGCTGCGTAAGAAGCAATAGAATAAGTTAGCCGCGCACTTTGCTCTCTCTGAGCGCCGGCAGTGCTTTTTTCTTTGCCGCTAAGTTCGGCCGGCAACTATTAACATACACACACATACACGCGTAAAAACATTTCGCATTGTCTGGCTCTGACGTCATAGCTTTTTTTCTTGGGAGGTTTGTGGGCGTTAGAGTGGGCGTAGCAAAATTTTTTTTGGGTCAATCGATAGGTATTGACAAGACTAATACATTTCAGTTAAAATTTATCTAGCATCAAAACTGTAGGAGTTACAGTTTTGGGCGGTTTGTGGGCGTTAGAGTGGGCGTGGCAGTCTACTGAAACAAACTTGCGCTGCGTAAGAAGCTCAGGAATCTGTACGCCAAATCTCAATAGCCTAGCTCTCATAGTTTCCGAGATCTCAGCGCTCATCCGGACAGACGGACAGACGGACAGCCGGACAGACGGACATGGCTAGATCGACTCGGCTAGTGATCCTGATCAAGAATATATATACTTTATGGGGTCGGAAACGCTTCCTTCTGCCTGTTACATACTTTCCGACGAATCTAGTATACCCTTTTACTCTACGAGTAACGGGTATAATGACTCAAAAAAGTTTTTTTTTTTTAAATTCTCAAAAGCTCTGGGGAGCTCTTCTAAAATAAAAGCCACATTACTTTCATCGATATTTCAAAGCCGCATAACCTCAAAAAACAATCTCGAGAGCATTTTCGACTTGATTTTAAGAACGATTCTTCTCGAACAAGTGAGAAAAGAAGTTCTCAAATAATTTGATCTTAGCTTTTTCCGTTCTCAATTTGTATCGGCATATTTAAAATGTATACCCCCTTTATACATTTTTAAATACTTATATCAAAGTGCTCCAGGTTTCAGTCAAAATTGGTTCGTACATTTGTATCCATCCATTTCTATAACATAATCGAATTATAAAAAAATCGGCTATTTTTTGTATTTATTAAAAGTTTGTACATTTTTGAATAAAATAAAATTTAAGTCTAAATGGATTTGGTTGGTTAAGTAAACCGTATAGTAGTTCAATTCAAAATACATCTTGGCGTGGTGAAATTTTTTATAAAATAAAATTTAAATTCAAATGCATTTGGTTGGTAAATAAAGTGTTTTATGCCCAACATTTTGCCAAATGCAATAAAACTCAGTTGAGTCGCTGGCATTTCTCGTTTCCCCTCGCATTCATTCATCAAACATTTACAAACATGGACCATTCAATTAAAATTTGTTGACCATATTAACTAAAACGTCAATCGACAGAAACCCGTTTGCCAGCCAACCAAAGCGAGTATGTGCCGCCCGCTTTCCCCGCCACCCCCTGGGTTTTCCGCTGCACCCCCCGCCCGGTGAAAAACTGAACGAAGCGAAGAGAGCGCGGCGCTTAAGAGAGCAGCACACCCGACACGTGGCTTTCGAAAGAAAAATAAAAACTGTGCCGCGAGAGGAGCAGCAAGAGAGTGAGAGAGAGAGCGGAAAATGCGAGAGCTGGTGAGCATTTTTCTTTTTCCCCAAGTGTTTTCTTTCTGTTGCTTTTGCCCCCCGATTCGTAAACAAATTCTGCGATTGGCCGAGCCAGCTGCTGGGGGAAAACGCTCTTTCCCTCTATGTATCCGCATCTCCGTGTCTGTGTGTAGTTTTTTGCGCCACGTTTTCCCCTTATTAACGCGTTTTTGTGATTGGGTTTGGGTGCTGCGGTGGTGGTGTGTGTGTCTGTGTGTGTGTGTGTGTGTGCGGAAAACGGAAAATTGCCTATGCGCCAGCCCAAACTATGCGAAATGAGTGTAATGAGCGAATGTCAGAATGAGAGGCAGCCAGCGCCGTTCGCCAGCTTGCGTCTCGTTCGCACATTACACATACGCCGCGTTATCTATGTATGAAATATCTTTTTTACCCTGCCTTAGTTTTTCCCCCTCCCAGTTTTTCGTTTTTCTTTCTTGGCTTTTCTAACTGCGTTGCCGTTGGCCGAGGCCGAGGCTGAGGCTGGAAAATGCAACAAAAAACGAGGCTCTGTTAATGTTTTTTGCGTGTTTATGTTAATCGGCGACGCTGGCAGCGACAGAGCTTTGCTTAGATGCATACAGCGCTCCCCCCCCCCCCACCACAAAAAAAAAAATAAACTGCCCAAAAAACCCCCCTATGTACACCCCATATGTACTGGCTCTCGGTGCGTTTTGTTTTTTTATGCATTTACTGGGCACACCAGTTTTGTGTTTTTGTTTGCCTGCGGATTGCTTGCTCTTTTCCTTTGGCCATTTTTTATCTGGCGTGGAAATGGAAAACTGTACTCGCCAGAGGGAGATAGTTGGCGGTGGCAAGGAAGCCAGGGCCGTTTTTTAATTGCAATTTTTCATTAATTAAAATTTGCTTAGTTTGCATTTGAAAAGCATTGCGCCCTGAAAAAAGAACGGAAATTTGTATGGATTTATTGTGATTGAAGGTGCTGCAAATTGAATGTGTTTTCCGTTCTGTCTATATGCGATGTAAGTGAATTTTAGAGGGGTTTCCAGAGGGCGGAAGATGCACGCAATAGTCGAGGAAGGAGAGATCCTTTGATGGATGCACCGATTCTGCTGGATTATGGCTCAGGAAGCACCAATTACTGTTCACCGATTGCCAATCAGAGGATTCCTAATTTATCGTGGGCATTGTACATGATTGCACGAATAAACTTACTTATATGGAAATATTACAACTTCTAATTTGGTAGGTTTCTAATTTTAAAAACCACTTAACAAGATCGTACATACTTAAAAAATAAAATGAATAAATTTCACTCAATACACTCTTATATAACTTATATTTTTATAATAAACTATTACTTAACGGTACTTTTTAGATGCATAATTTTAGTAATATTCGTATTTGAAAATAATATATATATATAGAGATTCTAATCTGACATGACCTCGAGTTGGAAAAAACTTCTCTCTATAAAGAGTTTATAAACTACTGTTTTTTGATATTTTAATGGCTACAATAAGTAACTTCAATTGGTGTTTTCAAAAAATGTATTCAAATTTCATATTATTTTCATTACCATAAATTAAAAAAAGTTTTATTTTCAAGGTTTTGATGCTAATTACATATTTAAATTTTTAATTGCTAAAATATAGTTTTAAAATAATTGGTGACGCAGACAGATGCCAATTTCAAGACAAAAAAGTTTGCAATTTCTCAGACAATATTATTTTAATCACAACATTTATTTTTGTTTAGACATTTTTTTTTTTAGACATTGTTTAATTATTTTATAAATAAAAAAAGTATTATTTACAAGTTTTTTGAACGTCTAAACTAGGCCTTAAGTTATTTTATCTTACCAACAGACTTAAGGTTAGACTCAAGAGGTTGTAATACACTTACAATAGTAATATATTTAAATACACGTAGCTGATACAAAAAACCAAGTAATACATAATGATAAATACATATCGTAACCCTTTCCCGCTTCCCTTGTTACGATTAAAGTGCATTTTATATATTTACTTTGTTTTAAGTTAACCCTTAGGACGAGAAAACGACCCTACGTTTTCTAATTTGTTAAAGTTTAATAACTATTTCTGTGTTATACTTGCTTTTTTTAGATCAATTAAAAAAGGCAATTAAAAACTCAGAACCGTGACTACTAATTTCCCAAATCAATACAATTTCCAAAGTCATGCTTTCACTATAAACCATCTATTTCCCCAGTTACGGTTCTATTTTGCCGCTTATGCCATTCACGAAACCCACTAATTTGCGTGTGTTCGGAGCCTTTTCATGCCCAGTTCCTGTTACCAGCTAACGGCAATTAATGATATGGCCACAGAGTCACAGCCACATCAAATGACAAGCTCTGGGAAATGCACTACAACTACAACTGACGGAGAGAGAGACATAGAGACATAGGGGCGGTGTGGGGGGACCTGGCCAAATACCCAACCCAGCGCCAACCCCTCCCCTAAGGGGTCCCACTCGACAGCCAACCAGTGCATGAAAACGCATTTTCCCCAACGAAAAGTCAAAAAGTGCGTAGCGCAGCCCACCCACCAATACCCACGCGCAGTCACACACACACAGACAGAGCTGTGGAAGAGGGAATGCGATTGGTGGAAAGCCAAAAGGAGCAGAAAAAACTCTAACACATAAACTGGAAGGTTGGGTTGGCCCAGAGGGAGGGGGAGGAGCGGGAGCGACCGCAACAATACAAAAGTCAAATTAGTGGAAAATGCAAATGCACGGCAAAAAAGTGTTCCACAACAAAAAACGCACACAAAAATACGTGCAAAAAATGTGTGACACTAGAAAATATAGACATTGGATCGCTATGTACCAGGGCAGGGAAATTAGAGTGGTTCGGGGTGGCATCAAAAGTGTTGCGGATGAAAAAAGGAACAGTTTGCTTCCATATTATAATTACACAGCTCGGAGCGTCCTGTGACAAAACTGCTGCGTGCTCCTAGGCGCTTTTTTCTGTACATGTTTCGGTGGGTATTTTTGCATAAAGTCAATTTTTGATAGACAGATGGCTTGATTTTCATCGACATTTAGCTCCACCTTGTCAGCCATTACGGTTTAGCTCTTTTTGCCGATTTCCCTAATTGATTTTTAGCGCAAATTTAATTCCTGCCGACTGATTTTCCGTTGCGTATTTGGCATTTAACATTTTTTCATTACTAAAAGTTTCCGTCTGCTACTTTTATGGCAAACATACTACAGCTATGCAAATTTGTATAAGCGTAAACATAATTAAATATCAACAAAGGTTATTTTTCAGCTCTGCAGATATGCAGGTATTCGTAAGATAGTTATGTGTTTTATAACATAATATAAATCAGCAAATTAAACAAAGTGTTTGGATAAGTAAATCCACAACCACTCTGCTTTAATTTTACGTTGCTACATTTTTATACCCGTTACTCGTAGAGTAAAAGGGTATACTAGTTATTATGCTAAATGCCATACGTTATATATTTAACACTTCTTTAAAAAGTAGGCCTTTTTGATAACAATTGTTCCTGCTTCTGGTTTATCATATCACGTACCGGGAAGAAGTAAATTCACTTTTAATCTGTTTGTACAGATCTTCGAGCGTTGACGCTTTCTGTTTTTTTGCGGTTATTTGCCCTTTAATTAGAGCTCATTATTCAAAAAATGTTTATTTACCAACGACTTTAGCTTATCACCAGGCGCGCAGCTGTTGGATAACCCTAGCCGAAACTCATAAGATCACAACAAGAATACCCCTAGTGTGACCCAGCAAATGGATCTTATCAGCCAAACGGAAAATGCAAAGGCACTGTTAGCCAAGTTCAAAGCCGATATGTTATGCAGTTGACAAGGTCGTGCGAGTGTTACATTTATTTATTTGCACAACTGCAGACTGGGGGCGAAATCGCTTTCAAACGGGGCGTATACTTTACCGCAAGCTCCAACTGTTTTATCGTCTGCTGGAACGCGGCCTATTATTTATTTAATTAGCTCTAGCTTTAGGCGTCTTTGCTGATATTAGGTGTGGGTGGCATTATCGGGCTAGCCCAGTTGAGTGCTGGCTTCGTAGTAGAAAGGTATGGCCAAAATGCTTAGCCGCTCCCTAATCTCGTTGGTGCTGCTGGCACCTGCCGTTTTGGCCTACTTCGAGGGCTGTGATAACACCTACACCCTGAGTCCGGGAACCACCTACCTTGAGTCGCCCTACTATCCCAGTAACTATCCCGGCGGAACGTCCTGTCGGTACAAGTTTACCGCTCCCTTGGATTATTACATCCAAGTGCAATGCACTGTTGCACTGCCATCGGTGGGGAATAGCCAAGATATATGGGTTTTACAATAGAAAATACCTAAGTGACTTGTATCCCCCCAGAGCAATGGTCAGTGTACCACGGATAATTTTTGGCTGGACCCGGAGGGCGATCTTCAGATGCGTGGCGCTGAAAACTTCTGTGGCTCTGGAACCTTTTCAAGGGACTCTCTCTTCAGGGAAGTGGTCTTCGCCTACATTTCCACCGGCACCCAGGGGGGAAACTTCAAGTGCACCTTGACCACCACCAAACAGAACTGCAACTGCGGCTGGTCGGCCACTGCGCGAATTGCCAATGGCCAGAATGCGGCGGCCAACGAATATCCCAGCTACGCGGCCCTCAAGGATGTCACCTCGAAAACCGCAACCTTCTGTGGGGGAACCATAGGTGAGTTCAGGTCAACTGAAAATATTTATTTAGTTAGGCTGATCATCCTAATCCTGATCAGCCTCAATATTTTGTATTTTGAACAGACAGTAACCGTATTTGATTTTGCAGTATCCCATCGTTATATAGTGACTGCTGCCCATTGTATCTATATGGTCAACAGGGCTACAGATGTGGTCGCTATTGTAGGAACCAATAATTTGGTAAATCGTAAGTTGACTAAAGTAATTGTATTTACCTAGGATTTGCTTGTGTGTTCAGCACAATGTTTTCCCTAGAATTTAAAACCCTAAAACAAGCACTTTAATACATTGTCTACAATGTCATAGAATTTATTATACGTTAATTGAACTCCATATTATTTATATCAGCTTCCAGGTATTACCAACAATATAGTATAATACAGATGATACCCCACGAGCAATACGTAAGCGATCCGAACGTAAACAATGATATAGCGGTTTTGATAACAGCAGGTAATATTCAATGGTCCCGTGGCGTAGGTCCCATCTGTCTGCCCCCTGTGGGAACGTAAGTTTTGATTTCATTATCAAAGTTATCATTTAATAAAAGCTCATTTCTCGCTTAGCACCTCACCATTTACCTACGATGTCGTCGATGTGATCGGTTTTGGAACTATCTACTTTGCTGGACCCACATCCTCAACTCTGCAAAAGATCAACCTGAATGTGGTCTCAAACCAGGACTGCCAGACAGAATACAATAATGTGGCCACAATATATGCCGGGGAAATGTGCACATTTGATTATTCTGGCACAGGTCGGGACTCCTGTCAGTTCGATTCCGGTGGTCCGGTTATTCTGCGAAAATCCAAGCAGTTTTTGGTCGGAATAATCAGTTTTGGAAAGAGCTGTGCGGCAACGAGTTATCCGATGGGTGTAAATACCAGAGTAACATCGTACATAAGTTGGATACGCCAAAAGATTGGAAATTCGAACTGTGTGGTCAGCTTGTAATGGAAATAAAATAAATGGACAACTACTGAATTACTTGGAAAAGGCATGCTTTCTATTAATAATAATTACATAAATACAAATAAAAACAAGGAAGAACGCTATAGTCGAGTACCTCGACTATCAGATACCCGTTACTCAGCTAAATGGAGACATGCAAGCAGCAAAGCGAGATTAAAATGCGCCACCTACCGGCGGTATACAGATTTAAGCGTTATGGGCGTTGGAGTGGGCGTGGCAAATTTTTTTTTGGATCAATCGATAGGTATCGACGAGACCAATACATTTCAGTTAAAATTTTTTATCTAGCATGAAAATTGTGGGCGTCACAGGTTTTTGCGGTTTGTGGGCGTTAAAGTGGGCGTGGCAAACTTTTTTTTGAGTCAATCGATAGGTAATGACGAGACGAATACATTTCAGTTAAAATTTTTTATCTAGCATAAAAATTGTGGGCGTCACAGGTTTTCGCGGTTTGTGGGCGTTAAAGTGGGCGTGGCAAACTTTTTTTTAGGTCAATCGATAGGTATTGATGAGAACATTACATTTCAGTTAAAATTTTAATTCTAGCATCAAAACTGTAGGAGCCACAGTTTTGGGCGGTTTGTGGGCGTTAGAGTGGGCGTGGCAGTCTACTGAAACAAACTTGCGCTGCGTAGGAAGCTCAGGAATCTGCACGCTAAATCTCAATAGCCTAGCTCCCATAGTTTCCGAGATCTCAGCGTTCATCCGGACAGACGGACAGACGGACATGGCTAGATCGACTCGGCTAGTGATCCTGATCAAGAATATATATACTTTATGGGGTCGGAAACGCTTCCTTCTGCCTGTTACATACTTTCCGACGAATCTAGTATACCCTTTTACTCTACGAGTAACGGGTATAAATATTACATAAAATAATAGATAAATTTAAAGTTACCTTTTATATATTTTTTTATTAATTGGGAATTACTAAAATTATATAATTATATTTTAAGTACTTTTCCATCCGATTTTTTAAGCCCATAAAACTAGCTGTATATTTTTTCTGAGTGCATGTAAAAACCAAGTCAATAGTTACATTTCCTCACCTTGATCTAAAAATGCACTTTGGCTTTCGCAAATATTTATAATTTTTTAATTTACAAAAAATGATTTTCCTTATCAACATGAGGGGTCTTATATAAGTTGCGCCGCGACTTCTCTGCCATTAAAACTGCTCTAGCTACGTCTCCATCATGTACGAACTGAAGTTTTCGGGTTTTCTAGTCCTTATATTAATCAGTGTGGCTTGTGCCCAACAACAGTGCACCCGGTTCTATGACTTGCAGCCAAATCGAATGATAAATATTACCAGCTTCAATTATCCGGGGGCTCTACCAAGTGGTAGTAACTGTAGATATCGCTTGAAAGCCCCCAGCAATCATGTGATTTATTTGAGTTGTCGCTTTGAGTTGGTAAGTAATCATGGATAAATGTATACTTTTTTAAACGTTTATTTAAATCGAGTGCTAAGCGCTTAAAATATTTAAAACGTCATATTTAATTATCAGCACATAAAATCCCAAATGATTTTGAAAACCTTTTCCTGGTTAGTTCCCCGACACCTGTGGCTCGGAGTTCCTGTTCATATCCCGGGATGGTGACCTCCAGTTTCGGGATGGCGAACGCTACTGCCGAATGGGTCAGGTCAACCGGATATCGAACTTCCAGACCATGGCCTTCGCCTACTATTCGAGCAGTCCGCAGACCCAGCAGCGATCCCGACTTAACTGCCAAGCGGTGGCCCGTCCAGCGCCCTGCGACTGCGGCTGGTCCTTCCCGACCCGCATTGCCAACGGAGTGGAGGCGGGAAAGCACGAGTTTCCCTCGATGGTGGGCCTCCGCGACTTAGCCTCCAACCTGCCCATCTTCTGCGGCGGGAGTATCGTCAGCGATCGGTTTATCATGACCGCTGCCCACTGTACCGCCCGCCAGCCAGTGGCTAGCCGCCTTTTGGCACTTGTCGGGGAGCATGACTTAAGCACGGGTAAGTGATTTTACCCTAATTTATTATTTTATTAAAATAAAACATTACATTTTAATATTATGAAATTAAAAAAAAAATCCATGCGAAAGCATTGCCTAAAGAGCAGAATCTCCTATTAAATTGGATACCCATCCCTATTAATATGTATTATTAACTAATTAACTTATAATTTATTTAAATGTATTGATCAAAACCTGAAGAGTTGATACTCTTATTATTCCGATCAATTTTTATAAAAATTTTTTTTTAAGAAAACATTTATCATCATCACTTATGGAATACAATTTTTAAAGATTTGGTTAAGATATTAACGTTATAAGACAAACCATAGTCACTTAGGTTTTTGCCAGTAAATATAAAAGCCTTCTTGAAAGGTTTCCAAAAAAATTTCGCTTAAAATTTATTGTTAGATTTATTAACATATAGCGCAAGTATCATTGTTGTTATTTTTCAGATTTTCTCATTTAAAATAATTTAAATTATTTTTCCTTTAAATTTTAGAAGATGCATTTCTTCTACTCTTGAACATAGAAAATTGAAACTTATTTATTAACTAAACTTATTTAAACAACAAATATTTTGTATATTTGATACAGGTAGCGAATCGATCTACTCGGCGCAACATCGCATTCAAAATATCTATAATCATCCCGGCTACATGGAAACAGCGTCTGGCAACATTAATGACATAGCCCTCCTCCAGACGGTGACGCCCATGGAATGGTCTAGGGGAGTGGCGCCCATTTGTCTTCCAATTCGACAGGCGTAAGTGATTAATACTACAAGATGTTTAAATATTAACTTTAGTATTCCGGCAGAGAGAGTAGCTTCAACTATCAAAACGTAGACATCACGGGGTGGGGAACCCTGGGCTTCGCTGCCTCCAAGTCGAACACCCTGCAGAAGACCACCCTGCTTACCATGGATAATGCCGTGTGCCGAGCTCGGTTTAACTCCAGCATCACTCCCAGCCAGCTCTGCACCTACGATGCTGGCGGCAGGGGCCAGGACTCGTGTCAGTACGATTCCGGTGGTCCAGTGATCCTGCGTCAGCGGGAGCGGATGTTCCAGCTGGGCGTGATCAGCTTTGGCCGGGCCTGCGGTCAGCCCTTCGGCATTGGGGTCAACACCAGGGTCACATCGCACCTCAACTGGATGTGGCGTTATGTGGGCGGGGCGGTGTGTGTGCGTTAAAGATACGCACCTGACGGATGACCATATTTACACACTGAGCGAGTAGCGATCCCAGTAATGTGCCATCAACTCTGTGTCTGTTTTATATTACATTAATAAATTATCATTACACACTTTATATATTTTCTTAGTCTTTTAATGGTTTTGGAATATAAACCTATAAATATTGAACATATAAATATTGGAATACACAAATATGTATTTTTTATAATTAAGTTGAAAGCTATAAAAAATATTTGTATACACGATATATTGCTCGGGTTTTTCCCCGTGCACACGCATACTCAAACAACATACATACTTCTACAGAGTCATTCCTTAGGCGACCTCCTTGCACTTGCCTCAGGCATTTGTCGTCGTTGTCTTGAGTTTGGCAAAGTGTTGACAAAGGCCTTAATTTGCATTTAAATTAAAAAGCAGTGACATGTTTCTGCCTACATTTAAACAACGAACAAGCTCGAGCACCCCGCTCTAACCAATCATACCCCGCTGGCCATCATAGACCGCCAGGCATAGTTCTTTGTGCGCAATAAAGTTTTATCAAATACACTAACTGGATATGGCAATAACTATAAGATCGTACACCCAAAAGATAACAGAAAGTTAAGATTTAATACCGGTTGTATAAAAAGTATGCCAGAAGCAGTATTAAAATTCAAGACTAAAAATTATAATAATATACCTTACAGCTTATTTCCTATATTTAAGAGTCTAGAATTTAAATTCGTGGGAATGTTTTAAACTAAATCGATTCTCAAAAGTGTAGAATTATTTTAACAATAGTTGCTTTTCTATGACTATTTTTATCGGTGCGGTCTTCCTATTGTCATCAGATTGTTTTTAGCATATAACAAATTTTTAATATTTAAAAATTTTAACCCCAAAAAGAATGAGAAGAATGGTACCGAAAAAAAATTCAATTAGTACAAATATAAATTATATTATAATAAATCATGGAAAGCAAAGCTTTCCCAGAGATCAGAAAAAATATTTTAATTTAAAGTAACAAAAATAAGAGTATAAGCCCGCCCTAAAGATAGATCATATTTCTTGTATAGTTTGGTATTTATTGTAAAATTGCCGGCTTCACTCATAATTGTTGTTGTAATTGTGTACTAACTCAATTTCATGTCTCGCAGTTGTTGTTGCTTCCATTTGGAAATTGCGTTAAATTCGACCCAGGACTTATCGGGCCACCAAAGGACCTCGCACCACTGCAATGCAAAATTAATAAATGTTCATGTGACGATGGCAAATTGTGTTTTTGGTCTATGATTTTCATTTTGGCTTTGTTGTTTAATTTGCCCGAAAGACTCAAGTCGCAATCAAATTGAATTCCTTGTGGCCGTAAATAAATTATGTTATTTGTTTTCGCAGCACACACACATATTTTTTTGCTAGTCTATCTATTCAGGATGAAGTTGAAATTTGCAGAGCAGAGTCAACATTAGTATTAGTGTCAGTGTTTTTACGAAAACTTCAACACATCTTGTGGGATTTTTCATTTTCGAACTAGTTTTCCCCCAAAGACAACCTAAATTTGTTTCGCCTGAGCGCCTTAATTTTAACAATTTCAAATTTTTTGTGGATTCAATTTTGGCCAAGGGAATCCAACCCGTTTGAGAAAATTATCCGTTTAATCCAAATTTAGGGGAACCAGACAGATAAGCGAGATGCCAATCTTTGCCAGGAACCTGCCCTCTATTCGCCACATGGCCAAGCGCAGTCTGATTGAAGGCCGGCGCTCACTGACCGCCATTTCGGGCCTGGAGAAGGGCCAAAATAGCGCTGGCCAGGTCTTAGCTCCCTGGCACAAGGATTGGCCGACGAGGGAAGAGGGCTTTGCGGTCGCGCAGCTCCTTCGGCAGAGGCAGCAGAAGCGCCAGTGGAGCAACAACTACTCCGGCCTGGACTCCGCCATGTTCCGACCCGTTACCAAGCCGGATGACCTCGCGAACCGCCGAAACAATGTGGTGGTCGCCCAGAATGCGGCCAGGAGGCGGAAGGTCAAGTCCACGCAAGTGCCCAACTACGACGACTCTGAAGCCTACAGGGCGCAGCAGGAATGGGAGGCCAAGCAGCAGGAGCAGATGCAGGAGCAGATGCAGGAGCAGCAGAAGGAACCGGAAGCCAAAGACGAGGACCACGACTACGAGTCGGACCTCGAGGTCCGCTCCGTTCGGGAGGCGGTCTTCGGCCAGCCGGAGGACAACACGGAGGAGGACGAGGACCGAGCCCGGGCCGACCAGGAGCTTCTCCAAAGGGTCGCCCTCGCCTCCTCCAAGCAGCAGGAACGTCCGCTCAGTGCGTCCATCTCGCGGAAGGTCATATCGCCATACAACTCCTACCGCAGCCATCGCACCCGCTGGGCGGAGTTCCGGCACAGCATGATCTACGGCCGCACGAGCTTCTAGGCATGCAAGATCTTAACATGGCGAAATCCACCCTGGGCCATTGATGTCTTTTTACGGAAAACTTAAATTTTCGTTTCCATCGCATATTTTAAGAAAGCACAAATAAAGTTAGTCTTCAAAATTATTCCATATGGCTTCTATATTTATTTTGTTAAATACAATTTAATATTTTTTTCCCCCTTGCAGAAGTTTGCAACGCAGTGAAGGAGACATTTCCGACCACATAAAGTATATGTAATCTTCATCAGTGTCAACAGCTGAACCGATCTAGTCATGTGTGTCTCTTCGTTTTTTCGCGAACTAGTATCAGCATTAAAGATTTTGCGATGAAACTTTCCCCAAGTCTTATTTCTATTGCAGACAACTATATCCTGTAGATCCCATAAAAAGGATCGGCAAAATAATGGAAATAAAGCTGCAAGGGTATATAATCTTCGGCTTGCCGAAGCTAGATTCCTTTCTTGTTGATAATTATTATCATTTGTATGGTTCCAGATTACAGAGTGTACTAAAAGTTCACAGAAAAAGACCGTTTTTAATGAAAAAGCACTTTCTTAAATTAGGAAAAATCTCTCATAAAAATGGATTAATGACATTGAAGACCAAAGTATCTTACACTAAAAAAGTTTGGTCTTGATTTAAGAACATTTTTTCATAACTTCTTGATTTATTTTTTTTAACTTATTTAATATAATTTAATCTAATACACTGACAAAACAAATGTATACTACAATTTTATGATGATCCTGTCACCATTAATGAATTCCACCTGATGTGTTTATTAAGTCTCTGCATAAATGGTCTCAGAAAATTGTTCCAAGAGTGCTTGTTTTTTGGGCCAGGAACCCCTTTCTAAGTATCCCGTTTAGAACGTGTGTACTTATTTTAAGAAACAACATTTAAGAACAAAACGTTCTGAAATTAAGAACGTTGTTTTTAAATAAAAATAGTAGTATTTTCAACCAAGTTGAGTATCGAAGATGTTTTAAAACCTAGTAACCTTTTCTTCATACATCCCATTCATAATTTGGGATGCAGAATCGGTTTTAAAAATTTCAAATTTATCATCCTTTTAGACAATGATAAAAATTTTCAAAAGCCTCCGAGGCAAAGGCCGTTGTCTCGTCCGGGAATTTCAAACGCGACCAAAAATCTACCAGGAACCCGGCGTCTTCGTACATCCGGAGCTTCGTCGCAGCATCCCCCTCGTTTACTTCCGCAGAGGTGACTTGCCGCAGAAACTGGATCTCAAATTGCATTCCAGCCGAAACTGCGAAATATCCCCTTTGGAAAGAAATAAACGGTGCAAGGAGTACTTCCGCCAGTTTTGCAGGAGACAGCACAGCTGCTTTTCCCGAACTTACCATTGGTCCGAGTTCCGGCGAAAGATGATCTACGGCAGTTACTAACAAGGACTTCCAAAACAACATCCCCTTCAGATTTTCGTGACCGCTTTGTGGCTTAAAAAGTATTTTGTTCTGATCCGGTTTAAAAAACCAAATCATAACAAATTACTTTTTAAGCAACAAAGCATTTAATACTATAAAGTGCATCGTTAAGCTTAAAAATAAAAATAATATTCAGGAGATTTCTTCTTAAATTGTAGGGGATATTCAGGGAAACCAGACAGATAGGAGAGTTGCCAATTTTCGCCAGGAACCTGCATTCGATTCGCCACCTGGCCAAAAGCATTCTAATTGACGTCTAAACGAAAAGCAATTGCAGGTGCTCAAGTTTTGCATAAAACCATTAATACATTTTTAAATTTTAAACAGTTTATAAAATAACTTTATTAAATAAATAAATTTTTTAACTAGTCCGAAATACTCTGAAGATAGCCCTGTATTCACAATTCCCCTTCTCTCAGTCCAGTTTATTATTATCACAAGTATTCTTAACCCTTTTTGCTACTTAACACGCAAGTTTGCTCTCAAAAACTAGCGACATACTTTGGCATACCTTCGCATCCTTCTGATCTGAGGAAACACAAACAAGGACTGGGAAAAAAGTGGCAAAAGGAAAGAATGGAAAGAGGGACCCAAGTGCACTCAAGTAATATGCTTCATAATTTTTATTGTCAAGCCCTTTTCTTTTGGCTCGGGTGGCACTGGCGCGCACTCGACAACAAAAGCTCAAAAGCGCTTGGAAAAAATGTGAAAATAAAAAATGACTATAAAAAGCAAAGGCAGAAAATGAAGTGCACTGGGTGGTGGTGGCAGAGACAAGAGTGCAACAAAGCAGAGCGGGCAGCATAAATTTTATAATATAGAAAAAATCAATGGGCAGCGGGGGCTAAAAAAATGCAGAGCACCAAGGATTACAGTCCGGGACTAGACTGCCGAGGTTCCAGCCACTTTTCATTCAAAGCACTGTCCTACTAGCCGGCACTCGGAAAAATCACAACCCAATTCATGATAAAGAATATTTCTAAAAATATATTTTGGGTAGTAGTACTTTTATTTATAACAATATATGAAATTATATATATGTTTTCTCAGCATTTATATTTTATTGCTAAGCCAGTAACTTTTTATATGTATAACCACTTTTTTTTCTGTGTTTTCCTTTTTGAATCCTGCTCCTCACTTCCAAGTTTCACAATTAACTGGCCCCGCAAATGCTGTGATTTCGCCACTCGCTCTCATTGTTGCCAGTTAATTTTGATGTATTTTTTATTGCCTTGTTGCAAATTTGCATTTCGCTCTTCCATCCACTGCACTTGGCAGCGTAATTAGGCGCAAAACTCTTTTTACGGCTTTGATGTGCCGCCCGCGAATTGGGCTAAGTAAGGACAAGTGCCAAAAGGCTTTTAATTGTTTAATTATATTTTGCGCTTTAGTCTCGAGTGCATGCAACACAAAAAACCGTAAAGGGAGAATGATTTGAAGAAAAAGTCATCCTAAAATGCTACATTATAATATTTAACCCTAACACAATACACAGAATAATACATTAATGAGCTTCACCAAATAAGTTGTTAAGTGTTGCCAACATTTGTATATGTTAATTTGACCAATGCTGTTGTTTCTTTTTTAAAGATCTAAATACGCACATCACGTAAACGTTACAATTTTTAAGAGGTTCTTTTTTTTAAGTATCAGTTTATTAAGAAACAGTAGATATTTTAATAGATACAATTATAAAACGCATACGGCCATTTTCTCGTCTGCAGTCAAACTAATAATATGTTAAAACATACTTTAAGTCTAACATGCGAATGACAAAACGGCCCTAAAGATGTGAAACAACTTTTTAACTCAGCAACTTCTCCCACTAAATTCATATTCATTCGGTTCACATTTTCTACGTTCCCTCCATTAACAGACATCAAATATAATAGAAAGGCAATAAATTCATTTTCCTTCCTTTCGGCCAAACTCTTCCAAGCTATCACCGCATACAGCCATCCAATAGTTGGCACACCAAAATCGGTATCCGGACTACCAAATTATAATCAAATCCGAAAGAATTTCAAGATCTTTCAAAATGCTGCCGACCAACCAGAACCTCGCGGTCCTATCCCCCTTCGTCCGACTGGCTGTCCGCCAAGCCGCGTTCCGCATGACTGGAAGATTCGCCTATTCGACACGCCGCAACCCGGGCGCGGGGGATCGGGATCTCAATCTCAACAAGAACGATGAGTACCTGGGCCGTCAGCGGGACGAACCGAACCCGGAGTACCACCACGCTCCCCGATGCTACGTGAAGAATTTCCAGAAGTACCAGGAACAAGTGCAGGACCGCGGCGAGGTGCAGACGATCCGCTTCCGTAATCCCCGCTACCGCTGGGCGGACTTCCGGCGACGAATGGTTTATGGGACCTACGACATCTAGACCGTTTTTCTTGATGCTCTCTATGTGCAACCAGCGTCGAAAGCTCTCTCAAATTAGGATGCCGTACGCTTCGATCCGGACCTATCTTGTTTAGATACAACCCACCAAATTTATCAAATAATCAAGCATCCAAGAGCCTTGTCAATTAACACAACGTGCAGTACAATTAACACAACGTACAGTATCCCGACTTATTCGAACTGAAGTGCGGATCGACCTCGATCGTCCGTTGAAATTTCAATATTATTCACCATACAATTTAATAAATCTGTTACCTTTCACCTAAATCAGACTATTAATTTTTTGTAATATGAAAGAGTTTGTTGGTTCTGTCGGGTCCATTAATAGGGAACTTTCTTTTTTTTATTCGTTTTTAAAAGTAGATCCTCCCAGGGACCGTAAACATAAGTTTTATACAATAAACTCGCATTATAATTTTTTTTATGGATAATAATTTATTATGCTCAAAAATTGCGTTATGGGTGAGCAGAAAAAAACCATCTGTAACGATTATTCGTGAGTTTTATAACTTTGAGTTTGGGTTTTTTTGTAAAAAAAAAAAATGTACAATTTAACTGAAAGTTTCAGTTATCACCATGTTACTTTGCCATCATAATTTTACCCAAGAAGATGTAAAATTCAATTCACGAATTCTTTCAGTTTAAATTGGTATTGAACAACGACTTAAGATATCGAAAAAAAAAAATGTTTACACAAAAAAGTTATAAATAAATTTCTTAATTATATATATTTAAACAATATGTACTAACAAACAAGAACCATTTTAAATCATATTAAAATTCCAAATACAATGGCCGCAATCGCGTATTAAGTTTTATTTTGAGTTTTATAAAATAAAACTTTAAAAAATCGTATTAATATAAAATCGTGTTATTGCCTGACTTTTAAAAAAATCTTAACAAATACTTTTTTCAATTAACTTATAAATATAAAACTCACAAAGTAAATATTATGGTGGATTTGCATACACTGACTATTTCCAAGTGAATGATTTTTGAAACCGGAAAACTGGAATGATTTTGTTCGGTGCCTAGTTCTTCCTATTTGGATAACCTCAGTATTAAGGTAATAAATACCAGCATGAAATATTTAATCAAGAAATCATCCAGCGGATGGCGTTATCATTTCATATCCCTTATCATATTTTATCCCTTACTAGAAAATAATGCAAGCTCATAGATACATATAAGCATCATATTCAAAAAGTTTATACAATTTAAAAGATACATTTATTATAAAAAAACTAATAAAAACATCCTTTTCCAATGAACTTGATTACCCACACTCACGGCTCCGGAACCGAGTCCGAAGCTAGCGGATTTTTAACCATCATCTCCGCAAAGCTGTCCGTTTCCGAAAAGCGACGATGCGGCAATTGAAGGATATTGATGAAGAGAGTGCGGTGTGGCTGGAAACTTAGCTCCTCCGTAACTCGCGAGATATCCTTCCCGTAGTCGGCGTCCATGTGGCGCAAGTTCAGGAAGCTCTTGACCAGCAGAAAGGGCGGTCTCTTCAGATCGGTCCAAGAGTCCTTTCGCTCCTGAAGCTTCACGGGCACTGGTCTGCGATGGTAGGGGAGCCTTTGCTCCGACATTCTCCGCTGCTGGTGTAACCGCGTATCCGCCTTGAAGATCGGGAATCCGATCAGGGCCCGACCTGGGAACATTATGCGATAGGTGGTTACGTTACCGGTGCTCAAAGAATACTTTTAAAATTTAGGTTAACCAATGTAAGTAAAACAAGCTTTTCATAATGTGTTCGTTCAGAGAATGTATTCGACGAGCCTGCTACTATTTAAATGAGTTTTTTCAGCCAAAAATAACTTTTTCTGCACCACCTTTTTAGTCAAAAATAACTTTTTCTGCACCACCTTTTTAGTCAGAAGTATATTCATTTCAATATTTAATTAGACGGTAAATTTCGAACATCATTTAAATGGATTAAAAAGCTCATTTAATTATGTAATAATATTATGTGCCCATTCATCTTCTTTTTCGCTTGAGCATTTTACAATGATATTTTTTTAATGCGTATAAATAATAAAATTCTGTTACTCAAGTGATACTATACATGCATGTTAAGCAATTGCAAGGGATACATGCTTCAAAAACTAGCAATAATTATCCTTTTAACCAAACATTTTCTGTTAAAAAATCGTTAATTACACTAGCCTACAAAATAATTTTTTGAAAATACTCAAAGATGGATGATGGTACACTCACTGAGCAAAACGGTCTAAATGCTAATTTTTATAAAAAAATGTCTTACGTTTCAAAAATTGAAGAATCCAAAAGCTAAATAATTTGTAATTAAAAAAAAATTTGCCGACAAAAAAGTGTCAAAGTGACAAAACAAAATGTAACTATAGTTTTTTAGCGACTATACTATAAACAAAAAACCATGTCGATCTAGTCCGTTTGTACGTCCTTCCGTATGAACGCTAAGATCTTGAGAACTAAGAGCTAGAATGTTGGGACTAAGCATGTAGATTCTAAGGCTCCTAAGTTGGTTTCAGCAGGGTGTCCACTCTAACGCCCACTAACGCCCATAACGCTGTTTTCTAGTCTCCGTACCCTTGGAAGAAAAAACAATCTCGCTATATAGTCTCCATTACTTAATTTACAAAAATGTACATAATAAATTTATTTGCGCGCATTAAATTTATATTTCAGTAAAGGCGACAGTCTAGACTTGTGTATCAGCTCTTTACATTTTTCCAGTTTGACATAAAGAAGTCTCTAAGATCACGAGGAGCATCCTGCATGTAGGCCGAGTCCAGTTGGTGTAGGGCCAGGAAGCTCTTGACCAGGATGCGCGGTGGTCGGGAAGACTGCGCTGGGGTGTTCAGCCTCGCATCTGGGACCACAGGGAATGGTCGTCGCGTTCTCCTCTGATGCAAACTCCGGCTCCGGGGAACACCCGTAAGTACTAAGCCCCCGAGAGCTCGACCCAAAGTCATTCTGGCTCAGGATTAGAGGTTCAAAAATACTTTCACTAAGATTTCAAATTTTATCAAAGCCGAAAAATTAACTGGTGTTTATGATATTGTTTAAAATGCCTACTATGTATTTTTTAAGATCTGTATACTTGCATAAAGACTAACAAGCTGTTGGAACTTTTAAACTTTACTTCGAGTAATTTTTTATGTAACTTTACCATTTCTCTCTTGTTGGCATTCAGCAAACATCCTGAATATTCTGATATGTGGCTTAGTAAAGCTAATTTATTTTATTTTCGGGTTTGAATCTAAAAATAAACTGGTTTCCCATGTAAATGGATTTAATTGGCCCAGTCGTGTGTACGGAGGCTACGTGCTAAAAAAAACCTGCGATATGTACTAATTTCTGACCACAAACCGAATTTACTTTTGAGGGTTAGCAAAATAATTGGAAAGCGATTCCGAAAACCATTTCCTCTTCGAATTCTATACCATTTTATATGGAAAAGTTTTAGTTAGTACTAACGACTGGTATGGTTAGTAAAGCATCGATGGCGGGCACCATCGATAGTTTTTGCTATCGCAGTGGTCACTATCGATAGTATCGATGCTATCGAAAGTCGTAGAAAATAAAAGACAAATACATTTTTATTTCACAAACTTTCGATAAACCATCGATATGATCAATAAAGCTGTCAATCGTTTAACAACCCTAGCGGTTGCTATACAAACGAAATGAAAGTTCATTACTTTCCTTGAATTTGTAAGGTCGAAATAGTTTAGTGGAACAGCTTGGAGTTGCATATGGGTCGGCCATTTTGTATTTTCATTGCTGGCGCTTTTGAGCGACGACGATTTGGCGGCTTTTGTGCAACGCGTGGTTTTATGTAACAGGCCCCAATCCCTAGTCCGCGAAAATCCTTCTCCCACACACCCGCAAAACGTCAATTGCATGAGCCGGCACGTCGATATTTTTGCCAATTTTTTAGCCGACCCCTCGCAAATTGCTTTTTGAGCTTGTTAGAGTTTTTTGGCCCTCATCCTGCCACACAGATACACACCCGCACAAGCACACACGCTAATGAATAGTCAAAGTCCAGGCGATTTCAGCAGTTGTAGCTGCGCAAAACGAAAACTAAACGCAATGTTTAGGCTGCATTACGACTGCAACGGCTCCTGTTGCAGCCGCAGCAGGTCCTGCAGGAGCAGTCAGGAAACGGCATCCAGCGGCCAGGACAGAGCCGCCATTTTGTAATCAAATGCAGCACAAAAGTATGCAAAGGAAATTGCCAGAAAAAAAGCAAGGAGTAAAAGCGTTGTGCGCATTGGCTTTCTTCGTACAGTGAAGAATCGCAGGATAGTTCAAGGGGATTTAATTTTCTATTTTTATTTTTCTGACGCCATTTACTCGTTTATAAAGTACTTGTTTCCAAATCTTTTCAAGGTTTTAAGAAAACAATTGTAAAAAAACCAAATTAAAATTTAAACAGTTTTTCCATATAATAAACTATAGTATATAATAAAATAGTGTTTTGTTTCGGAAACCTTTAAAATACCTTCTAAGTGTCATTCTAGGTTTGTAAAGTACGCAGAATAAAGGATAATCGTCTTTCCGAATGAATTCATTGTACTTCTTAGATTCAAGTACATTGTTACATACTTTTAGACACCTACAATTATATTTACAAATGATTTGAAAATTCTAGTGATTAGTTTGGTACAGTTTTGGTTGTGAATAACAATCTCTAAGACTTTCTGTAGTTAGAAATTCGTAAAGATTTTATTAACCAGTTCTTTTTTTGTAATGACGAGTAATAACTATGGCTTCCGCTTCCGGAGTAATCAAAGTTATTACATTTTTACTGTAGCATCTCTAAACCCAGTCCCTCGACGGCCCTTTAGCGACGACTGCTGTTAGTGGCTGCTGCTTTTCAATTAGTGCCACCAGAGCACGGCAACCACCCCCTCCACGCACCACCGCCCATTTCTATGCGGAGCCGCCAATCCCAGCCAACACTTGATGCCACCGACTGCAGTTGACGTTGGTTTGCTCTGCTCTGGCCGCGTTTTACGTAAATTGAACAACAGGCTTGCAAGGCACCGGGTACGGTGCCCAAAACAGCAAAACTGCAAAACAAACACACGCCAACACGGCCAATACATTGCAACAACTAGGAAATGCAGGCGAGCTTAGCTAGACAGATATGTATATCTACACAAAACTCGACGAGGGTGGAGCATTGAAAAAGTGCAACGCCAGTGCCAGTTAGACAAAAAACAGGTCCAGGTCCTCCAGAAAAGCGAATAAAAAGATGCACCCGCCAGACGAGATCCGTATTGCCTTTAAGCCTAAAAGCGAGCTTCATCTGTTATGCGAAACGTTTAATTATTTATTTGAAAGGAAGATTCCGGCTGGCTGCAAAAACAAAGCAGCTGAAAAGAATTTTATTGACAGGCCCTCCGGCTGAGTGAAGGGTTATGGGTTGCAGGCACTCGCAATCGCAATCGCAATCGCCCCTGAGGTTAATTAGTTGACATTTGCGCTTAATTGCAGTGCCTCAGGCGGAGGACATAGAGCTCCAGCCAGGCGTTCCCATTCGCATGCATGATTGACAGTCGAGTGGAGGGGACTCCGCCTGCCGGTGCTGATATATTGATGCCAACGCGTTCAGGCGAAGCGACAAACTTGACACCCACTTACGAGTGCTAAGTGGCTCGACAGGCCGAAACTGAAGGTGGGCGGAATATCTATATCACACAAACATACGAAAACGTAATGTGCTCAAACCAAGTTAAATTCGTTCTTAGAATATGCTTTTCTCAAAATACAAACAAAACCTCTAAAATTCAGTTGCTTTTAAGCTCAAAGATGGATTAATTTAAGATGTTCTTGAAGTATAAGTAGAAACTTATATAAAAAAAGAAATGAAATCGCTGTAGTCGATGGCCTCGACTATCAGATACCCGTTACTCAGCTAATGGGTGTCTAGAGTGCGTAGGAGATAAGCATGCAGCAAATCGACTGTATCAGAGATCGCTTTACAATCTCGCTTTGCTGCTTTCATATATCTTCATCTCCATTTTGCTCCCTTTAGCTGAGTAACAGGTATTTGATAGTCGAGCGTACTTCCTTGTTTTTATTTGTTTATATATGCCGGTAAAGTTGTAGAATTATCTACGTAATCATGATTTAAAATAAATCTTTAGCATTACATTTTAAATTGTGTTAAAATCACAATTTATTTAGTTTATGAAAATAACTTTAAAGAACTCCTCACGAGATTATATCTCTTACAATTCCCATGATTATCCATTAATCAAAAGCGTTTTTTCAATATCTTTACAAAACTTTCTTTGCCTTACTATGAGTTCATAAATCAGAGTAGTGGTTGGTCCTATATTCTGCCAGGACAATAGGCCACCTCGGGGCTTTTGCTCCGAATCCACTTGATGAAGGAGGCGACGCGAGTGTTGACCGATGGCTGCTGAGTGGCGCAGCCCTGGCCAAAACTGACGATGCCCACGGCCACCAGGCGTCCGTTGATCCGCTCGTAAAGAGCTCCGCCCGAATCGTACTGGCATGTGTCCCGCCCGGGCGTGTAGGTGCAGAAGGTGTGCGGTGGTGGCGGTACCCCTCCGGCGGAAATCAAGGTCTGCCTGCACCGCTGGCCGTCGATCACATCCAACGTGGCCTTCAGCAGGCGGTGGGTCTGTGGGCCGCCGTAGGATGTCGTGCCCCACCCGGCGGCAACCACCTGGTGCCCCGCCAGCGGTAGCTTCCTGCCATCCTCCGCCTGTTGCAGTGGCAGACAGGCAGGACCCACATGCCGGCTCCACACGATCGCCGTTCGCGTCCTTAGCAGCGCGATGTCATTCTTGGGATGTCCGTTCGCCTGGCTGAAGTCCTCGTGCAGGATCAGGGCGTCCAGGTCGTAGCGACGGGTGGCGAACGTCTCAAAGGAGCTGGCCAAGTCATGCTCGCCCACCACCACTCGCAGCTTGGCAGCGCTGCTAGTCTCCGGGCCAAGAAAGCAGTGGGCGGCTGACAGCATGTAATGATGGTGAACTGTAGCAATAGTTAAAGGGAAAAGCATTAACACAACATACAGAGTTGTTTTTAATGAAGTACTTTTGTAATGAAAGGGTAATTTAATCGGGTTCCATTATTAGTTAAAAAAGTAATGGTAAATAAATAATTACTTTTGAAAAAGTAATGTCAATGAAAAATCAATTCATTACTTTGAAAAAGGTAATGCTAATAATAATGCGTTGCATTACTTTTTAAAAAATAATGGAAATGATAAAACAATTTATTACTTTTGAACTCAATGACAAAATTTCTGGCAATAGTAAAGCTAATAGATAAATATTTCATTACTTTTAAAAAATACAATGCTAATGTCTATTTTTCGTCAAAAATTGTAATGGTAATGAAAAATGTTATAATTAAGTAGATAATATCAGCCCATTTTAATTAAACGTAACTTGGGGGTTAACTAATAATAACGATTTGCCTAATTTAATTGGTATCACACAAAACTTATTTTGTCCAAGTGTAAAAATAAGAATATTCTCCTATAAAATGCCCCACAAAACATTAAATTGACATTTAAAATGACATAAGCAACCCTAAAAAGCTTCTTCTGAAAGATTTGTAAATTATAATAGTTTAAATATTATTGATTGAATTTAATTTAATAATATAAGTATAATGACATTTGAAAAATATCAATAAAAGGAATTCTTCATAACGTGATAATTTTGTGTTTAATTAGAAAGCTGTATGATTAAAAAATGTGCCTTATATTTTTCTTTTTCATTTTTCTTTTAAAATGTAACACCTGTAACTTCCTTTAAGCAAGGGAGTGTTCTCAAATAAAAGCGATTCCTGGTTAGACTTAAGAAATCATGTTAATATTATTTTATATTTACTTAAAATATTTTTTCTCAATTTTCAAAAGTAATTTATCGTTGATTAATTGGTTCCCTGATCCCTGACATTTGGCCAGTATACTCACTGATCGCAGCGCCGCAGAAGACCTTTCCGTGCTTCTTGGTCAGGACACCGGCCATTGGAGGGAACTCGTGCAGGAAGGCCTCTTCGTTGGTGGGACTGGCTATTCGGGGAAGGCGGCTCCAGCCACAGCTGCACGTGGGCTGGAAGGCCTCCACCAGGCAGGTGAAGCGTCCTCCTCCGGGACCAGGTGATGGGGATGGGGCAAGCGGGTAGCTGGAAACAATCCGAGCACGTTTCACGGAAGTCTTTGAGCTGCTTCGAATTGGCAATGCCTCAAGGTAAATAGTAGTGCTAGACTTTCTGGACTCTTCGTCGTTGTAAAGTAGGGAGGCCACATAGGCCAGGGCATCACTGACGCCCACATCCTGCAACACGTGCAGCACCTCGTCGCTGAGGTCCTCCTCGGGTTCCTCTGAGTTCTCCGAATCCTCCTGCTCCCCCTCGTCATCTTCCTCGTCCTGCTCCTCTATTGAAACACCTTGTAATGCCTCCGTAGTTGTACTCATAGTAGTTCCCGCCGAGAGTTTATCCTTTAACTTGACGGTTGAGGGCGGCTCCGAAAGTCCATTGGAAATGTACGAAATCACCGCACGATTGAGAAAACTTTTGCGCTCGAATTTTCCGCTGCCACAAAAGTATTCCGAACTTGTTAACACCTCGTCGCCCTCGGAATTGAAGTGAAACACCTCCGTGCGGCATTTAGAGTCCGTTGAAAGCTGCAGGAAATGAAGCAATGTAATGTCGAAGACGTCCTACAGTAACGCCACTATCACCTTTGATACTTAAAAACTTCTACTATTTTCAACAGCGGAAAAATCAATTTCGTATATATTTTAATATTAACTTATCTTTTGTTATCGTTAAAGGAACTAATATTTTTGCTAAGTGAAAGCAAATAATAATGGCAATATATTTCTATTAACACACGCTGATTCACTCACTGTTATTAATTTCGTTCAAGCAATATTTTTCTAAAAACAAATGTTGAAGTTTTAGTAAAAACATATTTCCATCTATTAAAGATGTACTAAATAAAATGAGTAAGATGACCTAAGCTGGGATCACCTTAGAGTGATTCTTATCGGGAACATTAACAAATTCGGAAAAGTCTTCGTCTTCATCGCTTTACAAACTTCTAACCGATATATTAATATCTTTCCCAATCCCCTTTAAAATCCGACAAATGTAGAAACCGCACAACGGCGCAACACCGGCTCAAAATTTGTTATTCCTTTTTTCGAATAATATTTTGTTATGCTGACTGCTTTCAAATAAATTCGGGGCATCACTGTTTTATTTTCACTTTATTTCCTCACCGTCTGCAGTTGGAGTTCACACTTAAACTGCAGCACCTGATCCTTGGGAGCCTCCACAGCGTAGCGACAGGAAGTGCCCACCGGATACAGGGCCGGGTAATAGGGTGAGTTGATGAGCAGTTTCTGGCCCGACTGCAGTTTCACTTGGTGGTTACACTGTTCGAAAAGGGCTGTCGTAGGGAACGCTTTTAAAAGAGGTAGGAGCAGCAGCCAAATCCACATGGTCACGGTCGCGACGAGGTCTAACCCGGTACTGAACCAGATCCGCCGAAGACAGCCTCTTAAGAATGATGAAGCCAACACCCGGACCAACACGCGATCTGCCTACATCTGGAGTCTCTCAACACCTCTTTTGGCACCCACGCCCTGTTCCTGCCTTAAATGCGAGTTAATTAGGGTCTCGAAGAAATCCCAAATTGTTACCGCCGAAAAGAAAAGACAGCGGCCGGCACACGAGCGTCTTTGGCGGCTAATTTAAAGAAAGTGCAAGTGTGTCAATCAAAAACAGGTTTTCGAAATGTGGACCACTTTGAAGTCGGTAGGTGGACGTAACCATAAACAGAACTTCATCACCTGTTGGGGTAGGTCTTAGATGAATCAGTGCCTTGGGTAATAATTTCATTCCAGTTAAATCACAATTTGAGTTTCTATGAATTTGTAATTTTCATTATTATAAGAAAAATATTACAACATTTGAATAACACCCTAATTTAGCATTGTTATGAGTTTTTTCGAACTGTTATAAATAAAAAATGTTTAAAATAGGGAAGATCCGATAATTTCATATTGATTGATCTTTTCTACAGTACCTCGTTTTACAAAACTCCGTTTCCCATTCCGACTATCCCATTCCTAATTGCTACTAACAAATTACTTTAAACATTTGCTTTTAATTTTTATAGTATTTGCTTAATTTTCAATTTCACCTTATGTCACCTGTGAGCCTCTCACACAGTCATTAATTCCAATTCCCCGAGACCTCTTTAAAGTCGACAATTTCGCACCCGCCAAGCCACCCGACCACTCCCAACAGAACTCATTTTTTAGACCACTTTCAGAGCTGCTTAATTGGATGTGCTCCATATGAGCAAAAAGGGGAGAGCACACAAACTACAAGACCAGGAGAAGCGAAAAAAATGAAGCCGAAACCGGCAAGTTTGTCGCCCATTTTGTAAAATAAATATCAGAAAAAAGGGAGAAGACTTGGGAGGGACGATGGATGGCGCCGTGTCTGTCAGAGGCGCAGAGACAAACGCTTAATGCTAATATTATTTTCTTGCTTAACAAGCGATGAGCTACACGCGGGGCACATCGGCTGCTGGCCGGGATTTCCCCGGCAGTGCCACGGATTTTTCCAACCCCACTGGCCGCCTGCCTGTGACTTATTTGCACAAGCCATAAAAAATTTAACTTTATTTCGCCATTTTTAATTTCCTACTCCGCGGATCGCGACGTGGCGCAGAGCATTCGGCGTAAACAGTCAACGTTGGACAATAACTACAAAACCGGACCGGAGACCGACCACCAGAGGGTCCTAGCCGTCCAGGTCCCCTCCTTCTTCACCCAGAGGTCCGCGGAACAATGCTGGTGAAAAAAGCTGATGCTGTTTCCACTTCCTTTTTTCATTTTTAGCCCAAAGAGCGAGCGGGGAAAACAAACAGCAAATAATTCAAAGTGGATACAACTAAAGCAAAGTCAAAGCTAATATACGAAAATGTAATAAAAATTAAAAAGAAATAAAAACGAATTAAAATGAATTTCGAAGGAGCAGCAAAGACCTTCTGGCAAAATAAAAAATATATAACAGGGGGATCGAGGACATAGAGGTGTGAGTTCCATGGGGGTCACCGCAAAAAGCGACAGTTGTAGGACTTCTTTTTGCGCAGTGGGATGATGACACATGTGAGTGGAGGTTGCAGCACCCTTGAAAGGGTCGTCCAGCAAGAGGGGAGGAGGACAAAAATATGTGACCATTTGAATTATGAAATTTATAGGAGTGTATACCAAGTCCACATTAATTACATGGGAACCGAGATTTGAGCAGGTATTCCTAAAAATATACTAATCTAACGAATGTTTAGAGAATGTTGTTTTTAAACTTATTTTAATCTCAAGGAATCGCAATAAAATCATTAATAACATATTAGTCAGAAAGGTCTTCAATTAAATACCGTATCGAGAGTAGTTGAAATAAAATAAAATATAGATCGAAAATATTTTAAACACACAAAAAAAACTTTGGCAATAAAAAAAATTTTAGTGCCATTTTCTTAACTATGCCCTGTGGCGCATTTTTATATTTATTTTACTTTAACTAGTGTTGTTAGCTAACACTGCTGAATGTGGCACATCCAGCACCTCACCTTTTGAAGATATTATCATTTTTTAAACTTATTTAAAATATTACGGAACTGTTTCCGGTACCGGTTTTGCACCGAATCGACTGTTTAGCGTAACGAATCGATTGTGGTTTTGAACTCTTTGTTCTGGATCCAAGACGTACCGGCATAGCAACAAAAATGTTATTGAACACTAAAAACTTATATCATTTGGAATTATGTATAAATATTTCGAATCAAAATTTTGGGCAAAGTTAAATTGTTCTTTTTCTTTCTTGAGTCTTTAATAAGTGTAAATATCATTGTAGTTATTTTAATTTTCATTTAAATTTATAATTATTTATTCAGATTATCGGTTGATCAAATTTTAAGGAAAGTTTTTTTTGGTTAATTGTGAATGCAACAGGACAACGAAGACTTTCCTATTTGTGTTTAAGCTTTTGTAAAGCGTTTAAACATATAATCGTATTCCTTTTTAAGAAACGGACAACTAATTTTTTAAGACGACCCCAATTTTACGTTATCTTTTAATTCCATATGACTTAATATTTGAAATGAATAATTAATAATTATTTATGACTTGGATATGGAAAACATTTTTGAGCGCTACCTAGCGGTGATTTGTAGGACTACTAACAATATAGGAAACACGACACACAGGGTGCGCTCAAATACCACGAATGAAACGTGTGTCATAAGCAGGTATTGTCGACAAAAGGTAGGGGGCGCCAGCACGTCGTGTAAAAAAATGTAAGATACTTGTAAGCAACTTAGGTACTAACTAGGTTGATGTCTTAGCTAACTGTTATAATTGCATTAAAGACTGGACCCCAACCAGATTTTAAAAATTCTCAGAAATTAAAAGAATCAAGCGTTGCCACTGAAATGTTAAGATGTATCAAAATCTAACAGAAATGTTAGAAAAAGCTTAACATTTCTGTTAGAAAACAGGACCCAATCATAGGCAATAGTTAAGGACACCTAATTAATCGATACGCAAATAAGTTCTTCATCTAGTTCATCTAGCTCCTTGCCCATCTTCCATTTCACCACTTCAAAATCAGTATATGGTTGGAAACAACTTTTTAAAATTTATTTAAAAAAAGGAAAAAAAGATCGATTGAAGTTGGAATACGAGATTTTGACATGAAAATAGATAACATAATTTCCGAGCCTTCTGCAACCTGCATTAATTACTTTTGTAACTAAGTGTTAATGCTTTAATTAGTTTTATAAAAAATATATTTATAATTACAATAATTTCATAAATAAAAATAATTATTTATCAATGTTCTTTTATATTCCAACTCCTAAGGTTTTTGTATCAGGGTGAAAAAACAAGAGAATACTTAACTGAGTAAAAAAATAAAAATTACTTAAAAGATTTAAACATACATATATTATATTTCTAAAATAAAAAAAATTGTTTAGAATTTTGATATACAAACCGAAATTATTTTAGAAAGATTATCAGAATAATTGCAGAAAGCTCAAGAAATAACTTTTTGATTAAAGGAAAGTAATTTGTAGAAGTCCTTCCGCTTTCCCTGGTGTTAATCATGTCTGCCCTAGGCATACTTTCCATCCCTCATGATACATGTGAAGTACCAGCACATTGATATCCTTGACTCCTTTAATGATTACCTGGCATCCACCGCCACTTCCTCTTCCCAGGCGTTTTGCTTGACCAGCACAATTAATTAACAATAGATTGTTTTGGCCACAGGGTTCCAGTGACCCACAGGAAGTGCCGGGCCTGCACAATAGGAGCCAACAGGACGGCCATCCTTCCGGAAGGAAGAAATGAAACGAAGCGCAACAGTTGCATGAAGTGCTGGCACTTCAAATTAATAAAAGGAACTGCAAATAACAATGGAAATTAAATGGAAGAGGAAAGGTCAGTCAATGGAACGTCCTGCGGAGAGAGATGTGAGCAAGTGCATGTAGTCCTGGCTGCGTGGGGTCCTTTCCCACAGGTGTACGTCTGAGATTTTTCCAGAGTTTCCACTGACCACTGAGCCTTTGATCAGGACCGCTCGGTGCAAATCTAATTAACGCTCCCCAAGGATAACGATCGATCTTCGGGGCCAAGGATCTGTTTGCTTGCATTGCCATTCGATGCGCCAATGTGAGCTCAGACAAAGGACTCTCCATGCCCGAAGGACTACCTGCGAGTCCTTGAGAAACGCACTCCATAAGTGTGCGCGTATCAAATTACCATTTTATTTTATTTCATTAGTTCGTTTTCTCTCTTATTTTTTCATTATCCCTTTTCCCAGAGTCCTTAGCCTAATTGCTTGTACTGAAATGCAAATGAAATACGAACGATTTCAAGTCTTCCCCAGATTTATGGGACAGCAAACATGCTCCATTCCGCCGCAAATGGATTCCATATGATAGATAGCTGACCACCCACTCAAGATATCGCACCCCGTCCATCGCCCTAATCCTGACTGATCTCTGGGCTAAATACCTGTTAACCTGTTTTCGAGCACAAACAAGCAAAATGATTCTCCCAGGCGAACAATGGAACCCTCTGCCCTGCCACAACAAACGAGATTTTCTCAGCACCTCCTTTGGCCGACGATCTTATCGATGATGCGAGGGTGGGCCCACATCAAATTGGTTCCCACAGGCAGTGGCCCATATTTTGCAATTTAGATTTCTATTTATTGTCTGGCCGGAGAATATCCTTTCTGCGTGCTGGCTGCCCTTATGCGCTCCTTTTCTTCCGCTCACCGGAAGGAAGTGCACGAAATTTGTGTGAAATGTCTCAAAACGACGGCCTGGGGCGTGCACAGGAAATTAGCAGAAATGGGAAACATTTGCTTGTGAAAACGAAATTATATTAGAATTTTTGTTTGAGTAGTTAAAGTGGGAAGAGTAAAAGATTTAAATAAAGATGTAAAACAAAGAGCACATCTTAAGCTACCTTACCAAAGAGGGGAGGCCTTTAATTTTACAAGCCTTGTTTAATTAATGTTAACCTCTGAAATTTCTAGGAAGTGATAGAGTAAATAAAATAACAATTATAAAAAAATGTCTACTAATTTACTCAGAGTAAGTTACTCGCATTTTAATTGTTAATAAGATTGTACGGCCCAAAACATCGAAAGCCTAAGCCTTTTTTTTGTTCAAAAACACTAGAAAAATAAATCTTATATATTTTTATAGCGTTTAAAAACGATGAATTATTTTTATTGATTTAAATTGTTATTTTTTATTTATTTTTTTGTTAGTATAACGTTTTTTATAGTCAATTACAAAAATTATTTTATTATTAACGTTATGCTTAAAAATCTCAAAAATATTTAGTCGCCTAAGTTCATGTTTATTTGAACAACAATAAAAACTTTTCCGGTCCAAGTGATGTTCCTTGGAAACCCCTTTAAGTAACTCCCTTACTCTTCCTGATCACTCTCAATCTCACCGCCCACAATTTTCAGAGTTTTAATAAAATTCACACCAAACAAAAGGAGCTGAGCGAATTCCCACCGCACAACACACACTCGCACTCAAAGACTTTCCCAAGCCAGACACCTCCGACAAATTCCCATAGCAAACAAATTTGACTTTTGCATACCTGTGCAGCAGGGCCAGGACCTGAACC
The DNA here is from genome assembly GCF_043229965.1 of Drosophila suzukii. NCBI lineage: Eukaryota > Metazoa > Arthropoda > Insecta > Diptera > Drosophilidae > Drosophila > Drosophila suzukii. Next base: position 4,150,031 of record NC_092081.1, on the reverse strand, counting down.
TGTTACCCCTATTGCCGAGCCCCTCCGTGCATTCGATTCTCACGGCCGGCAACGGTAACACTCCAACGCACACACAAAAGGACATCCAACCCTGTGAAACAGGTTGCCATGGGATCGAGAATGGGAACCCGAATGGGAACCAGAACGAGAACAGGACGATGACATGTCCTGAAGTAGGCGCTTCGTTTTCGTTTCGTTTTTATTGATTCAGCTCGTTGATCATAATAAACGATTAGTGTAGCACTGGAGAATCCTTGCTGATCCTTCAGAATTTTGCGCTGAGAAATTCCTCAATTTTTTATTGTTTTGTTCTTGTTTTTGGGTTTACGGTTTGGGGATGAAATAGGGTCTGGGAAAATTAATTTAGCGGGCTTGCCCTGGGATTTTTGGGCGAGATTTACAATTATCGACAATTTATTATTCTTCACTTATTTTGATAAGAAATTTTGTCAGCTTATCGGTAGATTTCTTGGATTGTTGCTGTCACTGAAATTAATTTTATTGGAAAAGTGTCAGCGAGTCTTTTTCCAAGAACTGTCCACAATAGTTGCAGGATTTTTCAGACAAGCTTGCATAACATTGCCGCATAACCGGAAAAAACCTTTTTATAGATTCCCGGAACCTATTTTCTAACCCTAGACGCCGCTTTCACGCAAATATAGACACAATGTTCCAAGCATAATAACAAATGAATTGACAAATACTTAAAGGGTCTTCGGGCTTCCTGGAAATTTTTTAAAAACATATTACCTAAAAAACAAACAAAACCTTCTCTCAAAATCCGTAGAACTGCGATTGGCAAACGTTTTTTACGCAAATCTCGCTGCACTTTTTTTGCGCAAAAGTAAAAAACTGCTGGGTAAACGCGAAAAAGGACCTTAATTTCCAGGAAGTCTGACATAGCCCTTCCATCCGCCGAAAGTCCCTATGTACAAGCCGCTAATCGCCGTGCTAATGGCTTGAGGATGCAGAAGGATATCCTTGCATTATCCTTGCCACCCGCCGTCTTTATTGTGACCAAAACAAATAATCACCCATTGCTCATATTGTCCAATGCTCAAACGGTCTTTACAAGCGGCCCATAAAGTTATCCTTTCTTGCATCCTTTTGAGTCGCAGTCCTTCCTCGCAAGCAGTTCTGCCGTCAACTTTGCGCATCGCATCCTTTCGAGCCTTACACGGAACTCCCTCTCTGGAAATTTGCCAAATCATAAAATGTAACCTTGTGTCGAGGACACAGCATCGAACATTATACACACGTTGTGGGAGTGGGAATGGGAGTGCACTATAAAACCATTAGCGCTACCATCAAGGACGCAGGACTTGTTTACATTGACTTGGCCGACAATTTAGCCGTAAGTACTCAGAGACATTAATGAGGAAACCAAGAACTGGGACAGCTCAAGGCCTGTCTGGGCGAGGAAACTGTAATTTTATTGAGCTCTATAATTTTACTAATTATTTCAAGAGCATAAAACACGAAAACATAGATGACCAGGAATTATCACAATAAATGAACATTACAAGTTAAGGAACTGCCAATAGGTTGGGACCGCGGTTTATGAATGTCTTATCCTTCGGTCAAAAATGAGCAGAAAGCCGACCATTCTTAGTCAAGGATATAAGGTCCGCATGTTGATCATACAACAAATAGTTTATTTTTTAGAAAAATTCTACTTTAAATTGCTAACTTTTTTTAACAAATATTACTTTTTGGAATTAGATTTATCACTACTGTTGGGAAATCTATTGAAATATGTATATTTTCAGTGAGATTGACATTTTTTATACATGAGCCAACAAAACGTATTTTAGTATCATTACTTTTTTGTAAATAAAATGAAATTTAATTTGTAGCACCTTTTTTTTGACAATGCCAATGAAATTTAATTTAACTTTTTTCTAATTCGAAATGAGTAATGTATTACGAAAATAGTTAATTAGTAACAACTCTTCTATTTAATTGTTAAATACTTACTATTAATAGCAAAACAAATCTTGTATAGTAACCTGTTTGTATTTAATTGTTGTGGTCAAATTAACAATATCATGTGTTGCCACTTTGACCAAAGCGTTTGTGATTACATACGTTTTTTCATTTTTATTATTCAGTAAACTGCATTCGAGCCCGAGCAACTAATTTATTTATTTATTTATAAACCAATATTTATTATAGATTTATTTAGTCAGCTATAGGTGTGAAAATATTAACCTCAGAAAGAAGTTTTTGACAAAAGACACAAACAGAGCAAGCTATCTGCTTCTGGAAATACATTTATATTAAAAGGGACTCTTTTAATTACTAATAACAAAATAACAAAAATCTCGGTTACGTTTGACCATTGAATGTGTAAAAAATCGTTGGCATCGTATTGTTTTGATACAATTGGTCTAAAAGGAGAACCAATTTACAATAACTCTTTTCTGGTTCCAAAAAAAAGGACCAAGTGTAGCTTTTAATCAATAAACAGTACTATTTTGACAACAGTTAATTTAGCTTAAAATATTCAGTTCTGTTATTAAACTCCAAAATTCAGGAGTTTTTCAAAATACTCTAATTGATCACGGATGATTTGCAAAGGCACAGGAAATCCCTTGACCAATCTGGCTTGCCTGACAATACGAGATTTCTGCCAAAATATAATTGGAGATTTTTGCTGCCTGCTGTTTTGGAATAAATCCTAAAATTTACGACATTTAGCTCGCTTCACAGGAACCGTAATTTCTTTGGCAAACTTCTTTTGTTGGCACAGGCTGAGAGCCGGTCCTGTTTTCTCCCCTAGATCCCCTTTGCACACGCTTATGCCACATTCCCCCACCCAAGGACGAGTTCCTTTTGCGCCGCAGTCAGATCTAGAATCTACTTCCCAAAAAGCCAGAGAATATCCAACAAAATGGCTGAAGCGTGGCCAGGAATACGGAAACAACGGAACTACAGAACTTTCACACGCGTTGCACACAACCAAGACTGTTTTTTCGGGGTGTCTTGAGGAAAATCTTTCGCTCAAGCAAAAACAACAGCTGCAAAAGCAAAGAAAACCCTTGGAACAGGGAAAGGTCGTTGCGCCTCAGCGACCCCTGGCAACCTCCTGCTCCTACCACGAACCCCCTTTTTCTGTGTTCGAACTTCGAACCAACCCCCTGATTGTACATTTCGCAAAAGATTTCTGGAAACAAAGCCGAAGTAACCAAGGGGTGGAGACTTTTAGCTGCGCATGCGCAGCAAACTTTTGCTCGTTTTTTAAGGAGATTTTCTGAAAGACGACGGGTTGGTCTATAACGTATGCATAAAAAGGTCTGCGCAGATATATTGGTTGGTCGATGTGATGTCGTCACACGACTTGGCGCACACCTGGTCACGAGTTGCCATGCGATCCGGCCGATCCCTTGCGTCTCTGACCTCAGGCAAACTGCCTTCGATTCGTTCTGGCTGAGCGATATGTTAAATTAATGGTTTATTTATGTAGAACGAAGTTTTCTAACAGAAACCCTAATTAGTTTTTACTTTTCGTCCAAAGGCCGAAAAAACTATATTTCCCAATCATAATCGCTTTATGGTTCACCTACAAAAATCCCTCAAAGAAAGGAGATTGTCAAAACACAGGCACAGCCAGAATCAGTCGAGGGCGTTACCTGATTTTCCCCGCTTTTCCTAGAAAACGCGTTATGGTTTTATAGACACTTTTGCACATTCACAACGAAAACTGCAAAATGTTGAGCCGAGCACCCCCCAAGGTGGCATGCATAATGTGTTTATGAGTGGCCAAGGATCCCGCTTTCCTCCTCCTCCTCCTTCTCTTCCGGGGAGGGTCCTTTGGCCAAATCGGAGACACTTGCTGTGGTCAGCGATGTTCGGTTTTCGACCAAAACCCCGGGCCCAGAAAACCCCGAACAGATAATTTGCTGGCAACCATGAAAATGGTCAGAGAACTTTGCTCTGCTGCTGTGTTCGCTGGAATTCCGAGGCTGAGACATTTCACGCCCAATATCCTCAGCAAGGATATGAGCTGAGCTCGGGTTTGAGTTGGGCTTTGAGTGGAGTGACACTCTTGAGTGAGTTTTATCAAGGGTTTTTCAGTTAGAGGAACTAGTTTTATGGATATTTGGGAAAAATAATGAGTTTGATCATAAATAAATAACTGCTAGACCACAAAAACCAATAAAGAAATAGAAAATATATGTTTCGTTTTTAACTGTGATAAGCACTATGATTCGACACATTATAGTCACAATTTCAATTATTTTTGAAATTGAAGGCTGCCAGGAAAAACTATTAAATCCATCCAAATGACCAACAAAAAAGTACTATCCTTTTATTTTAGGTGGTCCAAATTTCACAACTGTGTACTTCCAAGTCAGTACATACATGCATACTTCATACATTTGTATATTTTTGAACACAGAAATATAAAATCTTGTGGTCAAACCAAGACCTATTAACTATTAATTATTGCCAAGTCCACCTCTCAAATTACAATTACATATACCTACATGAAATAGGTATACTTAAAAAAAAATTATGTATTAAGTATCTTTTATGTAATTTAATTAATTTCTTGGAATAGGTTTTTTACTGGATTATAGGGGTGAACAATGTGAAGACATAGAACCTACAGATCGACAGTTTTTAGTGACCCTTAATAAAATATCTTTGATTGAAACGAAAATCTCAAAAATGTCCAAAAACATAGTGACAGAATCTGACAGATTTGAGACCTAGCAGTGCGTCCCTTCTCACAGATTCAAGGGATCAGCTAAAAAAGAATCTCGGCTGCCACTTCAATTACAGTAGAATGTCCTGCAGGACTCGGTAAAAAAGGAAGAGCAGCTGCTGGAAGTAAAACTGAGTGGGGGAAACTATGGCGCGTGCCAGGAAAAGAACACCGGGCCTAGGCCTCAAAGTAACGTTCATTTTAGGATCACCGATAACAATTACTCAAACAGGACGACGGTGTGCTCAATGTGCAACTGCAACCCCGAAGAGAGAGAAAGAGAGCTCATTGCAGGGCTCAATGAGGATCCTGCCGGCGAAGAGGGGACCCTCTTTTGTGCGGGATCCTTTGCTCCTTTGCCGCGTGACCCAGTAAATTCGTAGGATGCACATTGTTGAGTCGGGAAATTAACGAAAGTAACGTATTTTCCTGCACCTCGACAGATGATAGCTTCCTGGCACGTGTGCTGCGTTCTGAAAACGCCCCTCACCTCTCATTTCCGCCTGTCTAGTTCAGCTTAATTAAATCAATTTAATGTGGCTACACAAAACCATCATCTGCCCGATTCACAATAAGAATGATGATAATAATGCAGCAGACCCAACGTGTCACAATCGAGACCAGCACAACACAAATCTGTGGCAAGTGCTTCTTCCTCAGTACCGCTTGCATCATTCACCAGCAATTTGAACATCAATTATGAGCAGAGTCTCGGGCTGAATGGATGCTGATGGGTTCGAGGGGGTCTTGGAAGGGGATTTTGGGGACGGGGTCTCCGACAAAACATTCAACATATATGGAGGATGAGCAGCACTCGGCATGCAGAGACATTCAATGGAGCAGGCTGGCACACAAAAAGAAAGGGTGGCACAAGCCAAGATGCATCACAAAAGGCCGGCTAGCACCAGCAGTGTCGTCCTCTAAGAGGGATTTCCACCACAGTCCAACGCAGAAAAATATTAAGCCAGATATTCATAAAATACTTATAACCCTCTAATTTAAATTCCCATCAATGTCTTCGTTTATGAAATGACTTTGAAGTTCGTCACTTTATCAGTCTTCAGTACTATGCGCCATATGTAGATAAATGTTTACATTTCTATACAATACATAATGTATCATAGCGGATACACCCGAAGTTTTTAATATGCAAGCAAAGTGAAGCATTCTAAATTCCGATAGCAAAAAACTATAAATATGAATTACGACAAAGACCCTAAGCATTTCATTACATCATACAAGGTGAGCAAACAGAACTGGCATGACTAACTAGATATGTATGTATGTAACTTTTATTAAATCTTTAATACAAACATTAAGATAAAATGAAAAAATAAGTATTTTTAATATTATACAGCTTATCAAGTTTAATCAATAATCTTAAAAGAGTTTTAGGTAAAATAGGCCATAGGACTTAACGGAAATAGCCCCTTTTGGGGCACCCCTGCACCTTTTAAACCGCAGCAGCATCAGCATCCCATCCACCTAACCTACATTCAGGTCACTTGACGAACTGCCACGATATGAACAGACGCCATTCCACCCCCTTCCCCTCGTGACCCCTGGAAATGTGAGTGACCCAAATTGAGTTTGCATAACCGACCGGGGCAACTGTCAATGCCCAATGAAATCTGTTCCCAGGGTCAGGATTGCAGACCACAAATCTGCTCTTTGCCAACTGTCCCCAATTACATGAAATTATACCCGAAATAGCCCTTTCAGTTTTGATTTTTTCCTCTTTGTCCTTTGTTGCGTTGCATTGTTGGGAGCGTTTAAGAGGCATAATTGTGCGGTTAGTGTTCTTGAGACCATGTGTCAAGTGTACTGACAGATTGTGGGATAAATGGCTGTCCAAAAACAAAAAAAATGCCAAAATGCACTCAGAAATCTGTACATTAGGAGGGGAAACCCGGTCTTAAGTGTGTCACAGAACAGCCAATTATATCAAATATGTTCTTGAGATTTTAAATGTTAGGTGGAACAAACTATTAAAACGTATGCATTTAGGGAGCTTTAACTAGTCCCTTATTATATAATGAAATTTTAATATTAATAATAGTAATGTACATATGTACCTTGTCATTATTCCCTGTATATGTATTTATGTACCACTTGAATGTCTTTATTATTTTATCAATTTCATCTCAACAACAACTCAATTAAATACTAAAGAATTTGGGTACTTCCCACACTTGGAACAAGAACCATTCGAACAATGGCTCAAAATCCACCCTCAAAACCGTCAGAGTCCTGAATATATTTTCACACCTTCGCAAATGATTTGCCAGATAGCGGGATCACCGGTTAATAGCTGCGATTCCCAGGATGTCGGTGCAAAGGAAATGTTCCAACTGTAAAATTATCAACAAAAGCGAAACGAAAGATTTGCGGGAATGAAAAGGGAAGTAGGGAGCGGATGTTATACACGCTTCCAGCGCAAGCGTAACGGAAATCAAAAAAGGACAAAGAATTAAAAAAAGAGAGTCCCAAAGATTGTGGGTGAGGAAGTGGAAGATGGCGAATTTAATTTTACCGCTACAGGATCGGAATAGAGAGAAGCGGATGTGGGGAAGAATCACTTCCGATCGAGATGTAGGATATAAGACCACACGAAGGCCATTGGACTATCAACACTATCGGGTCTTTAAGCTAGCTATATTAAACAGTATCTTACAGTATCATTAATTAGTATCACTTTTTCAATTATAATAGTTTTATTAAGAAATCATAAGAAGCTCACTTTTTGACACTTTCCAAAGTCCAATAGAAACCAATGGCAAAGTAATGTTATTTTCACTTTTTAATTGTAACAATTAACGTTAAACTCTTTAAGGTCTATTTATATTAAAGACATGGTGTCCCAAACAAATATGTGTCAATTTCAGCAAGTGTTTGTTTGTATAGTCGCAGCGGGTAATTTATGGACCCAGTGGTTTTATCAACGAAGTTGCGTTCCCACAAGTGTTGCATAAAACTGATAGAACGTCTCGATCGCTGCCCGCACGATCTCAATTTATTTGCATTGTAAACAAGAAAATATGTATAGCAGTAATCATAAAGCAAAGGCAAACAAACCGGAAAACGCGCCCTTATCAGTTTGACATTGAGACGATGCGGGGCAGCAGGGGGAGTTGAAGGTGGAATGGGATGGGGAAATGGGAGAAAATCAAACAAACAAACCAATGAACCAACCAGCCTATAACAATCACTTCCCATTGCCATGTCAAATGTCAGAACTCGTAAAAGAACAATTTAAAACTGTAAAGCGGAAATCTCAAATAAAAACATATTGAACATGGTATTTTAGCTAAACGACTATAAGATTCCCAGTATGTAATTAACAACGTTGTTTCATTCTTTAATGTAATTTATTTATAAGACTTAAAAAACAGGTAATTTTTACTAATTGTTTTTTTATTATATCAGCCATGGCACTTAATTTGTGTCATATTAATCAGAAATCGATCATACTTTTGAGTACCGTAAAACTAAGAGCGAGGCGCAGGCGCAGCGCTCTCCCGCTCTCGCAGTCACGTAAGTGTGTCAGGCTGATGTGGGTGTGTGGTAGAGTGGGGCTCTTTCTTTCCTATCTTTCTCTCTCTCTTTCTCTGTCTACGATGTGCCGGCTCGTTAGAAACGGTCAACATTTGTTTTTAATCTTAAGCGTTTGGCTCTAATGGTTGGTATTGGTTTGTGTTATTTTCGCGTTTGACGTGAAGGAATGCCGTCCGCAAGCGTAGCAATCGCCGTAACAGGGTGTTCCGTATACGCACGCACACACTCTCACCAGATGGACGCCACATGAAGCTCACCCGCAGGCGAGAACAAACGGGCTGTTGTGCTCTCATTTCAGCCCGATAAGCTCCCCACACACACACCTACCCTCTTACTCCCCGACCGCCCATCCCCCCGCCCATATGTTGTGTTTTTGAGTCATCGTCCTAAAAACAACACAGCAGCGAAACGAACTCCACTTCACTACACTCAAAAATAAGGATAACAACCTCTAAACCGATCTGCTCGAAATTACACTTTGATAATAATCACATTCTATCCCTATCATATCATATAATCACAGGTGCCACAGAAATAAAAAAATAAAATAAAATTTAATAATATAATAAAATGTATATTGATACACATAAGAAATTCACGCTGAATGGGCGCTCTGCGATTTCTGGAGCTCCCCGGAATACCTTCCACTAGCTTACCTTGAAGACGACAATGCTGATCTTGAAAAATTGGTATCGGTTTCGCCCCGTATTGTAATTTTTAACATTTACCATTGGACAGCCACACTGTTACTTAAATAAGATATTTACTAAATTTGAATGAAAAAACAAAAAAAAAGACATATCTATGATAATAATTAATGTCATATCAAAAATTAAATTGAATATGTAAACAAGTTATATTTTTTATCTTGGTAAGTATCAAAAAAGGTGCCACATTAGAGTTAAAGACCTCTAAATGAATAGCATTTTCGCTCAGTGCACGCCTCTCTCAGTGGAGCTTCTTCTTCTCTGGTGCTGCGTTCATTGATCGCCAAAGCCAATTGCTGCGAGTTGAGTTAAGTGCTGCGTCAACGTTGTTGACTTACATACTCGAGCACTCGTACAGGCGGCACTCGCACACACAGACAAGCGTATCTTGATGGCCACCCCTTCTGCCGCCCACCGACCACCACCCCCGTGCACCGCCTCTCCCCCCGCCCACTCTCGCTCCATATTTCTTCGATGTCTTTCACCAATGGATTTTCATTTTACGCTTTATACGGCTCTAATTGAGTGCCTTCCAATTGGGTTATGGATTAATTTTTGTGCATAAATTAAATATCCATGCACACATGTCTCTCTATAAAGCTTGTGTCTGGGGCATTTAGAAAGCAATTTCAAGTGGACAACCAGGGAAATGCAATACTTTCATACACAAACAAGGCAGGTCAAAATATTACCTATAGGTATACAAGAAAATAATAACAAAAGAATTAAAATCTTGTTATCTATCAGATAAATAAGGTAGCCATTTTTGTGGATTTAGTGATGAATGTATCTTTCAAGAATAATGATTTTGCAACTCGTTAATGATATGAGTAAATACATCCAATATTTACTTCTCGCCAACCTTTTTATCTTATCTGGCATTATCTTAATTTTTACAAAATCAAATCGCGAAAAAATTTTTTGGGTTTAAAAACGACTTTAGACCTTAACATATTTTTTGGCTATCTAAAAATATTTTTTAAAGAAATAGAGTACACATATTTTTTGTCTTTTTAAAATATAACTTTCAAATATGCTTCCCTATTGACTTGACCACAGCTGTGGCTACATAAATCGAAAGATTGTATGCATGTATTGACATATAGGGAGTGTCGGGGTTTTCGGAATTACTTGAGTCGCATATGGGCAAGAACGACATAAAGGGAAACTTTTAAAAAATGAAAAGCATAGTTTCTTTTAATAGGAACCACTGTACTTTCGAGACCCCCACGAGATTTTCCAGTGGTCCAATAAGCATCTAACAATGGTCGGAGTAAACACATTTAATTGTTTGCGGCGAGTGATTTAACTATCCGCTTGACTCAAGCCACGTTCGCAAGCCAGCGCTCCTGTGGATTGGATGACTCATCCATTTACCCTCGCCGTACCTATGTGTAACAAAAAATTAGTCAGAGATTGGAGAATGCACGCTTCATTCATGGCAATGCGTATTTCAAAACTTAGCGTCACGCTGTTAATTCCCTGAAGTGTGCCACAAGATCACATCAGAAGAACACCCTGTTCGATCGCTACGTTCCGCTGCAGTTGAGTAAACAATGAAGTCAATATGGAATGCTTTCCGTTTTTATGTAGTTAAACTAAGGAGAAGACTTTATTTTGTAAAATGCAAGAGTATATTCTGTTTCTTGATGTTTTCTGCTGCTGTTGCCGCTTTTGCTTTTGCCTTGTGTGTGGGTTCGGGTGTTTTATGACATTATGCATAATAGGTAAAATACAATTACAATATCAATAGCATACGTTATACATGGTTTCGTTATTCGTTATAATTAATTTTAGGATCAATTTCGCCGCGTACTCGTGATTTCTGCTTAGGTTTTCCGTTTATGTTTTTGTTTTTACTTTTATTTAAGCTTTAAGATACTTAAGTATTTTGTAAATACCGTTTTTTACTGTCTCGATTTAATTCGTTTGCGGTTTCAATTCATTAGGCTAGCAAATGTGTCTCGTCAAGTAATGCTTGGATATATATTGGTAAAATACTGCAACTGCTATGTGTTATATGTACTTGTATAGTAATGTAGAAAACAAATGCATCGCCATCGCGGGACGATTGCTGTGCGAATAGAAGCCTTGTGGGGCGGCTGGGGCCCAACAATAGATATATTTATGCACTTTTCGAATTACTTTATGCGGTAGGTATAAGTGTAGGATACGCTAGGGTTTGCTTTCGTTTGTCTTGTGTTCGAGATTAGCGCTTAAGTATATGGGGAAGGGGAATAGGGCGAGGAAGTGGGGTTTTGAGCGGGTTGACTTAGAACAGACCCTTCTTTTTCTTCTCCTTCTTGCCATCTACGTTGTCCGTGCTGCTGTTTGCCCCCAGGCTGCGCCGCTTGAGCTCCTCCAGCGTCACGTGGTTGACGTCCTCCCACTCCTTCTTCTCGCGCTCGAACTCGCGCCTCTTGTCCTCCAGCTCCCTGATCTGCAGCTCCAGCGCCTTCTTGCGCTCCTCGTGGCGCCGCGCCAACTCCAGCTCCGAGTCCCTGAGCTTCTGCATCTTCTCCTTGACCTTCATGTCGAACACCTGCTCCATCTCGGCCTCCATCTTCTTCATCTTCTGCTCGTGCTCACGCTTCTCCTCCTCCATCTGGGTGAGGGGGTTCTTGTTGGACAGCCTGGCCTTGCCGTCCACCAGGCCCAGTTCGGATAGCTTCCGGCAGCGGTAGTTCTCGTAGTGGACGTTGTTCGTCACGTCCTTGAGGTCCTGCAGGTGCGTGCGTATGACCATGTTGCGCAGCGCTATAAAGTCGCAGTGCGTCAGGTTCTCCACCTCCACGAGGCCCCAGGGATAGCGCCTACCCCGAACCTTCTTTCCGTCCTGCTCGATGATGGTGTTGGCACCCACCACCGCGAATGGCACTCGGCTGCGCAGATTCTGCGTGGTCTTCGCCTCCTCGGCCGCGTCCTCCAACGTGGCGGGGAAGTCGTAGATCTTGATCTTGTGCTGGGCAATCTCGTTGAGGATCTGCTTCTTGAACAGGTGCACCTCGTCGGGCGTCATTGTGTCCGCCTTGGCGATCACTGGCACCAGATTCACCTTGTCCGACAGGCTCTGCATGCAGGCAATGTCCAATGGCAGGAGTCCGTGTCCCGATGGCGCTATGAAATACAGGCAGCAGTGCACCCTGCTGTCCGAGATGGTCTTGCGGTACACCCGCGACTCGGCGGTCAGGTACTCCTCGTACTTGCTGTCCACGTACTCGAGGATGGGCACCCAGCAGTTGCTGTTGTCCACGGCATCCCCGAACCCGGGTGTGTCCACCACGGTGAGTGTTAGATTGACCCCGTTCTCCTTGAGCATCACCTTGGTGGCCTCCACCGCCACCGTCTTCTTCTTGCGCAGCGAGGGACCCGGATACTGCTCCGCATTGTAGATGTCCGACAGGAACATGGAGTTGATCAGCGTCGACTTGCCCAGCCCGCTGGCGCCCACCACCATCAGGGTGAACTCGAATCCCCGCTTGACGGCCTTGCGGTAGACCTGGTTGGGCAGATTGGCGAATCCCACATAGCCGGCGATCTCCATGGGCTTTTGACGCACCGGGAGCGGTGGCTTCTGTGGCTTCTGCGCCTGCTGGTGCTCCTTCTCCTGCAGATCGTGGGTCAGTTTGTTCGAGTCGCCGTTGGAGGCGCCTCCGCTGCTGGCGTCCAGCTTGCCACTGGCGGCCACTGGCACACTGGGCGGCTGGTTGGGCGGTCGCCCGCCGACGCCCACCAAGGACTCGCTGCCGCTGCCGCCGCCGCTGCCGTTGGTGGCAGAGGACGCCGACGCCGACGCAGCCTGCTGCTTGTCGCGCAGAGCTAGTTGGGCTAAGGTGCTGGGCAGAGCGGAGATGGCGCCGCCGCTGCCGCCATTGACCGCGTTCGAGCGAGGACTATTCATTGGAATAGCGCCAAATTCGGCCTCTTGCTTTCGATATTCGTTCGCTGCTTGGCTTCACTGTGGTTCTTAAACTTTTCTTGCACAAACCGTTGCTTTTTCACCGCTTTTGTCACGCCTACGCCAGCTCTTTTTCGCTCTTACTTTTTTTGCATTTTCTGTGTCAGTAGGACCGTCGGTGGCAACGCGCTAAATACTTCTGCTTCGCTCTCGGCGGCAACAACAACGCCCAGCTCCGGCGCAGTGTGACCCTGGAAAATACCGAAATGGAGCCGGGAAAATACCAAACGACGCTTGGGGAGAGAGCGCATGAGTAATTCTTGCACCACGCATACACACACACAGGCGCAGAGAAATGCAATGCACATGCAAACGGGCAAAAGAGGACTGTTTTCCGTGGCCTTATCACTCCAAATGGAATGTTATGTTTAAAAATAGGCAAAGAAACGCATTCATGTGTCCCCGCACTTGGGATTCCAGATTTCTGGCCTGAATCACTGCTCTTGAGTGGCCAGGGATCGCATTACAATCGCCCGCCAACATGCACAGGAAGAAATTGTTGATAGGGATGACTTTGAATTTTCATTCAAGCAGTGGTGGCGTCGAGGGGGATGTTAGGGGCATCTTTGTTACGACAAAAACCGGGTTCTATTATTTTGTTATCTTTTAGTTAAAACTTAAGCTTTGGTAGAAAAGGCCTTAGTTGTTGCGGTTTGTTAACTCCCTTTATTAGAAGATTCGAAGTTTTTTAATAAAGACTGGCAATAATATGCAAATTTGAACAGTATTTTCTACTATAACTGGTACTCATTTCAAACACTAAGCCTTGCGTTTGCTATGCTTTAATATTTTAAAACAAGTACTTAATTCAATAAATTCAATTAAGTCGAACTCCTATAAGTCTTAATTTTCTAACTTTAATTCTCTGTAAGACATATTGTATAGTACTTTTTAACAAATAGTAGTTGCAGATCGTAAGATAATACTCTAGTCCTCGCTTTATACATAGAAATATAATATTTCCTTAGGAGTGATTTTGATTTAAGAAAATAAAAGTAAAGATATTTCAAAACCATAGCTTTATGTTTAACAGAATTACATATTTTTCTTAAAAAGTTGAGAAGTTGTTTTTATTAATTTCGTCAAGGCATTTGTATGGAACCCAGTTTTGACCCCATATAATCTCGACGCCCTTGGTTTTTTGTGATTGCTGTTTCGTTTTGGTTTTTGTTTCAATGTTGCGCATGACCGTGAGTGCAGCAAAAAAGAAGCTGAGCTTGAGAGAAAATATGCTCTCTTTTCTCCGTTAAACATGATGCTTTCGCGTGGGTGAGAACGAGGCCTTCGCGTCTCTCTCATACTCTCGCTTGCCATAATTCCGTTTGATTCTCCTCGGAGAGCGGTTAGCAAGCTAACGCCTCTTGTGGGCGTGTGGGAATTGCCATAAAAAAGGAGCTTGATAATAATTGCCTTCTGTCGGCTGACCCGCTTCATGCTCGAGTGTCCTCGTCAAAGGTTCCCACACACGCCTCGTCCTGGCACCCTCCCTCTCCTTCCCCTCCCCCTCCTCTTTATCGCATGCCGATGCACACACGCATACGGACAAAGCCCGTTGATTGTGCGATCGCTCTCTGTTTGTTTGTAATTTAAATTCTCATGCACTTCTGGCGATCGCCTGTGAAGGAGGAGGAGGGGAGGGGGAGGAACTAACCACCACCATCAGAGGGTCCTGCGTCCTACGTCCTATTCCGCCTGCTTTGGTGGTGGTTTCCTTCCTTGCTTCCTCCCGATCGAACCAACTTCCCCCTTTTGCACGTGGATTTCGACTAAACGCCGTCTGCGCGACATCAAGGTGATCGTGAGAAAGTTTTTTTCTCACATTATTCCGCAGCGACTCCTGTTTTAATTCTAGCCTCTGTCGGAATTATTATGCATTTATGAATTGATATGACTCGCGGTGGCTCGATTTTTACCCTGGGGGATGACTGTACTTATTGGAAGATTTACAGTTGTTGTCGTCAGGGGGAAAATGGGAAGGTAACGTAAGGGAATTTCAAGAGAATTTCTGTAGTGTCAACTTCCCTGTGGTAAGTTCTGTATTATTCCCACTAATTTGACTGTCAATTGATTTTAATTCTGTTTTTTATAGATACATGTTATTACATTAAAAGGGTATAGTATTGGAATCGTCGGAAAGAACTTAACAGGTAGAAGGAAGCGCTTCCGACCCTGTAAAGTACAATTCTTCATCAGGATCATTAGCCGAGTCGATCAAGCCATATGGCATATGCCCGTCTATCTGTCTGTCCGTATGAACGCTGAGACCTCGGAAACTATTAACAAATTTGGGATTTTGCATGCAGATTCTAGAGATTCCTGCGCAATTTATTTCAGAGTGCCAAGCCCACAAACCGCCAAAACTGTGACTCGTAAAGTTTTAGTGCTAGAATACAAATTTTAGCTGGAATGTATTGGTCTCGTCAATACCTATCAATTAAAATTGTTTAAATCGGACTACTAGTTAATCAGTAATGACCCTACGCCCGTGTCTGGCAAGAAAATAAAAGTGAAAAGTGTAAAATGGTAAAATGTAAAGTAGATTAAAATGTAAGCATCGCTGAAATGGTTAACTGAGTAACGGGCACTTAAACTCGAACTTAAATATATTTTTTGTTTAACATTTACTTAGATATTTATAAGTTCTCATATTTAAAAAAAAAATATATATAATTTAGGAAAACAGTTGTTTTGAAAATAAATAGTTTAAACTTCACATTTTTATGATCATATATACATATGTCAGCTATTGACATTGAACAATTAAGTGCGCTATTTTTAATTATTGAAAAAAATTGTATTTTCTCTTAGGCTGTCAAAAACCAAGAAGTTTTCTACGGCAGATGTTAGGGTTGGGTTAAAAAAGTGCCACCGAAGCTGCAACCGCAAATCTTTACAATAAACAAATCCCACTTAATCTCCCCGCAACCCTTCCTCATAGATTTTGTGATCCGCAGCAGCTGTCTCGCATCAGGCACACTCCATACGAAATCCATTCCGAGACGCATCTCCTTCGATATTATGTAAGATGTTTGCCAGCAATTACGGCCCGCTAGAAGCCGAAGGAAAACCCCGTCGTCCCCTGGAAAGTCAGTTTTTCTTAGCGCCGACCATTGTCCGGGCCATAATCCATTGTTGTCATAGCCCAAAGAAGTGACGGGGGATGCAGCCGGGAGGATGGAGAGTGGATGGGGTCGGCAGCTGAGGCAATCTTTGGCACGAGAGCGAGAGACAGTTTAGTGCAAATGTTGGCTTAGGAGCAGCTGATCTTCCAAGTGACCGTTAGATCGGCTGGCATGGGTCACCAATCAATGGGATCAATGATCTTGAATTGACAGTTTTTGGCCAATATATCTTATACTCTACGCGCCATAAGTGTTTCGTTTTTTAATGGTAACTAAATAAAATAATCGAATTTCTAACATAAAGTAGTTCTATAAAAATAAAATAGATGTGTATATTATACTTTTTATATGAGGAGCTGATCAAACAGTTAAAAGAATTGAGTGGACCATGAAATACTGACATTTACCAGAATAATTAAGTAAACAGATACTCGCAAATATTATTACTTATCAAATATTATATTTCCATGCAGGATTGATCAAAATGTTTTACAAAAGCCCGAGTTATAAAAAACATTCAATCATCAATGGCGTATTTTGAACTTTTGTTTAAATATAAATCAATTTTGTCTCATATATGGTTCACCATAGGGAAGTTCGATTCGTGGATGTTTGACTGCATAACCAAATATTACCAAAAGCCATAAAAAAGGCAAGCTTCAACCACCAAAAGTGTGACAATTCCCCTTTCTTGAGAACTCATAACTTATAGCAGCCTTCATCTCTTTTTTGGGTGGAAAATAGTTCCCCCTTTTTGGAGTCTGTCAGAAAGAACTTTCCAGTTATTAGCCCGACTCCTGGCTGGCCATTTATCAAATTCATAAAAATAAAATATCCCACAGGAAAAAACAATCAAATAGTTGGGCGGCCCGTCACGACTTCTAATGCCCCGCAGACCGCACACTTCACTCAGGTTTTCCCCTCGCGGCTAAGCGCCATAAAAATCAACAAGGAATTCATTTAAATCAACATATATCTTGCTCGAAGGAGGAGTTCTATTCCTTCCCCCATTCCCCCAACTAAATCCACTTGGGTTTAGTTCCGTTTGGATCAGTTCACACATTTGCTACCGTTTCATATTTTTCATGCTCATTATTTTTGGTGCACGTTTGAGCAGATATATGGGAGAGGTGCGGGGGCGTTGCAGCCAGCACACCCCAAGTAATAACTGCAGTTCCCACAGCTAAAAATACATACTCCCAAAGTCACTAATTTGAGGTTGAGAAAGGTCTCCGTCTCCGGCCTCGTCCCCCGGTCCCCTCAGAATTGATTAAAAAAGAGGGAAGTAGATCGTCACTGGTCGACAGATCGAAGCTCCCAACCGACCGGCTGTACAATAAAAATTAAAGTGTTTTAATGTGTAAATCGTGCGTTGGGAACAACGCACCGAGGATCGGTGCCCGGGAAGCCCCAAAAAGGAGGACTGGAAGATACAGATACAAGCCGGGCTACCGATCGGCAGCGATCGTGCCACACTAAATGGCGTTTACCTTGATCCCTTGGCTGGGAAGAAAGAGAAAAGGAAGAGAAGCCACAGCACCGGTGTTTGGGGCTGATATTGAACTTTGATTTCTGCCTGGTTTCTTCGTTATAGAATTTCAATTCTCAGTTTCTGCAGAAGCGAGCAGCAGACTCTGCACGTTTCGCCAGACGATTGATCCACATATGTCGGATGGTTCTGAGGTTTCTTCAGCTCTGGCTCAGTCTCTTTTACTTTCTGCCAGCTCATCGTGTTTATTTGGGGTTTTCGTGGGAAAATGTTGGCCAAATTTGCGGCATTCAAGGAGCCAAAGTGATCGTTATTAAGCATGGTGATATGCTCATCAGTCCACAATTCGACCGAACCCCATGGTTTAGTTGGTTTAGTTCAACAGCCACGGCACTAGCATTTATTCAATTTACAAAAGCTGACATGATCAGTGCTGCAGAGCTTGTGGATGATGGATGATCACCACAGATTATTGCTCAACACGGGATTTACGCTCAAGCCGCGAGGGATCACTTTGCACAACCAGAGTTGCCAGGCGGCGCAATACGTTTACGATTCCACCCAAAACTCCCCAAATCGGGATCGAGATATAGGTAGATGGGTATGTCAGCTGTCAGCTGGCGTATGGCCCGCGACCATGGTTATTGACAACTCCTTTGGTCTTAATCCTGCCAACATCGTAAAGTAATAAATTTGCCTGAAAAAGGAAAATCTGCCGGGGATCGGCTATAAAAACTGGCCCAGTCAGGTAAGCTCCGTAATGATTGCCCCCGACCCTGAATCCGAGACCCCAGACAGATCCAGGTCTGATTCTGATCTTCCGATCTATCGTAAGTCGCAATCCCGGTCCCAATCCCAAGCAACCCCCTTAAGACGCTCCTGATGAGGCAGGCCAGGCAAAAATAAGGAATCTGAATCTGAGCATTTCGCCTTGCAAGGGGGTTGGGTTGTCACGGGGGTTGCGACAGCTGCGCCAAACAATTGCAAGGAGTTTTCCTTAATGAATTGCAAATCATTGGACGGGCATTGATCAAGTTTGCCCTTGGCCAGGGTGAAATATGTGCGACTAAAACTGCCATCAGACGCCCAAAACACAGCCGGACTTCTAGAGGACGTATGTACCAACATCTGTCGCGAAAAATCCTACTTATTGATATTACAATTTATTATACATATCAGTTGATACTTTTTGTTTTCCAGAAACAATGGCTTTTGTCGTAAGAGATCTTAAATTTTTAGCAATATTCTAAATATTTTTGAATAGAATAATAATTTTCTCCGATATTGATCAGAATTGACTGAAAAATGATCTTAGAAAATGAATCTTTTATAAAGGTTTTTACTTTTGAAATCATTTCATTAAATGGCGCGGATGTTTTCAAAAACTTAGATAAAACTAATGACCCGTATAAATAGGTTCTATACCTGGTAAAACTCTAAGAAATGTTGATCAAGAAATGAAATCACCTTAAATAAGGAGTTGGTTCTCAACATGCGACTAATGACTTGACCGAATGTTGTGTTATTTCTAGATCAAGGTCGGGCTTAAGTTCGTTTACTTAAGTTAAGCTCCTATTTTCAGTAATCCCAACGGATTCCGCAATTCTTCGGCTCGACAACTCTGCCTGCATCGGAATAACATAGCTCACTCATCCCAATCCAAAGTGCCCAGCTCATTGGGGTGGTTCTGTGTGATAGTTTACACTCACTCACTCTACGTTTGAGTGGAATTCTTCTGCTGCTGCGGTGTAAGTTCTCAGTCTGGGGACGGCGATCGTTGAGCTGTCTACCTGCCTCTGCCGCTGCCTCTGCCCGCGTCGCCAGGTAAACGAGCGTCTTGGTTTCACTCGGGGACTCGTTTCGCCTTCGCCTCGATTCGTTTTTAGTCAGTGCTCGTCGACTTCGAGGATCAGTATCCTTTTGGCATCCCGTGAGCGCGGTCGTCTGCCGCTCTCCCTCGAATGAAAAACTGAAATACGATATCATACTAAAACGATCTTAAACGCGTACCGCTTGTTAAGTTTTTGTTGTTCGGACATTACTAAAAAGTACGTGCAATAACTGTTATAACTATTTTCGTACTTGAACCAAAGTTATTGTGTTGTGAAAAAAACCAAACCGAAGCTGACATATCTTGGATTACTTCTTACTTGGATATACCAATTAAAATCGTTGCACAATGGATTACAAAAACGATATTAATTCGGACGACGATTTCGACTGCTCCAATGGCTATAGCGACAGCTATGGCAATAATGGACGCACGTCCAATCCGAATGGATTATCAAAGGCGGAATTGAGAAAGGTGAGTTGGGTAAGTTAGTAAAGTTAGTAAGTAAGTTAGTAAAAAACCTTTTTGAATATTTCAAAATGACTGTTCCATGTCATTATATTGTCATTTAAACCCTTGCGGTGTATCCTCGCAACATTTTAAACTAATTAAAACCAAAAAGATATTTGTAAAAAATCCTTATCTGGGGATTATTTATCTGGGGCTAGAAAAAGTATCAAATTACATAACTGCATTACAATACCATATATTTTGTATACAAAAATCAGGACAAACAAAACTTAAAATTTAATGTTGTACAAACATTTCATTAAACTTCCAATAAATTCCTTTCAAATTTCGAACATTAACTAATTGCTTTTCCCTTTCTTTCTTTTTTAGACAAACAAACCGATTATGGAGAAACGTCGTCGGGCTCGCATTAATCACTGCCTCAACGAACTGAAGTCCCTTATCCTGGAGGCCATGAAAAAAGACGTAAGTATCCTCTCCATGAGTCAGAGAAGAAGAGGAGTTGCCGCCCGCGATTTAGAAACTAGGCCCCCGATCCATATCAGTTCACTTTCCTTATAAATTATGTCAGACCTTGAGACACAAGTGTCCGAGGGCGGCAAAAGTACAAAAGGACAAAAAACTATATAAAAAACCAACTCCTACGACACTCGAACGGCAAAAAAACACAAAAACCGAGGGCTCTAATTGAGTATTAAATTTTATTGATGATCATTACACGAGAGCGCCGACGAGGAGTCAGTCAAGAGACCAAAAAGTGTTAACAAGTCGAGGAATTACGCAGAAATCGGTGGAGATGCGAACGAAACCAGGTTTCCAAGGAGTGATCCTGCTGTGAGAAAACTACAAAGCAGAAATCAAGTAAAATTTGCCGCCGCAGAATTCTGCAGGAGAGCCGGACCAAAAATCAAATAAGAAAGACATTGAGGGAAAAAAGCAAAAGTAAACAAAAGGTTCAGACAGGAGAGCGGGGGAGGGTGAGGCTCGAAGGGTGAGGGGGCGGGGACTGGCGAGCGACCTGCGTGGGAACCTTTTGCTAAAATATGCAGTCCCAGAAGGCGAGAAAGAGACGGAGAAACGGGGAGCGAAGAATGACGAAGATCGCACTGGACGAAAAAAGATCTGAAAGATCAAGAACAAAGTTCTGAATTTAAAATGTGGTTTCTTCTGTGGGAAATATTTTTTGCCCAGAGAGTATTCCAACCTAAACAACTTTCTACAAAGTCTGCAATCGCTTTATATATATATTTTCTTTCAAAACTACTTCAATAATAAGGATCAATAAGAATTCAATGATATGCTTTAGAACCCTTTTCCCTCAGTGCACAGTACGAAGATCGTTCTTCTCGCTGTAGTTGCTGAATCTCACCTTGGTCGTGTGATATTTACAGAGTGGACTCGGCTGAAGTGGACTGCAGATTACACGCGAATAGTTGGACATATGAGGCACGAAACGTGCTCCTTAACTTTGCTTTTTCCCAAGCCGTTGAACTTGTTGTAGGGCCCCAAACAATTAGCCCGACCATCTCCTACTCCATCTTCATTTCATCATTATCTGACTTTGGTTCCTTCTTTTTCTCTACTTTTAGCCGGCTCGTCATACCAAACTGGAGAAGGCCGACATACTTGAGATGACGGTGAAGCATCTGCAGTCGGTGCAGCGCCAGCAGCTGAACATGGCCATCCAATCCGATCCCGGCGTGGTCCAGAAGTTCAAGACGGGCTTTGTGGAGTGCGCTGAGGAGGTTAACCGCTACGTTAGCCAAATGGACGGCATCGACACGGGAGTGCGTCAGCGACTCAGCGCCCATCTGAACAACTGCGCCAACAGTTTGGAGCAGATTGGTTCGATGAGCAACTTCAGCAATGGCTACCGTGGAGGTTTGTTTCCCTCAACGCCGGCCACGGCTGCTCCCACTCCCCTGTTCCCCTCGCTGCCGCAGGACTTGAACAACAACAGCCGCTCGGAGTCGTCTGCTCCGGCCATTCAAATGGGCGGACTTCAGCTCATTCCCTCCCGCCTGCCCTCGGGGGAGTTCGCCCTGATTATGCCAAACACCGGGTCCACGGCTCCGCCTCCCGGACCCTTCGCCTGGCCAGGATCTGCGGCTGGAGTGGCAGCTGGAACAGCCAGCGCCGCCTTGGCCAGCATTGCCAATCCCACGCATCTGAGTGACTACACACAGAGCTTCCGGATGAGCGCCTTCAGCAAGCCAGCCAGCAATGCTGCTCCGGCCAATCTTCAGGGAAGTCTCGTCCACCCACTGCCCGTGCAAACGCAGCTGCCGGCTAAGAACAGCACGAGCAGTCCGCCGCTGAGTCCCATCTCCTCCATCTCCAGCCACGGCGAGGAGTCGCGGGCTGCCTCGCCCACCGTGGACGTGATCAGCAAGCACAGCTTCGCCGGGGTCTTCTCCACTCCGCCGCCGACCAGCGCCGAGACCTCCTTCAACACCAGCGGATCCCTCAACCTGAGTGCCGGAAGCCACGACAGCAGCGGATGCTCGCGATCGCTGGCCCACTTGCAGCAACAGCAAGTGAGCTCCACCAGCGGAATCGCCAAGCGGGACAGGGATGCGGAGGCCGAGTCCAGTGACTGCTCCCTGGATGAGCCCTCCTCTAAGAAATTCCTCGCCGGCGCCATCGAAAAGTCCAGCTCCGCCTGGAGGCCCTGGTAGATCATCAGTATAACCCACTTCTATGTTACGTTTATCCATTGTTAATTTATTTCATCGCAATTTTTTTCAAAGATCACCAACTCAAATGCTTTAGAACCCCATTAAGTTTCAACGACTTCTATATGTTTTTATGTATCCACGTTTCGCTTTCTTCATTTTAAGTTCAGCTGTGATTTTGTATATTTTTTGTGTAATTCTCATTTAAGCATTTTTATACGACTATTATGTAGTTCATTAACTAATTATGACCTTTAATGTTTCTTTTACTTCTCAATTATTTAATCAATTAAAAGAGTTTCTATTTAAGTTATGTAGATTTCATTGTATAGCGTTTATCGTTAAGTCTTTCACGTTTCTATTTTAGTAGTTCATTATAACGATTGTAATTTTAGTTTTTAGTTAATTAAAGATTTGATGATTGGAAAATGAGTGAAAATAATGATAATAAAAGACAAATGCTACGAAACAAGCAATCAATAGATTATTTTGTTGAAGGGTTTTTGGGACATAAGTTTATAAACTTGGTGGAGCTTGCTAGTTTTTTAAATGCATTTCAAATCGCATTGATGAAGTACTTGACTTCATTGGAAAATCGGAAGCAACAATTAAACTGATAGTGATATGACTGCACCGGAAAAAGCCTTGCATCTTATGTTCAATGTTTTTGCAAAGATTGATTGAACCGATTACCCAATTGAAAGCTCCCAATCGATGCTATATAAGCCCACGGCGATTATTCACTGTGTGAGCAACTAAACTAAGTGCAAACGAGAGCGCGCAGTGATCTTCAGGCGTGCATTAAAATAAATAAAAAACATTAATACAATTCATTCGAAAAGAAATGTTTACCATGCTAAGAAATAAGCTGCTCGTTGTTCTAATTTGGGCAATCCTGCCGTTAATTACGTTGGCCGACGATCCTGAAGATGGTCTTCATAAATACCGAGCTTCTCCAAAACTCACGGGCCCTGTGAAGCTCATACACGATCCCGAGGATTCCATATTAAATACTTTGGATGCCGCCCTGGAGAAGATTTCCGCGATCTACATGCAGGCATTGTTTGCTGGTACCCATACTCCGGAATTAGAAGCTCCACTAAGAGCCTTAGAAATGGAGCTGTTCGATCTGCTGGACCAGCTCTATAAGCAGAATCGTCTCAAGGATTATATGAAGTACGAAGCGGAAGTGACGCGACAAATGATAATCTACAACATGCTCAAGAGATTGTTTGGCTACACTCAGGATATTGTGGAAGTTGAGGCTGAGACTATCTAAGCTGTAAATTATAGATTTGTTTTCTAGTCCTAAGGTTAGGAATGCAGTTGAAATAAAAAGATGCATTGTAAAATTTATAAATATATTGTACTACTAATAGAGATCCGTAATATTGTTTTTATATTTCTTTTAAAATATGTTACAGTTCAAAGAACGAAAATCGGGGAAAGTAAAATTCATATTCATATTAATTCATATAATTAAAAATTTGAAATACTGTTCATACCAATTTATATTTTTCATATCTATAATTTTTTCTAATTCCTCTTAGTGTAGAATCCACATGAAAGTGATTGAATTAGGATTGTAGCTACAAATTGATTTACATCCTCATTTCCCACTTCAATTTTCAATTTCCCCTTGCTTTCATTTTCCTCTCGACCCTTTTTTGATTTTTTATTCAAAATTTGATTTCACTTCCGTAATAACTTCCGCAACAGCCTGTTCTCGTCCTGCGGCTGCCTTGCGTGTGGCTGTCGAGCGTCGCCCCCACCTTCTACCTTTCTGCTTGGGACTTGGGACTCGGAACCTCCGATATTCGGCTATTCGGATCCTCGGCACTTCCCACACTCATCATATCGGCGCTGCTGTTACCCGATCCTGCTGTGAGAAAAACAACAACACCTCCGCCGAGAGATCGAAAATTATCATAATTTCCATTTCCTCTTTACGCTATTATCCTTTTGCATTTCCAAATACCGTTGCACTTGTTCGTGTGTTTCCCACACATCCTTGAGATCCTTTATCGTTGCTTGTTTGCTTTGTGGTTGTTCGCAGGTCTCCCCGCCCCGTCTCCTTGCATTCCACTTGTCTCGCTGGATCCTTCGGTTTCATTCCTTTGTGCGTCGTGTTTGCAGTGATTTGATGCTGGGATCGGAATCCTGAGCGTTTTCCGTGGGGTTTCGGCTATCACTTTTATTTTTACTTTTGATTTCTTTCCTGGGAATCGCTGTGGGAATGTGCACTTACCTCGATTTCGTATAAATATTAAGGCATTTACCACATTTTTGGGCAAACTTGTTTTCCATTATTAACAGATTTCATCTTAGCGCCTGCCTTGTTCCTTTGTTTTTTGGGATTCCAGCAAATTTAATTGTCATTTAACAAATTAACTTGCAAAAATTCTACATCGCTGGCAGTGATTTTCCCACAGACAAATTCCCCTGCCCACAATAGAGTTATTCCTGCCGAAAACAAAGTCATGCGGTGTTTCGCAGGAACTCTCCCACACACATTTTGAATATGCCCCTGTGATCCTTTTCTGCTGCAAGAAAAGGATAAAATGTATCCCGGCTACCTGTGCATCGGCAAATTCAAATCGCTTGCATTTCTTAAGGAGGAACAAAACCAAATAGGTCCTGAATGGACCCAGCTATCTGGGTTTCACGGGCTGATTTGGTTTTCTTGTGGGTAACAAGTGTATCTATCGGTATCCGTGAGATGGTTGTGATTGAACAGCTTTGCGCAATGGGAATGTGGAAAAGTGTTTCCTTTAGTTTTCCCAGGATATGGGCGCTGTAAAATTCCTTGAGAAAAAATGCGTGATTACGGCATTAGCATTGCATTGTATCTTTTGCTTGATCCTTTGTTGTCCTCTCCGGAAGAAACACACCTTAGTTCGATTTATTTCGAATTAATGCATATTTATTATGTTTTTACAGTGGTTTTTGCAGTGCGTGAGCTGTCGCGCGTTAGTTAATCGATTCGCACTTTACTTAATTAATTACATACATCATTATCTGCATAAATATCATTTTTACATTGTATAATTGTTAAAATTTGGCTTTTATCTGAGCATTATTTTATACATGAAATCTCTTTCGGTTTTAGGTCGATTGATTGGAAAATCGTGCAAACTAAATAATGCTACATACATGTAGACATAAGTATTCTAGTTGTGTAAACTATGTGATGCAATTATTCCTAAGCAACTTGTTCGTTAATTTATATATTCTGGATATGCTGGAGCTGAGTCGTCCTGGCATTGTGAAGACTAAATTAATTTAAATGCATATTTGGTCAATCTCCAGCGACGAATTCGACTTCGCTCGCGTTCACTAATTGGCAAATTGTTAGTGACTGCTCGAATGGTTTTTTCCGTTTAATGTTAACTAGGCTGCTTGTGGGCAATAAATGTATAAAATATGTACAACGTTCTCTTCAGCTCGCGAGCTTC
This sequence comes from Drosophila suzukii, assembly GCF_043229965.1. Classification (NCBI taxonomy): domain Eukaryota; kingdom Metazoa; phylum Arthropoda; class Insecta; order Diptera; family Drosophilidae; genus Drosophila; species Drosophila suzukii. The sequence continues at coordinate 4,124,057 of NC_092081.1, read as the reverse complement.
AACTAAATCTACCAACTACTAAATTTACAGATCCACAAAACGTTTCGGATATACACAGATTCAAGTATATTAAAAATTCATTTATCAAAAGGCGTATTGCTTGTAAAACGTGTAAACAAACGAAAAGAAGACTTCCCGGTATAAGGACATCATTAGGGACATAACAAGGGGAGCAAGGCTGCCCGAGTTAGAGCTCTTTGGATGAGGACCAAGGTAGGCCCAGAATTAAAATAATATCAAAATAATAGAAGGAAACAAAATGTACACAACGATTACAAAAGTTTGTTATATGGCTAAGCTATCAGTCCATTGTTCGAGTTCAAATCGTTATTGAGTGTTGGGATGTGGATATCTCCTTGGCCAACTGTGCCTAGCACAGCTCCCGGTTGCAGCCGGTCAATCATCAGAGGATGTCCGGCGTGTGATTCTCGTCGTGCGTGTGCTGCAGCAGTCCTTTCCGCTCGTCCGGAGCCGTGCTGTGTGTTATTTCCGTGCTCACTGGCTCCGGAATCGCATCCGCGTACATAGATTCGTACACGGGATTGGCAAAGTTACCCTGCAAAATAAACTAGAGTTAGTTGTGGTAAATGGAAAAAGTGAAATGGGGTTAATAAAATATTTGGTACTAGCTACTTTGAGTTAGTTATTAAAATTAGGGAATTATTTTCTCACCTTGTCATCTTCATTAGCAAAGGTAGGAGCCTCATCTGCATCACCACGATACATGGCATTGGTGAGCATGATCTCCACGTTGTCTGTCAGACGAGCGTGAGAGAATGGCTGAGCTATGCGATGTTTCCTGCAAAAAGGTAATATGGATTAGATAAGCCTAATAAAATGCCATCAGAAACAACTCACTTAAGGAAGTAAACAGCACCAGCGAACAAGGCTAGCACCAGTAGAATCACAGCCAGGATGACGGCCAGCACGGAAAACACTCCGCTCGACTCCGTGGGTTCCTGTTCGCCCTTTAGGGCATCAGCACTGTCCACCAGACACGGCACCACCTTGTTGTTTTCGCACAAACATTCGTTGATAGAGCTGCCCGGCCGACAGACGTTGCATTCGCCTCCGACACAAAGGGGCGGCAGTTCACAGGCATTTCCTTGCCACTCCCCAATGCAGCTGCAATGGGGCAGGCTATACTCATCCAGGTGGCAGACACCACCATTCGCACAGTACCGCACACAGGGATTGTCGTCCGGAACGGGCACCGTGCAGAAATCGCCATTCCACTGATCCGTGCAGTTGCACAGCGCCACTCCCTTGATGATATGACAGGTTCCAGCGTTCTGACAGATCATCAGAGTGCAGGGATCCCTGATGGGCACCTTGGAGCCTTCGCAAAAGTGCGGCGGACTAGAGGTCTTGCACAGATCTGACTCGCAGCTCTCTCCTATGTAACGCGGCGGACAGGTGCAGCTGAGGCGACCACCCCGCTCCGAGCAGGTTCCTCCGTTCTTGCAAAAGTCCCGGCAGGAACTGGACCCGCAGTGCTCGCCAAAGAAGCCACTGGGGCACTTGCACTGACGCTGGCCCTTTGTGCCGATCACACACGATCCGCCGTTCTTGCAAAAGTCGGCGCACTCATCGATCTCGCATCGCTTGCCGGTGAAGCCATCTGGACATTCGCATTGTGGGGTGCCCGTTAGGGTTTCCCGGCAGACACCGCCGTTCTCACAGGTGAGATTCTTACAGTGCTCGCACTGCTCGCCGGTGAACATATTCGGGCAGCTACACTTCATGCCTTCCGTTTCGGAGAGCAGGCACGATCCTCCATTGTGGCAGCGGCTCTGGCAAACAGGCATGGAGGTCTCGCACCTTGCTCCAGACCATCCCGCCGTACAGGTGCACTTTAGAGGTGGCGTTTCCTGGGATCCCGGCAACTGTGGCGCCACCGAGCACACCCCGTAGTTTTGGCAGTAACCAGAGCACCGATAGTGCTCACACAACTCTCCCTCAAACTGTGCCTGGCAGATGCACTTGGGCACGTGATCCACGATCTTGCAGGTGCCCAGGTTGCACTGAAGCGGGCAGTAATCGGGGATGTCCGCGTGCGCCTTGCACACACCATCATCGGTCATCACATAGCCTTCGGCGCACTTACAACTGTAGCCAGTGGACGATTCCGAGGAGAGAATGCAGAGGGAGCGGGAGGACTTACAGGGATCCTTGGCGCAGGGATTGCTTACTGGAAAAATAAAACGTTTTGATTTAATTACAGTTAAGGAAAACGAATGGAGATTCTGGGTTTATACTTACTATTTCTGTTCTGCTTCATTGGATGCAGAATGCCAATGTCAGACGACCGATAACCCTTCAGCAAGTAGGTCCCGTTGTCGTTGCCAAACTTGTTCATCTTAATGATGCTCTGATCGTAGAGCTTGATGTACAGATAGTCCTCAAAGACGTCAATCTTTTGGGGTTTCTCCCGATTTCCAAAACGACGCACCACGTTGCGATCCTTGCCATTGAGGCGACACGTCTCGATCGTTCCCTTGCGATAATCTGCCCAGTACAAACGACCCGTCGGATAGTCCATAGACAGGCTGATTGGCCAGCCCACGTCACGCTCCACCAAACTCTTCTTGTTGCTGCCGTCCAGAGAGGCCACTAAAATGCCGTTCTCCAGCGTTGACCAGATCATAATGCGCGACTCGGGCTCCAGGACAATATCCGTGGGATTCATGCCCGTCGACACGAGAGAAATGTATTTTTTACCCTCAATATCGGTTGCCAGGATTTGATTATGCCGGGAATCAATAATGTATACACGCTGGGAGATCCAGTCCACTGCCAATGATTTTGGATCGTCCAATTCGGGAATCTAAGCGGTAATAAATTTTGAATATTTGTATGCTTTCGTATGATAATCATTTCTTGTGTACTCACGTTAAATGCGGTCAGCTCCTTGAGATCACGCCGCACCCTTACTCCTGTACCCTCGACATGCGGAGTGGCAATCTTCATGGTGTGAACCTTGCCGTGGTGCGAGTCAATCCAGAAGAGAAGTGTGTCCTTGGGCCTGATCAGTATGTCAAACACATCGATCTTGAGGCTGTCTGTCTGGAAGAACCCAACTACGGTGGTTCCCTCTTGCTTAGCGGGCAGAATAAATCGGAACTCCTGCTCCGAGGCGAGCAAGAGGATCTGATCCGGTCCGGAGGCCAGGCAAGTGGCATTCTTCTCCGGCCCCTTGTGGTAGCCATCCGCGCACTTGCAGTTGTAGTGGCCCGCTTTCTTTTCGATGCAGATTTGCGAACAGCTTCCGAATCCGCACACCGGCGGCTGACAGTTCATCTCATCGGATCCATCGATGCAGTTGTACTGCCCGTCGCAACGATAGCCCTTCGAGATGCAGTCGTCGTTCTCGCATTGGAATTGGTCATGCCGGCACTTCGGCAACGCCGCACACACCGCATCGGACTCATCCTCGTTCTCGCCGCAATCATTGACGCCGTCGCAGAGCGCCGAGTTCCGGACGCAAAGTTGGTTGCGGCACTTGAAGGCGTTGGCATGGCAGTGGGTCTTGGCACAGGTCTCTAAGCTCTCGTCACTGCCATCCAAGCAGTCGTCCCACCCGTCGCACTTCCAGCGGGACATGATGCATTTTCCGTTGCCGCAGCTGAAATGGTCCGAATGGCAGGTGCAGTTGACCTCATCGGACCCATCCGGGCAGTCATCGTCTCCGTCGCACTTATATTGCCTGAAAGAAGTAGGTATTTTTGGCATATTCCAGAAAGCCAATCTTGACCACTTACTTGTTGATGCAGGTGTTGAAGGCGGCGCACTTGAACTGATTATCCTTGCAGGTGATGTTGCAGTTGATCTCGTCGCTGTTGTCGTCGCAGTGGATCTCTCCATCGCAGCGGTAGTTGTGCTTGATGCACTTGCCCGTTCCACACCGGAACTCGCTCTCCGAGCAGTTGCGCATCTGGCAGTTCAGCTCGTCACTGCCATCGCCGCAGTCGTTCTCGTAGTCGCAGCGCCAACGTCCGGGAATGCACTTGGAGTTGTTGCACTTAAAGTAGGTGGGGTCACAGGTAGCCTTGGAGGTGAAGCAGCTGCTTGGTTCATCCTCGCCATTGGGGCAATCGAGGTCGTCGTCGCAACGCCAAGCGAGTGGAATACACCGACCCGAATCGCATCTGAAAGTAAGGAGGAAAATGGCTGTTAAGCTAATATGCTAGTATTTCTTTAAAATGGTAAACTCACTGGAAGTCGTGGGTTCCGCAAGAGACATTATCACAGTTGGCCTCGTCGGACTTGTCCGGGCAATCAATGTCCCCATCGCACACCCACACATAAGGCATGCACCGGTTGTTGCCGCACTGGAACTGATCCTTCTTGCACACGAGTGGCGTGCACGCGGATTCATCCTCTCCGCCCGGACAGTCCTTAACTCCATCGCATCGCTTCACATTGTCTACGCAGAAGGCACTGGAATTGGCGGTCGCTCCACACTTCATATGGGTATCGAAGCAGGTGAAATTGTCGCAGTTCAGTTCATCCGATCCGTCGCCACACTGGTTAATGCCATCACAGAGGTTCGAGGGGTGGGTGCACTTCTTGTTGGCGCACTGGTACTGTCCAGGCTCACAGTGGAAGGGCGGACAGGTCTCCGGCTCGTCGCTGCCATCGCCACAATCGTCCTGGGTGTCGCAGCGCCAGTAGAACGGAATGCACTTGTAAGTGTTCACGCACTCGAAATGGGCAGCCGTACAATTAGCCCGACAAGTGCGCCCATCGTCCGCCAGGACAAAGTTAGTGGGACACATGCACTTGTAGTACGGTTCCTCCGGCGACAGGACGCACAGCGTGGAACAGTTGGCGGCCAGGCAGGGATTTCCGCTAATGGGCTGCTGCTGGCGGTAGGGATGGAACACGCGTAGGTCCATCGGTCGATGGATTGTGGTAATCAAAGTGGTGCAGTTCTGTCCGTTAAAGAGGCTGCAATACTCAATGGACTTGGTCTCCCAGTCGGACCAGTAGATACGACCCTCCCACACGGCAATGGCGAAGATGTGGTGCAGATTCAGTAGCGGATTGATGCTCCTGGCCAGCAGCAATCGCGTGTGATTTCCATCCAAATCACTCACCGAGATCGTGTCCTCCCTGGCATCACCCCAGAACAACTGTTGCGTCTCAAAACTTATAGTCAAGGCGTTAGGCCAACCCAAGCCATCCCGAATGATCATCTTAGGATTGGAGCCATCCATGCCAGCCTTGCCTATGTGCGGAGTGTCGCCCCAGTCAGACCAAAAGATGTGCCGCTGATACGGATGCAGGGCAACGCCACGAGGTTCCCGCAAATACTCGTTGATCAAGACCTTCCGGTACTTTCCATCAAGCTGTGATACTTCTATCGTATCCAATCCCTTGTCGCACCAGTACAGATTCTTCGCTACCCAGTCTACGGCTAGACCATCGGGGTTCTTTAGCATGGCTTGGTGCAGGGTCTGCGTCTTGTTTTCCTTGGGGCAGTGCCTCTTGATGGTACCCACGGTGCTGGTGACATCAGACCAGTACAGGCACTGGCTATCCCAGTCGTAGTCCAGGGCCACCGCATTGGAAAGCTCGTTGATCAGTATACTGCCGTTGCCTGCCATGTCGACCTGCCGGATATAGTAGCGATTCGAGAAGATCAGCTCCATGGACACGTTGCTGGTGGCCTTGCAGGTGTGGTGATCCACCAGGGCGTAACCCTTTGCGCACAGACACTTGTATGATCCGTATGTGTTGACACAGGTCTGGGAGCACGGCTGCTGTTCATCGCACTCGTCGATGTCCGTGCAGAGGTGCGGACTCTTGGGCAGGACCTTGTACCCCGGCCGGCAATGACACTGGTAACCCACCACCTTGTCTTCGCATTCGTGCTCGCAGATATCTGGAATCAGGCACTCGTTCACGTTGCACATCTCTTCGTCCGAGAAGTCGCCGCAATCATTCCTCCGATCGCACAACAAATCAGCATGAACGCAGGCTCCATTTTTGCAGCGGAAGTCGTCGGTGCCATTGCATCCCCGTGTGTGGGCACACAGACTGCTCGTCTCGTCGGATCCATCGCCGCAGTCCGGTTTTCCATCGCACGTTAGGTTCTTTAATATGCATAGGCCATCCTGGCACTGGTGCATCAGCGACCCCCCAGGGCAGGAGTGCGGGAGAAAGGCTGGCACACAGCCTTCGTACTCATCATCACCTCCAGGACAATCCTCATCCCCATCGCACACATAATGAGAGTCGATGCAGAGGCCTGCAAAGGTAACAATTTGATAATTAGAAATTAAACAAAGTTACCTCTTAGTTTTCAAAAATGATTGTACTACAAATGTACCGATAGTTTTCATGTTTGTTTTATTTTAAATTTAAAAACATTTTTAAAATTGTTATATCTTCTTAAGATTGTTATATTATTGCGTATTTGTTAGAACAAGCGAAGTAATGTCTATTTTGCTCTCATTTTCTCATTGATCGATCATCTGTTATTTTAATAATTTTAATCGTAATTCCTACATTTTAAATTAATTCTATATAATATATATAACAAAGAGACTACTTTTGGAAATGTTTAAAACTTAGGAACTTATTGCATAAATCGGACAGACGAGCATGGCTATATTGACTTCGCTCTCGAAGCCTTTCAACAATATTTCTAACTTAAATATCGGAAATGTTTCCTTCACTGCATTGCAAACTTCTAATTAAATGATAAGTGACAAACAAATATTTAATTTAGCTTTGTACGCAAGCAAAACAAAGAAGATCTTTCAGAATTACACGATAATGTTGTCTTAGTTTTTTGAAAATATGGTAAAAATGGTATTTAAGAAAATGTTGAAATGTGATATAAGATTTTCAACTTACCACTGGTACAGAGGTGAGCAGGTGGCGGACAGTCTGGAATGTGAGTGACGCCTCCGCATTGGGGACCTTCGTCCTCGCTGCCCTCATCGCCTAGGCCGCTGGGACAGTCCTTTTCACCGTCGCACACCCACTTCTGGGGAATGCAGCGTCCGGAGCTCTTGCACTGGAACAAGTGCGGTCTGCATGGCCGACTCGGACACTGCGGGCCCTCGTCCGTGCCATCCTCGCAGTCGCTCTTCCCGTCACATTGCCAACTAGCCGGGATGCAGATTCTGTCGCAGGCAAACTGATTGCCCCGGCACTCGGTGCGGCAGTTAATCTCATCGCTTCCATCTGGACAATCCTTTTCGCCATCGCAGTGCCAGGATCCGGCAATACAGTTCCCGGCGGCACAGCGGAACTGACCGGGATCACAGCTTACATTGGTGCGGTTGGCGCAGTCCAACTCATCCGTGCCATCTGGACAGTCGGGATCTCCGTCACAGCGCCAGCTGGGCATGATGCACATCGTGCTGTTGCCGCAATGTACGAAGGTCACATCGCCCACCTCACAGGGAGTGGGAGCACACGTCTTTTCGTCGCTGAAGTCGCGACAGTCCTTCATGTTGTCGCAGAGGAACTTGCGCGGAATGCACTCGCCGCTTCCGCAGCGGAACTGATCCGGTTGGCACTTGCAGAGCAGGGCGGTCTCATCGCTGCCATCGCCGCACTGCTGCTCTCCGTCGCACTTCTGCTCCTTGGGAATGCATCGGTGGTTCTGGCACATAAAGTGCGTCTCTGGGCACTGGCGGAAGATGCAGTAGCTGCGCCACTCGTCCGATCCGTCCGCGCAGTGCGTCACATTGTCGCAGGTGAGCTCCATGGGTATGCATTCCCCAGAGTGGCAATTGTACTGCAGGGCGCCGCAGCTCGTATTCACAGGAGCAATGCAGCGTCGACCGTCGGGTGCCAGGATGCCCCGGGTGCAGTGACAGGTAGCCTGGCCGCTCTTGTTCAGGATGCACACATCCTCGCACTGACCATTCAGGATCTTGCACTGATTAGCATCGCAGTTGATGCTGCTGTTCTGAACCGCCACAATGCCCATAGGCCGGGTCACATGCTCCCGCAGGAAGAGTACATCCGTGCCTGTATATTTGTTAGCTCTAACAACGGCATGGAGCACCCAGTCTGTCCAGAAGAGCAGGTCCCCGTACACAGCCATGGCAAAGGCGTGCTTCGGCGTGGAGTGGGCCAACACCACTCGATTGGTGCCATCGTAATTGGTCCGCTCGATCTTGTCTAGCCGGGCATCCGCCCAGTACAGCTTCTGCTGATCCAAGTCCAGAGTCAGGGCATTGGGCATTTTGATATCGGTTTTTATGATAACCTCCGTTCCGTATCCGGTGAGGTACGATCGCTGAATGCAGGGCGACTCCTCGTTCCAGTTGGTCCAGTAGATCATGCCCAGACACGGCTCCACAGCGATGCCACGCGGCTTGTCCTTTTCCCGAAGACTGAGTACGTTCTTCACATGGTTTAGGTTTTGATCTGCGTGCTCAGAAAGATGTCGCAGCTCCACGCTCCGGATTGCAGCATTGTTGTTCGAGGTCCAGAAGAGCTGCTCGTTGACGATGTCGTACGCCAGACCCTCTACTCGCTCCTGCTGGCCTATCAGGACGCGCTGGCCCGTGCCATTAAAGTACACCTGGTTGATGGTGCTTAGCTGGACATCCGAGTAGTACACCAACTGCTCCTCATAGTTATAGCTGATGGCGATCACGTTCCTCATCAAACTGGAATTGGAAATCATTTGAACAGGCCAGTTTTTATCAGCATGATCAGTCATGTGGATGCTCTCAATGTTGCTCCGATAGCTGAACAGCAGGAAGTTTTCGTACGGCTCACAGCTGTAGCCATCCGAGGACAGGTGACTGTGGGCACAGGCGCAGATGGCGCTGGTTCCATTGAACAGGCAGAGCTGTTCGCAACCTCCGTTGCCGTGGGCGCAGGGATTGCTTCCCTTTTGAAGGTGCTTGGAGTAGATTTTAAGATCCCTAATGGCATCCTGTTCCGTTTGGAGGACCACCTTCGACTGACTGAGGTTGGCCAAGGGGGCCACTCGGATGATTCCCTCGTTGTACTTGTTTTCCGCCCAATACAAATACTCTCCCATCTTGGAAAGAGCCACGGGATTGTTGAGGCTTTCATTCAGCAGTTGCTGCCTAAGATTTCCATCGTAATCAACCTTCATCAGGGCATCCGGGTATCGCTCACACCAGTACACCTTGGTGGCTTCTATGTCCAGGACCAGACTCCCAACCGCCCAGTTGGCTCTCGTTTGATTAACCAAGACGAAGGGTTGACTGCCATCCAGGCCAACGCGGCCAATGTGTTGTTGGGTTACATAAAAAAGCATTCCTTGCAACGGGTCCACCGCTAGAGCCGTGGGTTTGTCCAAGTTGGAGACCACCACGTATCGATGGCTTCCATCGAGACGAGCAACCTCGATGATATTTCGCTTCGTGTCACTCCAGTAAATGTTTCCAGCCACCCAGTCGATGGCAATACCACCCAGCCAGTCCTGCTGCTTGTATCCCACAAGGTTGAGGGCCTCCAAAATGGTTTCCCTTTGGGTTCCATCGCGTTTCACGCGGGATATACTGCCCAGCTCGGTGTCGCCCCAGTAAAGAGTATCTGTCGCCGCCAGATAATCGATGAAGCTGGCCGAACTTACCCGGGAAATGGGCACCAAAGCCTATTGGAAGGTAATTGTTAAGCAATTTTAAAGTTCAAAAGAAGAATAAAATATCTTACCGGAGAAGGCGTGTCAAACTGCTCCGATGGATCAATCATTTCCACGCCCTGCAACACATCGATGGAGTAGAAAATAAATTCCGCCCGCGGAACACAACCGATTGGATTGTTTGGCTCCACATCATAGCCGAGGGCGCAGCGGCAGACGTGCTCCGTGGACGAGGTGGCCAGGCAAAGGTGCTGACACCCACCGCCCAAGGCCCAATGAGCACAGGTATTTGAGCCTGTCTGCGCATCCGCATAGAACATCTTCATGCTCTGAATACTCTCTGGCAAGGGAAACAAATTTATAATCAGAGGAACTTAGTCCTGGATTTGAGATGCACTTACTTGTATTAACCCTGAGAAAGGACATGTTGGAGCACGCTTCCTTCTCACATTGCATAATCACACTCTGAATGTTTTCCGGAAAATATAGCGTTCCATTGTAGACAGTCAGCGAACTGATCGAGGTGATTGCACTGGCCACCAGTACCTTATGCGTTTCGTTCCTTGGAATGTCGTAATATGCGATTCCCGAGCTCTCGTAAGCATAGTACAGTCGCTGTGAGTCGAAGTCCATGGTCAGACTCTGGAGATTGTTCTCGTACTCATAGATCAACAAGCGGCCCGAACCGTCTAGATTGGATTGCTCCAACTGGGACAGACTTCCGTCGGAGGCAGAGTGAATCCAATACATCTTTCCACTGAAAATATTAGATTATAGGTCAGCAAGTTCATCTTAGCCGGATTGATAGGCAAGTCGACTTACTTAGCGGGATCCAAGACAATGCTGTCCACCATGTTCAGATCCTCGTGGATGGTGGTCACATATTCACCCTTTAAATTACTCGCCAGAATATTACACTTGATCTGACCCGAAGAGAAGTACAAGTTTCGGCCAATCCAGTCGAGGGCAAAGCCATAGGGTTTCTCAATGTTGGTGTTGATTATGGGCTCAATCAGGCCGTTCGAAATTCCGGCACTTGAGATCTCATTCTGCTGAATGTCCGACCAGAAAATGCGACTTTCATCCACCAGGAAATCGATGCGTTGTGGAGCCACCAACTTTAGAAAAAGGAAATACTTAATGTTACGAAAAGTTTATACTTAGTAAGATTTATTTACTCACCCTTGGTGACTGCCGAATAGTTGGTATGGTGAGGTGACTGGGCTGATGGAGATCAATACCCCGAATCTCGTCCACCATGACGAACAGCAGCACCTGTTCATTGGGCACACAATTCCTTTCATTGCTGGGATCCAGGCGCATCACATGGGGACATTCGCACTTGAAGGTTCCCTTACCACTAAGGAGACAAAGATGAGAGCAGCCTCCGTTGTTCTCGCCGCAGGGATTCCGATCCCAGGGCTGGCGACTGGAGTGCATCACCTGGATGCCAAAAGGCTGCGACTGGGTGCGTTGCAGCACCTGGACGTCGCTTCCATTCCACTTGTTGGCACGTATTACTGATGTGGTTCGCCAATCCGTCCAGTACACATAGTTCTCGAACACAGAGATGGCAAACGGATGGGAGAGTATGTCCTTGTTGCGGAGTACCACGTGATGCTCGGATCCGTCATACATGGTGCTACTGATCGAGTCCGACTTGGCATCCACCCAATACACCCTTCTTTGAGTGTAGTCTAGAGTCAAGCCATTGGGCCATCCGGCGTTCAATTGCCAGCTGGTGGAGATCATGCGTCTGCCATCGCCCGACATGCTGGCCCGCTCAATTCTTGGCGAGTTATCATCCCAATCGGTCCAAAAAAGAAGACCTTCCCTTGGATCCAAGGCTATAGCTCTTGGGCTCTCCATGTTGCCGGCAATCAGTGTACGCCGAAAGCTACCGTTCAATTTTGCCACCTCGATCTGGTCCAGATTGGAGTCGATCCAGTACAGGTTTTTGCCCACCCAATCCACAGCCAGTCCCTCGGTGGTGGAGAGTCCAGAGTGGATGACGGCCACTACATTTCGCAGACTCTCGCCGACCAGCTGACCCCTATAAATCTTGTCGTCGATTACATCCGTCCAGAATATCTCCACATTGGATTCGTTGTTGTACAGGAAATCCAATGCAATAATATTCCTCAAGGAGGTGTAGAAGTTGGCCACGTTCATGGTCTTCAGGTTGACACCTTTGATATCCTGCCTGTTCGTAAAGATGACGTAAGGCTCATCCGGAGCGGTGCTTTTGCAGGTGAACCGATCGTAGCCCAGGTCGAATCCATCCAAGCAACGGCAGTCGTAGCCCTTCCCGCTGCTCTCGCACACCTGCGAACAAGTGTCCCAGTGATCGCAGGCGTGCTGCATGCTGCAGCGCTTTCCGTTCGGTTGCAGGTACAGGTGGTCGGGACAGGAGCAGATATACCCCTCCGGCGTGTTGTGGCAACGATGAGAGCACTCATGTCCGCGGTCGCACAGCTTATCCGCGCACAAGAAGCCCTCGTCCGTTGTGTCCTCGCAATCGTTCTTTCCGTCGCACAGCTGGTTCACCGTCACACACTGCTTGGAGAAGCCACACAGCCGATCCGGGTGCTCACAGATCACCGTCTCGTTCATGTCAAATCGACTAGCATTGATATGGGTGCAGTTAAGCTCATCAGTCTTGTCGAAACAGTGCGGAATGCCATCGCAGCGCAGAAAGTCCGGGATGCACTCGAACGGATCTAGGCAGGCGAACTCATGCGGAGCACATTCGCTTAGATCCTTCCATCCAGTCACCGGATGATTGTCGCTCTTTGTCTGGTTGCAGTTGGCCTCGTCGCTGAAGTCCTCACAGTCGTGGATCCCATCGCACATGTGCATCTCTCCATAGCATCCAATGGGGCGGCAGTACTTCTCCCCGTGTCCACACTCCAGCTCACATTCTATTTCATCAGCATTGTTTCTAGTGAGAGATACAAATATATTAGTTTAGATTCTAAGCTTTAGATACGCTGAATTAGTCCACAGGCTTTGATAACCTACCCGCAGTTATCGATGCCGTCGCAGATGTCGGCAAATTGACGACACCGCCCATTGTTGCAGTCAAATTCCGGGCACTTGCTGCCAAAGATTGTCTCTGACGTCTCATCGGAGTCATCATCCGGTCCACAATCAACCACTCCGTCATTAACCCACGTCAATTGGATGCAGCGACCGCTTTTGTGGCAGGTAAACTCGTTGCTGTTGCAGGTGTTTTGTTGGCAGTTCGCCTGATCCGTTCCGTCCGAGCAGTAGGGAATGGAGCTGCAGAGCAGCGATCTCTGATAGCAGCGACCATTGCACACAAAGTTGAGGGTTTTGTCGCAGGTATTGGCGTTGCAAGGCCCCTTCGGATCGGAGCTCTCGTCGATGCCATCTTCACAGTCGTCGAAGCCGTCGCACATGTCCTTGCTATCGAGGCATTGTCGCGTGCTGCGGCAGATGAATCCCGAGGTGCAATTGGGACGAATGGGAGACGGAGCCAACTGGGGGATGCAGTGGCTTCCAGTGCCGTTGAGCGTGAACCCATCGGGACAGCGACATATGGCACCTTTCGGCGTGTTCAAACACATTCCCGGACACTTGGACTGCGCACAGGCACTGGGTGTTTGGGGCATTGGTTGAGTGGCCACATCGAAGATCCGCAGATCTGCAGCTCTTCCGGTTCTCTGTAAATGCACCGTTGAGCTAAATGTGCTGGATAGGTTGGCCTGGTGCGCGTGGAAACGCCAAATGGTGGAGTTCCTGTTGTCAGCCCAGTAAATCAGTCCATTGTACTGCACCATTGAGTAGGGATGGAACTGGTCGGACTTGAAGAGCACCTCCCGCCCGGTGCCATCCAGCTTCATGACTTCAATGGTGCCCAGCCGGATATCGCACCAGTACAGCTCCTTGGTGCGACGATCGACATCCAGGCTGCGGGGCCATTTCATGGGCATCGCACCGGTGCCCTTGGCCAGCAGCTCCTTGTGAGTGCCATCCATCCAGGCGCTGTAGATGCCGGCCTCGCAGGATTGCGACTCCCACTGCGTCCAGTAGAGCAGCCCGGTCGTGGGGTCGAGTTCCAGGGACCTTTATAATATGATTTAGTTGTAAGAAACTCTGGTTACATTATATTATCAACCACACTTACATGGCATCGCAGTCGGTGCTAAAGGTAAGCACCTTGCTCAGGTTTTTTAAAGGAGCCACCTGCAAGCTCCGATGGCTGGACCAGTACAGGTGATCGTTGATCCAATCAAAGGCCAGGGCGTGTACCTTCTTCAGACCGTGGGTCAGCAGTCGGGAGACACTGCCATTGAGCGACTGACTCCGGATGCTGCACAAGGGTTCCTCTTTTCCCGCGAGACTCGCATCCGAATCAGCGACCACATAGAACACCGCCTTGCCGCGCACGTTTACATCGATGGCCAGGGTTTTGGAGACATTGTACACAGGTACCATGACATCTGGTTGCTCACCAATTTGCTCCAGCTGCTGCACTTGTTCGGTGTCCAGCGGTACTCCGCTGATCCTAGCCAGGTGCTTATCACTGTAGACCAGAAACTTGTCGAGGGCGGAGAGCAGGCAGGTCGTCTGATTGTGCAACTTATACCCGGCGGTGCACAGGCATTTGGCGCTGGCGAATCCTTTCGTCCACTGGGGCACACAGATCTGATTGCAGCCGGCGTTGTTATCGCGGCATGGATGAGCCACCTCGGGCTGCTTTTGGCGGTGGAAAATCCTTAAATTGGCACCACGGCTCACATTCGCGTGGAGGACGCGGGCCTTGAGCGTGAATTTATCGATGCTAACGATGGCCTTGTCCATCCAGGCTGCCAAATAAATTGAGTTCTCAAAGACCTCTACGGCATGGATGGTTTTCAATGGCACAGGGGACTGAAAAAGAGGCGAACAAGAGAAATCAGTCATCACAAGCCCCAAAAAGTATGCTACAGTAAACGATGAGTTTCGGAATTTTGTTAATTTAAAATCCGTTTTATATATAAATAAAAAGATGTAAATGAATTGTTCACCAATATATAAACAATAGAACCTAGTTTGGTATTTCTATGGAAATATTTTTTCCATTTAATACTTACATCTGGTGCCCTTTTGAGGGTCCAACGGTCCTGTCCCTCGTAGTTCACACGTTCTACCTCATCCTTGTAGATATCAATCCAGTACACCAACTCATTGGCCAGGTCCAGAGTGACGCTGCTCGGGTGGTAAACTTGGTCGGTAACCAAAACAGTGCGATTGCTGCCGTCGAGCAGCGAACGCGACAAACTGGGCGTCCAGTCCGTGTAAAACATATATCCCTTGGTGGGGTCCAGTGCCAGAGATGACAGCGGATCCACCTGCTGCAATATCACGCGACAGAAAGCCATTGCGTTCGTGCACAGATAGACCAGGCCATCGTCCTCGCTCACCAAATACCAATTACCCGACAGCCAGTCCAATCGAAGTTCTGTGAAGACTGTGAAGAAAAAATAGACCAAGGCAAGCAATGAAAACCAGAACGTAGCATTTTGCATCGATAACTCGAACGCTCTTAAATATGTGTGGCTCTATGAATAACCATAGCTAACTTGATGGCTTTACTTAGAAATACTATCCAAGCCGATATTTTCGAATAGGATATAGTAAACATTTAATTACTTAACTAATTACTATTTGGTAGAGCCACGTTATTTATAAATATTTCCATAAATACGGTAAAGTTCCAAGCTATTTTTAAGGATGGTCACCTTTAAGCACCACAAATGGGAAACAAATTCTATTCTTAAACAGAGTACCTTTTGCCAGGACCCCAATCGGGGTCAAGATAAACGGTCACTCACATTGCTGCGGGGAGACGAAGGAGGAGAAGGGCAGTGTCCAGTTGACCCGGACGTCATCGATGCGCTGGCACCGCATCTGCAGTTCGTACCAGCTGAAGTGCAGGGCGCAGAGGGTGCGATTCCGATGCCACACGTCGAAGGCGTGGACGAAGCGAACGGGTTGCGTGAGCAGCAGCTGTTCCTCATTGCCCTCGCCATCCTTGTCCCCATCCTTATCCGTAACTTTATCATTATCCTTTGCCCCCGTGGGAGCGATGACTTCGCCACTGGTTCCGATGCGCCGTATGCCGTCCTGCGAAAGAAAAGTCAGCGTGGCCGGCTCCGTTGGCGGCACTATAAATTGAGAGGGATTAGCCGGTTGTGCATCTGGGTCCGGGAGGTTTCTGTGGCCCTTACCATTGATGGCCCGGCAGCGACTTCCCTTGGTCTTCGCATAGCCGGAGACGCAGGAGCACTCGTAGGAGCCCGGCGTGTTGCGGCACACCTGGTCGCAGGTGCCCGGCTCGGAGCACTCGTCGTAGTCCACGCAGCGGGTGGAGTTCGACGACTCGGGCACCTGGTTCTTGGGGCAGTAGCAGCGTGCCCCCTGCGGGGTCAGCTTGCAGTTATAGCTGCAGTTCAGCGCGGCGCAGGCAGCGTTCTGTTTATCTGTTTATGAGTAGTGATTATCATTAGGCTCATCTATTTTAATGAAATACTTATTATTATGCATTATGTATTATTTTACAAATTAAAGTCAGTTTTCTCTTCCTAAACATCATGTGAAAATTTTGAGATTAAAATCTATTTTTTGCTTACATAACATAATTAGCATAAGTATTATAATTAAATAATTTAAAATTCCAAATGGGCATATCTTCACGAGTCCTATTGTAATAAGGAAAACTAATTTTTAATGAAGTCTTTAACTTTCTATGAAAAAACTGAAGAAACTTTTTGTCGAACTAAACTAATATTATAATATTAAAGGGTTAGATTAAATTTTCTTATAATTATTATTTTTTTTTATTATTATTATTATTATAATTATTATTATACTACAATTTTTTTTGTATTTAGTTTATTTTATAAAAATTGATTCCCTTTTCAAAATACCCTAGGCACCTTGATACTTTAAGCAAGGAAACTAATGAAATCGTGAATTGGAGTTTAAACTTCGTTGTATAAATTACCTATATTAAGTTCGAGTACCTGAGATAACTACGCAACTAGATTACGAATTGGATAATTAAGACATTTCCATAACAATACAATAATTGGCCGCGCTATGATACTGGCCCTGTTTAGCAGTATTGGCCGGCGTAAACCGATTGAGTTGGCTTTCGGCGGGCCAATTAGCCGCTTCGGTCAGCTGCACCCACTTACCACATTGCAGCTCATCGTTATCACAGTCCCAGCGGCCGTCGCAGAAGCGGGACAACTCCAGGCAGTCGCCGTTGCTGCACTGGCCCTCAAAGGCGCGGCACTTGGGCGTAGCGCCATTCGGACCTGGTCGAAATAAGGAAACCGGGAAGCAAGGAGGCGGGTTAGTGGGTGGCGCTGGATGGGCCCGCGGCTTACTTACAGTTCAGTTCGTCGGATGTGTCGCCCTTGCCGCAGTCGAACTCCCCGTCGCAGAGCCAATTGTTCGGGATGCAGTGGCGGGTAACCCCGCACCGAAACTGTCCCTCGTTGCACTTGGGCGCCCCGGCTGGAAAACAGAACAGAACAGAGCCAAGCTCAGTACACTCCACTCCACTCCACAACACTCCTCCCGTACAATAACAATAACCGAAATGAAGATTTATGGTGGGGTTTGTTAGTGGTCTTGGATTGGGGCCGGTGGCTCGTTCGCTGGTCCGCTTTTCGGCCAACAAAAAGTTGCTTCTGCTGTTGTTCGTACAAATCGCTGAATTATTTCGCGAGATATCGTAAATAACACGCAAACAAGGGCAGCCGTGGCCAACTTTCGGCAGATATAAAAGTTTGAACTTCCACTTTAAGTGGAAAATCCTAGAAATAACTGTGTAATCCTGGCACTTATAATTTGAAAGGGTTACATGGGGTTGTATGGGGGGAAATTGGAAAGTGTCATCAATATGGTTATCAGGTTTAAGGTGTTATTTATAGTCCCAGAGAACTACGAAAATATGGGTACGCATGCAATTTTTAAGCTGTAACTCCTATTTTGGGAAATTTTAATTGGGAATAGGGAGGTTACATGTCTTCTATCATTTGGCACCCCATATCTGTAAATGGAGTACAAGGCGAACCGAACATAGCACACATATTTTTTCCAAGAGAAATACATTCATTTTAAAAAGAAACAAATTAGACTGGCAACCATCTGGTAACGCAGCTTTCTAATATGGAAAATAACCCTAGGTCCCTTTCATTCCTTCTCCCCTTCATGGTCATTACCCAATTAGCTCGACTTTTATTAAAGTGAACGAGTTCTATTCTTTTTTTTGGGGGGTGACAATGGCCAACCCTTGGAGGACCATGAAAAAATAACCGTGACAAATACGCTTGGCTAAATGGAACGTTAATTTTTTGAGTTGACTTTGCTTCCAGTTAGTTGAACTCCCCGTGGCACTTGAAAATGTTTAACAATTGGCCGGCAACATCATTTTTGACCATTTTCGAGGGCCAGAGTTGATTAAATAAATGCCGGGATCCAGTTTGGCGGTGGTCAGCATCCCAGAACGCCGTCTCCACTGCTCCCCTGACAAAATTTCTGGTCCTGTTAGCTCCGCGCTCTTTGCGTTCGGGGCGAAATAAAAAATGTAAACTTCACTCTGGACCCCGTGACTGCATGCCCTTGGGCTTATTACGTATTATATCCGTGTTGCCCTACGCCAGCGCCATGGAAATTGCCGCGCGAATACGGGAGTACGGGAGTACGGGAATACGGAAGCACGGCAGACGGAGACATGGACACGTCCAATGGTTGTCTCTGGAGTTTAACCTCTTGGCAAGCGAAATATTTTTGGCCGTTCCCATGTGTCGCCAATGTGGCTTTTATGGTTATAGTCGCGCATGTCGGTCGGATGTCGCTCCTTGTGCTCCTGGCTCCCGGATCCCGCTTTCTCCACCCCTGAAGGAGTATCACCCGTGCCACCCATCCGCTGTCAAGGCATTGTCATGGCTGCCTTTGATTTCGACCTCCAATGCGGCGAGAATACAACGCGTTATTTGAATTCTTCTTTGCACATTTTCCTTTTATTTGTGTCAACAATTTGCATCTCTGAAATGCTCACAAGGAGCAAAAATGTATGACTCTAGGAAAACAGGAAAATATTATAATATTGTCCGTAATGTCTGCTGTTCCCATGCACATTCCATTTGCAGAGAAATGAGAATGAGACCTCGTAAAAGTTGATACACTCGAAAATGGTAAACAAATACATTGAATACAAGTGAAGGATTGTGAAAGGAATTAATATGTATAGATTTTGAACTAAACCTAAAGATCCTTCGAAATTTATCAAAAATTGGTATACATTTACAGTTACAATTTGTAATCAAAAACTAGAGGCTAACCAACAACTACCTAGAAAATAATTACACCTTTAAAACCTAAACATTTCCTATTTTTAAATTAGAACTTCGAAAAAAGTTCACATGTATTTGCATTTTAAATTTTCCCTAGCGGTTTGCGGCCCCCATCAAATAACTCCCTCAAAAGTGGCAACTAAAATATTGCCAAAGCTCAAATATTCACAGTTTTTAAATCCCGAGAGTCCATTTAAGTCAAGCCTCATTTAAAAGTTGCGTATAAATTTGAATAAATTTATATGGAGAGGAGATCTGAGGAAACTTTTTTGTCGCTAGTGTAACGAGGCCAGTTTAAATGCAATATATCAAGAGGCTTATATATATGACAACACTTTATAAACTTTGTGTGTGTGCCAGTACGTATGTCTGCACTCAGTTCAGTTCAGTTCAGTTCAGTTTAATTGAAATTGCGCGAACGGAGAGAGGGGGCAGTACATAAGGAGAAAGTGGGGGGAGTTGGGCGAATGTAGATGACAACGATGTGCCGGGCACATTTATTATAATCTGTTGCATTAATATTTGCCGACAATTTGTCGTCTGAGTTGTCGTTGTCGTTCTCTCTCCGGCTGCAGTGCCATAAAAATTAAATTAAAAATGCCAGAACTCTGCGGGCCAGCAGCAATTGTTGCAGTTCGCCGTTGTCATTCAGCGAAGGAAAAAAACAGAAAGATAAAAATGGGCACACATTAATTTTAGTCTTGTGGCTTTTTCCACTTATCGGCCCTCGAGAGTGTTAAGGACAAACGCTTAAATTTCCCAATGACAGTCGACCAGAGTTGGCTTTTAAGGTCCATGACAGGCTTTCAGTTTACGGATTTGTCGGCCAAAAATGGTTCGACAACTAATTGCATTTGCTACGGACAGCCGGTGAATGGGCCCGGTACTTTGGGCCATGTATTTGCGGTGAATTTTTAGGCCCGCCCACCTGTCATTAGGACGGACACACGGGGAATGGCCAAAAAGCGTTCCGACCAAACAGTCAAACCAATAATAAAGCAATCACCGCCTGCTAATGTCCCCAGCGGGGGTTCGGCAGCTCTTGTGGATTCCCGGATTCCACCCGGACTTACACGGATCGGGGGACACATTGGGTACTCACCGCACTCGCTGCCCTCATCGGACATGTCCGGACAGTCGGCCTTGGAGTCGCATTTCCATCGCATCGGTATGCAGAATCCATCGTTGCATGTGAAGTACGAGGCTGGGCAGGGACCTGCAATGGGATAGATGACGGAATAATGGTCACTCAGGGCAACAAGGAAAGGGAAACGGGCGAATGGAGGCAGCCATTCAATCAATTGCGTTCAAGTTTGAATTTTAATGAATGCAAGGAGGTGTGTGGAATGGAAGCAATTATGGTAATCTCCAAAAGTGCCATGGTTGCCAAGCAGCCATTTATCCTAGCAGTTCGATTGATCCTCTTAACTGGTTAATTAAAACAGCCTAAGATGCATGAGCTGCATTTACGAATGTAAACAAACTGAAATTAAAATAAAGAATCCAAAGCACTGGCATATTTTCCATTATGATGAACCATCTATATCTCTGTTTATTGCGCATTATTCTAATCGAGACCGCAATCAACCAACGCACGCTCACGTAAATTATTCCCGAATAATAATATTTGATCCACAGCTGTGACCAATAGGTTGCCAAATTATTTTTCCATTTGACAGGCAGAGTGGGGACGTGTTAAGGCCACCTTACCAACCACCCACCGACAGCCCACCGAAAAGCCTGATGCTGTTCCATTCTCTTTCCTGAGAACGCCAGATAATTTCAATGTTTATGCAGTTGCTGTAGCCCCAGTACGTGCCTACAATTAAACATTAACAACGGAGCCACATTGTTGGGAGCCAAATGCCGAATTACGTGACTCAGGAACGCTGCATCATTAGGCCGGTCAAAGCTGTTTCCAACATTTCGTAAACAATAAAAAACTAATTTAAATTTGCTTAGCGCTGAAAAAAGATGGTGTCGGAAATGCTTCGAGCTTCCTGATAACAACATATTCCACTCCACAAGACCCACTTTCCAAAGTCAAACAAAAAGGTCGCCTCGTTTACTCAGCCGCCAAAAGCTGAACCTTGAGACCCCATAAAAGCCATGGTTTGGGGTTAGTGCCGCAACATAATGCATCCAACAGTCATGTCATTGAAGTGGCTCTTGCTCGTTGCCCTGGTGGCACTGCTCAGCATTGGAACTGGCACCTCGGCCAAGCCCAGAAGGACCACCATCCAGGCCAGACCTAGTCCCGAGCAGCTGAGTCTCCTCCAGCGCCTGAATGCCAGGTATTATGCCGTCCAGCA
Source organism: Drosophila suzukii (assembly GCF_043229965.1). Lineage (NCBI taxonomy): Eukaryota > Metazoa > Arthropoda > Insecta > Diptera > Drosophilidae > Drosophila > Drosophila suzukii. The sequence goes on along the minus strand of NC_092081.1, from coordinate 4,102,782 downwards.
GGACGAAGAAGAGGATGGCGATGACATTATGGAGCACGAAGAGGATCTGGCCAACGATGCCGACGAGGATGAGGACGAGGAGGAAGAAGGCGACGAGGACGAGGAGATAACAAAACTGGATAACAAAGAGCTGACCTCTAACACCGCATCCACCAAGACAAAGACTGGAGTGAAGAACCAGCAAGCGGAGGAGGAGCAGGAGCCCACCGATGAAGTCCAGGATCTCGAGGAGCCCCAGCAGGAACTGGAAAAGGAAAGTGAGCTGTCCCGCGCTGAGCCACGTAATCGCAGACGCGGCGGAAGGCGGAACGGACGCAAGGGGCGTGGCCGCAAGAACCGCAGGAGGGGCAATCGCCGGTGCGGGGCCAAGGGAAGGCGCGGTCGTCGTGGCCAACGCAAACGCAGCGGCAACAAGCGGCGAACGGGCAACAAGAACAAACGCCAGGGCCAGAAAACCAAAGAAGCCGCCACCAAGACGACTGCAGCGCCAGCCACCAAGGTGGCCTAAAGCGTTAAGTACCCCTCTGAATGCAGCTTTACAACTCGTTTAAACAACAGCCAAACTAACAATAAATAAACAAAAACCACATACTGCGTGCTTTTTCTTTTCCCATCGAATTTCCAGACCAGTGTCGTTCAAAAATAAAAAGGAATCGTTTTCAAATATTTAAAGCCTGAAGATTTGCCATCAAGATAATTTACTTAAGTAAACATTCTTATATAGTAACCGAATCTCATCCGCATGGTTAACTTAATTAGTGTTTAAACCCTAAAAAGGTATCGGTCTAGTTTGTATTTTTTTAAGAATTTATAATTCACCATGAGGTCGATAAAACAAGCCTAAGCCACAATCTCTATCTCTTCCCATTGACATGTACATAAATATTAGTTATTGAGTAAACCTGAATTTATTAATTTAGTTCGGCCGAAAGTCCTAGAAACTATGGCCGATTCCTCTCTGTACCTTAAGTTTTAAATTTTTGGCTACAGTGTACCATAAATAAATAGGACTAAGCGAATTTGAAAAATCCTACGACAAAAGTATCTTAAAAACATTGATTTTAATTTTTAAATATTCATTTATTCTTAGCTTGTAGGTATGTTCACTTCAATACTCTTGTAATCCGTTAGATTAAACAGTATGTAGGAGCCAAAGTATTCAATATTCACAGGATAATGCCTGCACAGCGTAGTCTGCTTCATATTAGCTGGGCAGTCCGATTTGAGGACGCAAATCCTGCGATCGGGATCGATTATGTAGCCCTCTTTGCAGACGCAAGGGCCGCCACATTTATTGAAACAGGAAGCGCTCAGAAATTCACAAGTTTCCGGGCAGGGACTGGGACACTTTTCCAGGGTTCCATTGACAGAGCAATCTATTTTCGTAGTATCAAGTTCCAGAGGATCTAGTGCAAAGGTACTCTTGATTAAAATATATGTTAATAGGAAACTGATCATATTTCCATGCCAGATGTTCTCCAAATGGCCGAGGTTGGCCAGATGTAAATTTTGTTGGGCCATGCTATTTAAATTAGCCATGCTTTTGCGTAACCAATTTAATTACCTAGAGTCCGCTGAATACATTGAATATATTTCCTTAGTTGCCTCTTTGCATTTTTATTCAGCTCACTGCAAGTTGGAAGTTTTTTATTGGAATAAATTCAGCGAATAATAAATTAAAACTCAGCAGAAAACTAGCACCGAATTAATTTATATTTAATTCCCCAGGAGTAATGTTCGTAAAACAACGGCTTAGCAGCAACGATCTGCAAATATCGCTGTACATATCCGACGAAACAAACTTTATTGTAGCATACTTTTCGGACCAAATACTCACGTATTGCAGCAGAGAAAGTTTTTATCGCGAACTCATACACACAGGTGTGTGTGCCAGGTAGCAACCGCAAGTCATAAATTTCGCCAGCTATTCCGCTTTTGTTATAGTGCTTTTTTATGTATTTATGCCGCTTTTCTTCTATGACCCCATAAATTATATAGCGCTGCAATTTCGTTTAGCCGCTTCTGCACTGTTCGAAATTAGTTTTACGCCTCTTTTTGATTTAGTTCATATTGAGCTTTAGTGCTTGCTCCACATAAAAATCAAAATAAAGGATTGGCGGTGCAGCTTGTGAGCCAACTTCTCCGCCAACTCTGGCTGGGATGCACTCAATTTCAGTTTGTTTTCCCTTCAGCTTATCTTTTGCCCTGGTTGGGTTCGTTTACCTGACAGCGTCGTCATGCCAATCGTTTGTACAAGGATGTTCCACAGAAAATTCTTTTGATTTCAGTTGGATTTGGTGCAACAAGGTTTGAACAAAATTAATTCTAATAAATAAATATTAATTAACGCATTGCTCTCCTTGTTAAAATTCCACAAAAATAAATATATAAAATAAAAATTGAAGACAATAAGGTAAATGATGTGTCAATAAATTAATCATTTTATTTTATTCACATATTAAAGAACTCCGAAGTTAAATAAATACGTTTTTATACCTCTAGATTTGTTTTTAAACATGATGTTTTATAAAAAAGACTATTTAGTTGGATAGCAAAATAGTTTGTTAAAGATGCAATCTGTTAATTTAAACAAGACTAGGAGATACTCTTACTTAACTAACCAACCTTAAAACAAGAAACAAGGCTGAGTCGACACTTATAAAATACAATTTTAAAGGATTTTTATTGGCACCTAGCGGCACCTAGAGAATGGTACGGGTTATTCCGACTATGCAAGGTCCTTCTTACCTATCTACCTATCTGTATTCATTTCTTTGAACATATTATTGCGATTGATATGTTTATTGGCATGTGGAAAGGTATTGATTAATAAAGCCAGTTTATATTTACACTAAATTAAAACCTTTAAATCTCTGGGCACCAGACAGACTAAAACTAATTTGCGCTGCTTTAGAACCCCAGAACTTGTACCCTTAATCCCAACTTTCTAGCTTTCGAACATAAAATCAGAGAGCTCGGCGTATACACAGGCAAATGGATGGACGGACTAAAATGGGTGGATCGACTAGGCTAGTGATCCTATTAAGAAGATACTTTATATTGTATACTTTATACTTTCCTTCCTACCTGTTACATACTTTCTGAGGAATACAATATTCCTTTTTACTTAACGAGTGTAGGCTAAATAAATGTACTAGCACTTAAGTTACGTACTTTCTTCCAAAAAATGTCGGAATATAGGAGTTTTATTAATTAAAGATAATTTTTATTACATCGCTTCTCTCCCCAGCGAAATTCCTTTCGAGAACATTGAGAGACGTTATCCTGTGTTTACTCTGTCTACCTGTAGCCAATTTCGAGTTGCTCTTATCTGTCTGGACTGCTGCTGGCAGTTGGTCAGCACAATGGGATGGGGCAAGTACTTCTCCGGCTGGACGGTTGTGTGGGCGAGTGGTCCTGTGATCCTGTCTCTGTTTCAGGTCCTGTCTCCCCCGAATCGTCTGCCAGCAGACGGCTGCCTGCCACTGACATTTGCCAAATCAAATAGAAATTTTAATTGACTCTTGGCTGGCAGGACGTACCAACGCTTTAGTTTCCAACTTGGTTTCCTTTTTTCGGCGCTGGCCCTTTAATTCAATCGGGTCTTCAACGCAGCTCTATTACTTGAGCTTTAAAGTCCTTGTTCCTAGCTATTTGCTCTGATTTCGAGCGACCCGACCTCTGCCCTGAATCTCCGCTTGTTTTTCCATCAACAGGAAAACGGGTTAAGCGCCTTTTGGGCTCGAAGGGAAATTTGCATCTGTCGCTGTTGCGAATTATGTGGGCGCACACGGAAAGCAGAAAGTTTCGGATTCAGGACTCAGATCCAGTTCAGCTACACTCCCACACCCCCACCTTTGCTCCCCTCTGTTTGTCAACAACTTTGCGCGCATTTTATACCCAGTACTCCAAGGGGCATGTTGGTTTTAGTTTATGTTTTAGATAAGGAAACCTTTTGCTGGGGGGAGGATACAATTTTGTTTAATGTAAGAATTGGACTAATGAATAATCGATCATCGGGTGTTCAGGTATTCATAACGTCATTAAAATGTTTTATTTGTATTTTTATTTAAAATGTAGAACTTGAGTTATTCGATAAAAAAATGTCTTTGAAATAATTGATTTTATCCCTTGAAAATAGATTTTTAATGGATTATTTGTGTTTATAAATTCACTTGCCAATTTTAAGTCGTTAAAGTAAGGTAAAAGGCCTCACGACTTTTGTTTGATTCTTCAATAACTGATTGATATAAAAGTTTCTTAGAAATAATTATTTGTAACCTTTCAAAAAGATTTTTAAAGTCATACTTGTGTTAATAATTTCAATTGCCATCAGTTATTTTTAAATAACTGATTGGATTTCTTTTGAGAAGTGAATATTTCAAAAAAATCCAGTTGATGTATGACTAGATTTATTTGAAGTAGTATCTTTTTAAAAGAGTACTAGGTACCTTCTAGTCGAGGACTCTGATAAAACTTTCCTTCTTGTTTTTTTACTCATGTTTTTGTTTGCTTTTTGGGTCAAAAAGATGTGTGTTTGTGCGCGTTGGTTGTCTGTGTGTAACATAGTTTTTCACTTAATTAGCGCGCTGAATGACGCGTTGACAGTTGGCAGGAGTACGTGCCACGCCTGAGGGGTATGCAACACACAATTTTCCGTGATTGTTGTTGTCTCTGGTTGTTTGAGGGGAGCGGCAGTTGTCGGCTGAGCAATGTGCCAGAGATTTCAGGGATTTCGTGCTGCCTGAACTTCCAACTGCAGCGAGGCTGCGCTCATAATTAAGGACAATTGGTGTTTATTACGGAAATAAAAGGTCAACAAATTGGTATTGAAATTAATATCAAACATTTAATTAAATGTAATTACACTTGCAATAAGCCCTGCGCTCTTTAACGAGTGAACGTGTAATTTTTAGGGATTTTAATTTAAGAATTAAACGAAACTTTATTTATACCATCCTATCTAACCGCATGGTCCTAACAAATATGTGTTTTCTGTTTAGATTTCAAATAATTTGACCTTTTTAATTCCCACATTGTTAACTAACTTTATATAAAGGACTTTAGTTCTCTGAGCTCTTCAGCAAACAAGTACGCAATACATTTAATTCATTCAAAAAACCCATCTTTATAAAAAGACCTCTCTACATTAAGTTGGTTATAATCTGCTTGAGAATAAAATGATTTAATATGCTGAACTGACGCTCGAAATGTAAAGCCATTTGATAATGTTCTTAAAGCTTTAATTTCCTATGGGTTGAGGAATACCATCCTTGAACACAATTGTGGTTAAAATGTTGCCAGATATCGATAAATTATGACGAGCAGCATAATTGCCCCTCAAATTCCCAACAAACTTAACGATTGAATGTTAAACTTCCCACACGAAACTCAGAGCATCCTTCACTCCGAATTGGGTCCATGAATATCGTAAAGATTTTCACTGCCGGCAGCCGACGAATTTCCGTTGTCAGCTCTTGCAATTTGCAGTTCACACATCGCTTTTACTTCCGCCATCACCCGTCTCAATGCTTTTCGCCAGCTTTTCGTCTTCTTACGCCTTTAATGGAAAACTTTGTGAAAATTTGCACAACTCTCTGGGAAGATTCTTTTTTGATGTCACAACATTTTCGCAGCTACTTTTAATAGGAGGTGCCAAGGCAACGTTTACAACTCCTCAAAAACAGATGGCTTAAAAAACATTTAATAAAACATATAAGGATATTGCACAAGGAGAATAGGAAATCTAAATATTCAAAAAAAAATACAATTTAGAGCAGTGGTCGGCACACACATGCTGTAGCGAGACGTTTCTCTGCTTTGCACTGAGATCCTCTGCCGCAGCAACAAAAAAGCGCGCCGAAGTTGAAAAAAAATGACCCGAAGACCCATGCCGAAGTCACACGAAGATGTACGTTATACGTGAGCGAGCAGAGGATGGGCAGAACACTTCCCTATGCTCACTAGATAGGCCGCTGCCGACCACTGATTTAGAGTGACCATAGCACATTATTTTATCACAAAATGTAAAATTTGACTTAGTATTTAAATCTAATAAAGGCTGTTAACCAAAAACTTAAATAAATATAAGAAGAAAAGTAGGACATTCATAATTTTCCCCGTGTAATGTAGTAAATTTGCATCCGCTAAATTGATAAGCAAAAAAGAGAATGCCCATGCTTTTAAAAATTCATTTCATTATAGATGATTCCAGGCATAAAAACGTGAAAAAACGTGATAAAGGTGACAGAGTGTTGAGGGCGGTACAGATTTCCGGCTGGGCATGGTCAAAAGCAAACCGTGGGGCCCGGAGGAAACAGGAAGCCGGAGCTGCATCCTGTGGGGTTTTCCCCGCTGCGGTGCCGTCCAGCATCTGGCCGTACATACAAATATGGCGGCTTCCGTTGGCATTTCAGCTTCCTTGTACTGCGGTCTCAATTTTCATTTATATCGACAGCCCCATCTGATGCGATATCCTTGCCCGTTCGCTTCTCCACGTCCCTATGCATAATTTAATGCACCGAAGTGCGCATAATGAGCGTGATTGACATAAATGTACTTTAAATGCATACGGGAATTGGTTCTGAATTGCGCCTGTGAAAGCGGATGGGAGGATCGAGTTTGCAGGCCATGACAGGCCAAACATCGCCGACGTTTCTCCTAAAGAGATGCCAATACAGCTTTTCCACACAGAAAGAAAAGAACGATCAATTTGATATACACATGGTGAATTTAATAAGTATAACTTGTATCTTTTCTTGGATTTTATTTTTGAGAAAATATCTCTCTAATAATTACTTTGGGTAAGAACGAGAAAGCCATATTCAAAACTCTTCACAATAGAAAAGAAGAGAAAAACATTATATCTTGTTAATTTTGTTTCTGTGCACAAAAAAGTAGATACTTTTATATCCGTATATAATGAAATTATTTCAATTTTGTCATAAACCAAATAAATTAAAGACATCGCAGTTTATAATACAGTCGAATAAAAATTCAAAATACATTTCTTTGAATTTAAATTTGTAAATGCGAAAGGAAAAACCAATTTTCTTGTTTCCTAACCATTTTATTTTAGCATTGGCCAGTTGTTCTCTTTTTGGGTTAATTTTTTCAGAATAGCTCGCTGCCATCTCTGCATGTTTGAATAGGATGGCGTTGGGAGGGAGGACATTTCGGGATAGCTTTGGGCCAGATAGCCGTGTCCGGCTTTGGCTTGTTTGTCGTGGACATTGGACTTTGCCGGCGTTTTTGGTTTCGGTTTGCTCGCTCGGTTTGTTGTCTGTGGCCGTATGTTTTCGGCACTTAAATCGAGTTTATTACGTGCTTTCTGCCCGGCCAAAACGAGAATATGGGGGCTGAGCCAGTGCACTGCTAAAAGCCAAATCACTTAGAACCGAAAAGTAAAAGAAAACTTTAACCCTAACTTCACTTCAACTGGGCAAGCAATTTGTTTTGTCTGTAACCACACAAACTTGTAAATGAGTGTTTCGTTTATTAAATTTAATTGTTTTTGGGGTGGAAAAAAGTGAACAAGAACTTTTTCCATCGGAAAAGTTTTTGAAACATTTATGAGTTAGCAAGAAAGGGGACTACGATATTAAACATGTCGAAATTCATATCAGTAAGAAAACCACCTGAGCGCATTGCCCATTTTTCAAAAAAATAATAAGCCAGTCTATTTTACTTTCTACAAGACTATCCAGTTTCCCTTTGCACACTTTGCCGAAAATTGAGATATTATTTTGCATCCGGATGGACCATAAAAAGTTGCAGCATCATCAACGCTTGTCGAGGGACATAAATGGGGAAAACTGCGAGGAGGAGGAATCCTGCAAAAGGGCTGGAAAACTTTCTCTTTGCATTTGAGGAAAAACTTTGTAGCAAATATTTAAAAGAGCTCCCTCTGCTTTCCTTTCGCACTCGCACTACCAATTTTTCTTCCATTTTATTGCTATGTTTTTTGGTTGCCTAAAGGCCAAACTTGCATTAATGAGGCAAAACTTGAGGAGAAATGGAGCTAAGGAAACAATAAAGACTTCAACACCTTTTTGTAAAGAAAAATACGTATTAATAAAGTTAACTTTGAGTCCAAATAACAAATTTTAGAAAATAAAATGTAGAGAATTCCTATAAATATATATTCTTCAACTGGTGAAACCACTCAAAAATATTTATTATATAAAATGAGGTGATCAAAGTTCTCAAAATTCTGCCAAATAAGTTTCATATACACAGAGAAGAAGCAAATCTAAATCAATAGTGTGTAAAAAATGCATATAACGTCGAACTCACTGATTAAAATAAAAAGTATGCAGAACTGAAAAATGTGCACAGACAATGCAAACTTTTCCATGGCAGCATTATTTTGCAGTCTGCAAACTTTACCTTTCCATAGGTTCATGTTGTGTTCAAGTTTCGGGTTAGGGTTTGAGTCAATAACTTAAAGCACTTGATGCCTTTTCATGCTTTCCCTGGCCTGCATCATCATCATCATCATCACAATTGTGGGCCTCTCGTCTTTTTCAATCTCCCTCTGGATGTTGAAAATTTCCTTCGCAAATGTTTATAAACACAATTTTCTAGTTGTGGCAAAAGTTATATTATTGGAGCATCCCCCCTCCCCTGCTATCTGATGCACTATGATTTATATGTAAGCGATCATCAATCTTCTTTAGCTGACATGGTTGTTGTTGGTTCTGTTACTGCCAGTTGAGTGGAGCCGAACAACCAGCCTTTAAATGATTTTCTTTTTGTCTCCCATTGATTTCCCAACTCCTAAGACTGCAAATTCATTTTGCTTGTTTCTGGGCAGGAAGGAAGGATGTCAGGACGGAAGGGCGGAAGAACCGGGAAGGATGTGGGGCGTGGATGTGTTGTGGCTTGTCGTGTCTGTCATTGTCATGTACTTGTCGTACCCGGGGACAATGAATGCATTTGCTGGAGCACTAAAAACTCCAGCGACAACCACAGCAAACAGCAATCAATCGATGATTTCTATTCATTTTTAAACACTTTGGCATAGAGTGTTCAGAAGACTATGGCTTGTAAATTGGAGAGGCTGTTGTAATATTAAAAGCTCTATTACAAAAGTGGATTCTTCGATTAAGAATACCCTTTGTTACTTCACTTTGTAAAATAAATAAATGTATTACACCAGTGGCGGATCCAAAATTTCGATGTGGGGGGTTTTTATAAAAAAAATTGTTGAGTAAAAATTAAAAAATTTTGAGTAAAATAAATATTACATTTACTGTTTTTAACAAGAGTGGGGTGGATCTGTATTACACACTTAAGCCCCAATAAAAAGAAATGAACTGATTTAAGATTATAAAATATTAATTAATATTGTTAAAGCGAAAAATATATTTTTACAAATTTTTACAAATTCGGTTAAAGTTTGACAGGAAATTGTCAAAAGGGAGCAAAACTTTCTGCATTTTTTAAGCTAACTTTAATTTTATTCATAGCGCTTCGATTTTATTTTAGAGAATATTGTGCGGCCCCGAATTATTGGGTGGGCAAGAAAGTCATGTCGTTTTTTTTAGTAATCGTTTTTAATCTAATTTATTTACGACTAATCGAGCACCAGGGTCACACTTTTTAGTATCGTTTTAAAGCTTATTGTCTTAGGTACTATCGACGAAAATTTGGTAATTATTCGATAACATTTGTGGAAGCTATAGCAAATTAAACATGGAGGACCAAAGTGAGCATTTTCGACATATTTTGCTTTTTTACTTCCGAAAAGGAAAAAAAGCGGTCGAAGCTCGCGAAAAATTGTGCGAAGTGTATGGTAAAGATGCCATGAGTGATCGCCAATGTCAGCGCTGGTTTGCCAAATTCAGGCTTGGAGATTTTGGAGTTAAAGACGCCCCACGTTCTGGTCGACCATCGGCCGTTTTTGACGAACAAATTCAGGCTTTGCTGGATGAAAACCGGCGCTATTCAACGCGGGAGATGTCAGAGAAGCTCAGTGTGTCGCATACAACGGTTGAAAACCATTTGAAGAAACTTGGCTACGTAAGCAAGCTCGATGTTTGGGTTCCGCATAACTTAAAGGAAATTCACCTAACTAAGCGTATCAACATCTGCTATTCTCTGCTGCAACGGATTAAAAACGATCCTTTTTTGAAGCGGATCATTACTGGCGACGAAAAGTGGGTTGTTTACAATAATGTCCAACGAAAAAGATCATGGAGCAAGAAAGATGAGCCAGCCCAAGCCACATCAAAGGCCGATATCCATCAGAGGAAAGTTATGCTGTCTGTTTGGTGGAATTGGAAGGGTGTAGTGCACTTTGAGCTGCTGGGACGGAATGAAACCATCAATTCAGATGTGTACTGTCGCCAGCTATCCAATTTGGCGGAAAAAATTAAAGAAAAGGAGCCGGCACTAGCTAATCGCAAGGGTATAGTCTTTCACCATGACAACGCTAGGCCCCACACATCTTTGGTCACTCGGCAAAAATTAACGGAGCTGAATTGGGAAGTGCTACCACATCCACCTTATAGTCCGGACTTAGCACCTTCAGATTACCATTTGTTTCGCTCTCTTCAAAACTCTTTGAATGGTAAAAACTTTGATTCAGATGAGGCTGTCGAAAACCACTTGTCTCGATTCTTTGCTGGAAAAGACCAAAAGTTCTTCGAGCGCGGAATTATGCAGCTGCCCGAGAGATGGTCATTAGTGGTCGAACAAAACGGCCAATACATAATTGATTAATTATAAGTCCTGATATAAATAAATCATCTTTGAAAATATTGAAAAAAAACGACATGACTTTCTTGCCAACCCAATAGTACACAGTTTGATTTGTGGTGATTTCATTATGCTGTTGACAGAGCTTTACGCCCCGTTCGTCTTTTGTGGCGCATACACAATGTTTAACCACATATTAGACACACGCCATGTAGAACAACCAATTTATTTACCCAACTACTCAACTCGAATTGTGTAGCTACTTCGCCTGAAGTGATTGCCAGGCGACAATGTTTTTGGGACCAAGATATCCCCATTATCCTCTTAGCCGCACCATTCGTTATTCACTTTATCTGCCTGCTCCTTCCGAAAAGCACTCCCTTGGAGCCTTTGAGGTGGCCAGCACTTTGAGGCACTTGTGGATCCCCGGCTGATGACTTTTAAAACGTGACTCCACCTCTGGCCTTTGAGGCTCCCTTTTTATTGCTTTGACATTGGCCGCAAAAAACGCTCCAAATGATTAGCCAGCCAGAAGAGTTGGGTTAGGGAAAAGTTGGAGCTACGCATATTTTAAGTGGCAAAGTTTCGGGGACTACGGCTAAGAAAATTGTTGCCTCAACTACTATTTCCCATTTCCCAGGCACACTACGATGCAATAAAAAATACCGTGGGCGCAGAGGGGGCGAAGCCAAGTAAATAAAAAATTATTGCAAAACTTTTCCATGCAATAAACGATGAAAGTAAGACCTTCTTCAAGAAGGCAGCAGAGCATGAAAATCGCAGTAAAAATAGTTACAGCAACGACACTAAGAACAGTAAGAACGGGATCTCTCGCAAGAACATCATCTTTCAGTGGCATGTCTGCCTACAATGTCTCGGCACCCCCAATTGCGTAATCAACGCAGGTGCCACCCACCAAGATCTGCGGAGGGGGTGCATCAGTAGCATCCCAGGGATTCTAGGCGCAGTTAAACGGCCTTCCTTCCGACAGTCCACCCCCTTCCGATTCCCATAATGTTGAGGAGCGGACAACACTTTCGTTGGCATGGCACACACGCTTCCATAGTTGAGGCAGACGTGACAAGGGCACAATGTTGCACTGTACAGTGGGCCTTGGAGCCCTAAATAATAAATGTTCATGCTTACTAGTACAGCTGGGTTCGATAAAATGTAAGTGGTCATGTTATTAAAACTTGGGAAGACACTAAAACATAGTATTTTATATCAAACGTGTAAAACTAGTTTTGTATACTGCACAGAGAATAATTTTGATAAGATTAGAGGGTCATTTTGATAAAATGCATTATCCATTCTATTTAAATGCGAGGCGTATCACTTTATTGTGTTCGCCATCTTGCTTTAGTTTTCGTTTTCTCCTTCCGGAAAGTTTTAAATATTGCTGCTATTAATAAAAGAATAACCAGCGCTTTTTTTGCCTTTTTCGATTTGATAGAATATTCAAAAAGAGAAAATTCAAGAAATAATATTCCTTTATGTTAAATTAACATTGATCAATTATCAAAATGATACTTAATAAATGTACAATGCGAATATAAAATTATTATTTTGTGTTTTTTCTGTGTGCCTTAAAAACAGAGTTAGTTTCAACGAGCAGGTAAATACTTTTATTATTTAATATAAACAAGAATTCCAACAGAAGAATATTAAAAAAAAGAAACAAATATTAAGAATTATAGGTCATCTAAGAATATACTGACCTTTGATCGATTTCAATGATTTTCCCATCGATTTGAAAGGAATTGATAAATAAGGTTTTGATTTATTATGACTATTATTTACTGACAGCAACACATTTTAATGTCGTACGTCAGGCTTATAAAATCAATCATTTCAATTGATTGTTGTACAAATTCAATTGGCGTTTATACGAGCAATCAACTGCCCATAAAGAAGCATTTATTTTCGGCAAACAGTTATCGATTTATTTAATTGGGGACTGCTGTTCGCAGCCCATTGTCCGATGACTGGGCAGTTATTAGAGAAGATGTTGCAGCTATCAAAATGCCGTAAAAGCGAATGTTAAACTGAGCTGCCGTAAACTGCTCACAATGCGGCCGTATTCCTTGGATGCTGATGTAGAGGAAGCGTAATGTTTTGCAGTCAGTTTGGGGCTGGAGGATGGGGAAAAGGGGCAAATCGAGTGAGCCGGCCTCAATTAGCCCCCAGTTTGATTAGAGGATGGGAGCAGTTGGCCTAGTGGAAAAATTTCCATTACACTTAGCATGCCACACGCCCCATTCCTCATCGCCATCCCATCCCATTCGCATTTCTCTTAGGGGTTCTTTCTTTTCATTAGCTAAGTGCCGGAGTGCGGGCTATCCAAAGAGCCTCCGAACAATATAATTTTTATTTGCCCCTCTGTTTTTGTAATTATCCGATGCAAGAGAGTCCCTCTTATACCGCCTTAAACTTTTCGGGCGTTGATCTATTTTATCTGTTCCCTCAAGTGGCATAAATCACACAGAACACTCGGGCACTGACACAATGGGATAATTAGATGAGAATTGAGACATTCAAATTAAATGGGTCTGTACATATGCGTATATGGCGTTCACTGATCTCCACACAGAAAGAAAATGTTACCCACCAGGATAGGAACAAAGATATCAGAGAGATAATAAAGTCGGCATATTCGGTACTACATAATCTGAATTTTGGTTTATACGTGTGGTATTAAAAAGGAAGAAAATGTTACATACAAGGATATGTTCAAAGACATCAATAAGATAAATAACAAAGTCGCCATATTCGGTACTAAATAATCCGAATTTAGTCTCATAACGTAAAAGTTAAATATCAAAATGCAAAAATGAAGTAAGAAAATATGAATTATATGAAAAGCAAATTATTTAATATTAGTTTGAAATATTTTTGTTTCTGTATAGCCGCTGAACTTTCTGGGAAGTACTTCACAATGGATCCAACAAGGGAGGTTTCTCAATAACTTATATGAGGAACATATTCATTTCGGTGAGGGATCTAAAATTGCTTTAAAGCACTTCTTCAACAGGCATAAAGAACATAATACTTATTATCATTCATCACCGCATAATACACACACAAATTGTCATACCAAAAGGAGCATTATAAAAATATTACTCGTAAAGCACAGCCTGGGGAAATTTCAGAATAATAGACAAACGTGACCAACGGATAACGAGGACAAACATGATTTTCACTTAAACGAAAACTTTTTGGCAAGAAATCCCTTAAAGACCAGGATATGCGGAGTGAAAAGGAGAGGCAGAAGGAGTGTTGACTCAGGGACATCTGTCAGAGGCAAGCCAAAGCGATTTTGCGGTTAGTCTGGTAAGCCGCAGTGTTGTTGACCCCCTCAAAAACCCCTTCGACTGCACTTGACTCTGACCCTCCCCCACTCGCTTCCTCTCGCTCTCGCTCTCTCTCCCTCTCGCTCTCGCTTCCTCTTGCAGCCCCCCCTCGTTGCTCATTAAAAACAACAAAGACAGTTGACTCCACCTGTCCCCGGTAACTGGACAGAGAGAAATTTATTATTATCAGTTTTATATAGTTATTTTAAAAAAACTCTGAAAACATACTGAAATATACTGGCCACAAATTTCATAGTCCGTTTTGTGATTTTACATTTGACTTTGTTAAATATACTTTATATTTTGTAAGTTTTTGATAGCTTTACGTAATAAAGTCAAAAATATATATTAAAGATTTGGAAAAGTATGGAACAGGTCGAACCATGCATTTCCGATGTATTAAAACAGGATTGTACAACAAATTCGCAAACCACCGAATCCTAGGTTCGTAAATGTAACAACAGAATTCGTATGTTCTTCCATATAAACGTTGACATACAACTAAAACTTTCTAAAGCTATACGAGTACTAGCAGGTAAACCTTTTGTATCTGGCCAATATGTAACGGGTTCCTCGGTATATAGCGTTTTATCTTGCTTATTATAAAAATACAAAAAACGTTTCCATAATTTGGCTCCGTGTATCATATTTGCTCAGTGCCATCAGAATCAGGAGAGCCAAAGAGCTGCACCATCAGCAGCCACGTAACTGAGACAGGAGCAGTCCACGTAATTGAATCACCCTCGAGAACATATTAAAACCATCCATGAAGAGCTCAAAGCATTCCCCGTGAGTCCCTGACTCGCATTCGTGGATTGCTGGATGTCGGACTGTGGTTTGTCCTTCAGACAAAAATGACCGATACCAGGGACCAGGATTTACTTCCAGCTCTGGCTGGTTTGTTGCTATTTTTCGTTACTGCTCTGGGTTGTGCAACTGAATTTCAGTTGGTTTGCTATCCATAAGTTTCATTAGTCCATTTGATCTGCTCAAATTCGGGAGTGGAATTGTGTTCTCCAAGTTAAGCAATTATGACTGGTAAGCAGAATAACCCTTTTTGGAAAAAGATAAAAACTAAGGGCATTGAAACATGTACAGATTGCAAGCTGACTTTGTGTATAATTTAGCTAGTATAAATATATAAAATTGTTTTTCTGAATTTTTAGGAAGTGAATAAGTGCGTCGGTATTGATAAGCATAGTTCGCCACAGACCCCAACCGCCCCGCTTCCTTGTTTTAACTTTTTCCTCTGTGATTCAACATGATGTTGCTGGTGTGTTCGTGTTGTTGCTGTGCGTCGCTCACGTTGCCGCTGCAGTTGAACCGAACAGGTTCAGAACGGCCACCTAAACAAAGAATAAGACGAGAATAAAGGAAAAATCACGACTGATAAATGAAATAAATATATACGTGCACTTATATATACCCGTACATATAGAGGCACACTCAGGCACACGCATGTAATGTTTAAATTTAGATATATCTGCAAGTTCCCCGAACGTCGCGAGCACTTGGCCCGCTTATCATTTCGTCTGTGTCGTAAGTCTTGATGCCTGCTGCCTGCCAACTACTCTTGGCCCTGGACATGTGTTGGCCAGGCCAAAAGAGCAGGGCCAGAAACGAAGGAGGAACCGTATAAAAAGGAGCCAGAAATGCAGCTCACTGCAGCTCCTTCGGGCTTCAGAACTCTTCGTTCTGTGTCATTCTAGATGCAGAAATTTGATGCCAGCTGCAACTTGTTAGGCTCCTTCGTACCCCGCCCCTACTCTTTTTTCCACCGCTTTCCTGATTTTATTTGCGCCTTTGACGGGCTTTAACTTACTGGTTTCGGGTTTCAGGAGCTCCTGCTGCACTCGCTGCAGTTTTGTAATTGCAGCCAAGTTTCCCACATTAAGCTTGAGAAACAATGAAGAAGTGAAGTCCGATGAGGGGGAATCTGGGATTTCGCAAATCATGATTCGCTTTCGTCTCAATGCTTTTTGTTTGCCTTGGTTTTGTTCATTAAGGTAAAGGGTAATGTCGAGTTGAACTTTTTCCTTGGATCGGTGTGAACTTTTGAAGGGGAAAGCCAAGACCAAAGACCTTTAAGATGTGCCAACAAAAGCGCTGACCTATGCCACAATTGGTTAAACAATTGACTTTTGTCCATGTCATTATACCCGTTACTCGTAGAGTAAAAGGGTATACTAGATTCGTCGAAAAGTATGTAACAGGCAGAAGGAAGCGTTTCCGACCGCATAAAGTATATATATTCTTGATCAGGATCACTAGCCGAGTCGATCTAGCCATGTCCGTCTGTCCGTCTGTCCGTCTGTCCGTCTGTCCATCTGTCCGGATGAACGCTGAGATCTCGGAAACTATGGGAGCTAGGCTATTGAGATTTGGCGTGCAGATTCCTGAGCTTCTTACGCAGCGCAAGTTTGTTTCAGTAGACTGCCACGCCCACTGTAACGCCCACAAACCGCCCAAAACTGTGGCTCCTACAGTTTTGATGCTAGAATAAAAATTTTAACGGAAATGTAATGTTCTCATCAATACCTATCGATTGACCTAAAAAAAAGTTTGCCACGCCCACTTTAACGCCCACAAACCGCGAAAACCTGTGACGCCCACAATTTTTATGCTAGATAAAAAATTTTAACTGAAATGTATTCGTCTCGTCATTACCTATCGATTGACTCAAAAAAAAGTTTGCCACGCCCACTTTAACGCCCACAAACCGCAAAAACCTGTGACGCCCACAATTTTCATGCTAGATAAAAAATTTTAACTGAAATGTATTGGTCTCGTCGATACCTATCGATTGATCCAAAAAAAAATTTGCCACGCCCACTCTAACGCCCATAACGCTTAAATCTGTATACCGCCGGTAGGTGGCGCATTTTAATCTCGCTTTGCTGCTTGCATATCTCCATTTAGCTGAGTAACGGGTATCTGATAGTCGAGGTACTCGACTATAGCGTTCCTCCTTGTTTTTCGCTGTATTGGACTTTAGATAAAAAAACTAGATATATTCCTTGTGTCGCTTGGTAATCCAATATAAGTCTATAAACAAGGAAACGCTATAATCGAGTGCCTCGACTATCAGATAGCCGTTAATCAGATATAGGAAGCAAAAAGGAAATTAAGGCATTAAGATATACCAGCAGCAAAGCTAGACTGTAAAGCGCCACCTACACTTTTGGTGATTTGGGCGGCACGCAAGTTTAAGCGTTATGTGTGACGTTAGAGTATGCGTGGCAAACTTTTTTTTAGCTTAATAGATAGGTATTGACGAAACCAATATATTTCAGCTAAAATTTTGTTTATAGCAATAAAACTATAGAAGCCAAAGTTTTGTGCGCTTTATGGGCGTTAGAGTGGGCGTGGCACTTTTGCGAAACACACTTGCGCTGCGTACAAAGCTAAGGAATCTAAATCTGAAATCCCAACTCTCTAGCTCTTATAGTTTCCGAGACCACAGCGTTCACACGGAGAGGCGGACACGGCTAGATCGCCTCGGCTAATGATCCTGATCAAGAATATACATATATGCTTTATGCGGTCGGAGACGCTTTCATCTCCTGCTACATACTTTCCCCCGAATACAACATACCCTTTTACTCTACGAGTAACGGGTAATGAAAATTACTTTAATGTTTGATTTGCAACAAAGTGCAGACCAAAGAGCTCGCAACCTTCTAGAAACTTTTCAAAACAGAGCCTAAAGAAAATGCACAAAGAAGGCAACACAAAAAGAAGGTTTAATCCAAGAGCTGAACCTGCCATATCATCTTAGGCCTTCACACCTGAGACCTCACCTGAAGAGCTTCTCTTCCATTATTTATTAACTCGCCATGCGGTCTCAACATTTTCCTCTTATTGTCCAGACATGAATTTCAACTTAGTTTGACCCAAACACCCACACAGCCTGCGATAAGGCACACTAATCGCATTGGAAATCAATCTAGATTCTGGAATCGAAATCGATAACTCGACTATGCTGGCAAACACACATTTGAATGTGTTTCTCGAGCTGTAAATGTGCAATAATTTATTTAAATTCCCAAATGCGTGCTCTCGTAGACATTGTCATTAATATTTACTGGATTTGATTTTCTTAGCCGTATCTTTTGGGTCAAGCCATTAGGCCGAAGTCCAGCAGTGTTCGCGTGGGCCGTGTCCAACGATCTCTGGGAGGCTTGGAGAGTCGTTAACCGGCAGCCCCAGTCAGCCAATCAACCAAGCAAACTAGTTTGGACAGCCGGACTTCTTGAGCATTGGCCATTCTGGGGCAAGAAGGGAAGCAGTTGGGCTTTGAAACCAGAGAAGGGGAAACTGTAACACGAAAAGTGGCTGAGTGACAAGTTTTCTAAGGCCGAGGCTTACATATTAGATTGCATATTAAATATTTTTTGACTTACCCCGGACGAAACTTTTAATTGGACCCTGTTTTGTTCTCTTATCTTCTCCGTACAGATAGAGACATTCCTATGAATGCGAAACTTTTCGAAAACAATGAAATGCATTCTATGTGTATTTTGGTTTGCCCGACTGAACTGAAATTAACCTTGACGATTTGGATTAAGCCGATTGCGAAAATATAAATATTTACTTCAACCACAGCGGAAGGTTTGATTCCACTGATTTTCCGTTTCTATTTATGGCTTTGTTTCTGGGACAGCAACCTTTTGGCCCCGGGGCGAACTTTGATTTCAGCAGACCCGAGTGCTGGAAAAGCACGTTCCTCGTGCTTGGGAACTCTTTACGTTGTTTTCCCTGATACGGCTAATCAAATTTCTATGAGCCATATTTCCTCGGCTCCTCTTTTTGTGCGGCTGTCGTTGAAGCGAAACCCAATTACTTTTTTGGCAAGTCGTAAATCTATCTGAATTTCATACATATGTATAAATACGGCATAAGCGGAAATGCTGTCTCTGGGGTAAATGAATAAATGATATCTTTCTCCCCGATGTGTGCGATAAATATTTATGTGGCAATTTGGAGCACATTCCTCCGACAGCTCAACAACTTTGCTGCCCCAACTCCAAAACTCTGTTCCACTCCGCCAAAGCATTGAGACATATGTGACACATGTCAATAACATCTTACCCCCAAAACAAGCTCCATGCAGAGAAAAAATATAGCAAGGACTGTTTAATATTGTGGTTCTAATATTGTTTTTACATAACAATTCTTTACAACAAAAAAATTTTCCTTTTCCAATTAAAATATTTAATAATTATTGATTTTAGACGGGAATTTGATACCTTTTAACTACTTGTTCTCTTTATTTTTACGGATTACCACAGAGACCGTTTACGGTCACTACATTGGTGTATAATATTATTATATTTTAAGATCAATCTTTTCATTGCCGCTATTGATTAACATTTTTCAAATCCAAAACCTTTCCCCAGTTTAAAATATTTTTAATACTGATTTAGGCTAAATAAATAAGTTAAACTGATTCCTTTTGTGTAAGATGTAGTTAACCGCGAAACTTTAAAATAAACCAATACTAACCACAAAACCAGCACCTTTTTTCCACTGTGTACTCTCTCCATATTGACAATCTCTGCCACGTGAAGTCTTCTTATCACGCTTGTGTGAAACTTATGCCCAACGATTTCAATTTCCATAGAATCCCTTCGCTCGCCCCCATTTCTGTAGCCATTGATTGGCAGCTGGTATAACTTTAAACAACCAGAGATTGTTGTTGCTGTTACCTTTTCAAAATATGGGCATCAAGTAAGGAACCACAAGGCTTTCAACATAAGCTATAAAGCTTCTAAGCTGCTCAGCTTCAAAGGCTTAAAGCACTTTGGTTAAAAAAAAGGGGGAAGAAAACAGAAGGGGTAAAAATTAAGAGAGAAAAACTGTTGCAATGAGTTAAAAAAATGTGTAGGCACTTGAAACTATAGAAAAAGGCTTTTAGTAACCTTAAGTTGGCCCAGTTTGATGGACTCAGCTCTTGAGAATCTATTGAAATGCAATTTCCAAGCCCACATCCTTCGAACCGCAAAACAAGAGCCTCTCTTAGTTTCCGGCCAGTTTTCTAGTAAATTTCTGTACAACTTAAAGAGCGACATTTCATGAGGGAATTTTTATGCTTTTTCCAATGATTAGGCATCGTTTGACAGGCGTCCATGGAAACAGTGTCCACGGGGCTATTAAACTGTCAAAGTTTGCCATCATCACTCACCCAACAATTACAACTAACCCTCCGAGACTTCCGTCCTCCGCACTTTGCTCTCCGTTTCACTTTTGTCTGTTTACTTTAAGCTTCAAATTACGCTTAAATTGTTTTTACGCCTCTTTTGCCTCAGCCATTGAGTAAATATCTATAAAAAGCATTTGACGCAATCTACACTCCAGGAATTGCAAAGATAATAGAATAGGCTATTATGGGTAGAGACCGGATGAGACAGGGTGTACGATTTTTGAGGCGGTCATGGCAACACAAGTATCTATGGTAATGGGAATATATTGTAGAAATCAATAGTTGTAATATTGACGATTAACCTTATTGATTTTGTTTTAAAATCTTTTCAATGGGAATTTAAACCCATTAACAGATTATCAAAAACAGGTAATTTAACGTTTTAAAAAAGGATTTAAGCATCTTTAATACAGCTTTAGTGCTATTACCAAACCGCTTACATCTATTATTCAACCGCTCCTTAGTTTTCTTTGCGTACTCGCTACTTTTAAGAACCCAAAAGAACGGAAGGCCAGCATACTGTTTCACAATTTGGCACATCATTCTCTTTCGAACCAACTTGTAATACTCTCACCCACTAAAGCTGCTGCCTTGGGCCATCTTCAGCAGACTTGAAGCATTGTCTGCCGGCCATCAATAATTTATGCATTCAACCATCAATCACTTTGAGCTGCTTTGCGTTAACCGAGAATTGAGAGAGACGTTGTCATTGAACGGGGCGTCGAGGGAGTAGAAGGTATTGGGGATTCCGAGTCCGAGCTAAGTAAAATCAGTCAAGTGTGGATGCCAAGGCGCAAATGGGTTTCGGCCAGGATTGGTTCGATTTTCGCCACCCTCCCCCAAGCACCTAAGACTCCTCCGAAGGGCCAGACAACAATTGCGAAAGTGTGGAGCACATATTTAAATGTGTTTTGCATCACTTTACTTATTTTGTGTACAGTTCTCGTAATTTTTTCTTGGTACTTGCCTTTGCTTTCTGCTGTCTGCGCAGAATTTCCCAGCCTTTGTTATGACCCAAAGACCGGAAGAGCAAAGGAGGAAAAACTTTTTCCGCTGGTCCTCTGTAAATTTGCAAAATTGCTTCCTTATTTCATTTTTGGCAAATAAACTGAAAGAATAACATTCCTTCCTCGATGCCCGCTCGCTTTTCCAATTTGCCAAAGACATTTCAAACAGCTGACGGTGCTGAGGCATTTGATTTATGCAAAGTTGTTGCCTAAATTGATTTGCAATTGCCAATTTCCTCAAAGAAAACTCATAATCAGCCTAGGCACGCCGGGAAAGCAAATCCCTCGCGGGGAAGTGCTAACCAGTCCCCACGCCAAGGATTGCGTAAATGTTTCACATCGAGGCGTCAATGTGGCTCAAGATGTTAACAGATCTTTGCCGGCTGCCACTGCCACTGCCACCGCCACCCACTGCAATTTAAATTTTCAATATGCGAGACGGCAAACAAGACGATGACAATGAGATGCCAAGCAAAGTTCACGCCCCCGAGCGAGGAACAAGTCTACAAACAATGAAAACCATGTAAGAGGGCTGACTTCACAAGTTCTGGGCCTTGAACTACCGCGTAATGATGTGATATCACTTTTATAGGGGCCTGAATGGAATATTTTTATCCCATATAAGACTTACTGAAAATCGTAAAAATCTTTAAGAATGTTAGAAAGCACGTTCGCACTCAAAATATTCCTTATATATTATATTAATTTGTTAATAACTTGCCTATCATATCATATTCCTTTGGGTACTCCTAAACATATTCCCATTTTATTCCACACAACTCTTCCGCTCGCAAACATACCCTCTAAAAATAACACAAAAAACCAATTTAATTATATTGGGTTTCTTCTCTGGTTTGCCAGGTTTTTTGAGACTTTTGGCATCAGCATGGGGTGCTTCATTTACATACGTACTTAACACGTGTCGGATTCTTTATGGGGAGCAGAAATCTTTTGGGAAAACAGGGGGCAATTACTTAATGAAGAAACAAAAGCAGAAAAAGTTCTTGGGCCGAAATGCAAATACTGGCAGCAATACTTGTACAGCATTATGCTGCTTAATATATTTATGCAGACAGTCGACAAGGGGGACTTAGAGGGGGCGAAAGTGAAAGAATGAGCTTTTGTACTTAATCAAATTACAGCACTAATTAATTTCAATTGTTGCGGTAATGGAGTTCTTGTGAGCTGGATGAACACAAGAAGCCTCTTAAGAGGCTTTGGGAAAGATACTTTGGGCGTAGCATTAGCAAGTTTGAATATGTTTTCTGACAATTGAATGGTATGGTAATGTTTCCGACATATTAACAACTTGTATTTGCTAACACTTCATAACTGAATAATTAAACATTTTATGTAAAATTAAAGGAAATGAAATCATTAAAAGGCCGTGTTCTTAAGCCCCAATTGTGTTTCTGAACATGCAATTAAGTTAATATTTAAAACGGACATTTTATGAAGTTTGGAAAGGTTTCACCTAAAATCTGTCAATTTTAACATAGTGATTTTTCATACAGACCCAGTTTTCTGTGGCTGTGTTTAAGTACTGTTCCTATTTTCTTTCACTGTTTTCAATTCTTGTTTAACACT
The DNA here is from genome assembly GCF_043229965.1 of Drosophila suzukii. NCBI lineage: Eukaryota > Metazoa > Arthropoda > Insecta > Diptera > Drosophilidae > Drosophila > Drosophila suzukii. The sequence goes on along the minus strand of NC_092081.1, from coordinate 4,079,935 downwards.
CTGATTATCGTTCTGTTAAACGTTCACACTTAACTTAATACTTTAACAGAAAATCAAATTTGAAAAAGAAAGAAGACTACTATTCTTTTTCATCAGTTTTACTAATATCAAATGAATAATTAATAAAATAGACATGAATAATATTTAAAAATTTATTGGAAAAGTGTGAAGAAAAACTTTTTACACTTTATCAATTCATTAAGAATGAATGAAGACACACTTTTCCATTCAATTTGTAAATATTTTACTCTTTTCGCTCAGGTTTCAATCAATCAATGTCTATTCTATTAATTGTACATTTGATATAAGTAAGTAAGTTGAAAAAGATTCGTAGTTGTCCTAATTTTCCAATAAATTTGTAAGTTTATTAACCACTTATTTTATAATTCAAGCAAATATTCATTTGATATTAGTGAAACACGAAAATGCACTTATTTTTCCCACTTCATTTTGCCAAACAGCCCACAGTGGCTGACGTTGCCAAAGGTAGCACACCGTTGCAAGTTCATTACAAACAATTGATTTGGCAGAACGGCGTAAAACTTGGCACAGGTAAGAAAGAAGGGGCCAACTCAGCGCCAGCGACGTCTGGGAATCGGGGAAAGCCGGGAGAAAGGGAGAAAGGGGCGAAAGCGGTGCCGTGAAGAGGCAGGAAACAGAAACCCACTCGGAGCGACAAAGTCTGCCCATGACCAACGCAATGTGGCTGCAACTCTAGACAAAAAGCCAAGTCAGCATTTGCGCCGCAGACGCGGTGGGTGGGGGGAGGTGTCTGCGGCATTGGTTGGGAGCCAGGTGGGCGGCATGGGCGGGGCAGGCGGCGGGCTGGGGATAAATGAGGGCGAGATGTGATGACTGCTGGCGAGCATTAATAATGGAAATATTCAGGCAGCTGCTGCTGCGGCTGCCGTTGATTGAAACCGAAAGGGCAGCAGCCGAGGAGTGGCAAGGAACTCCAAGGAACTACACTTGAACAAACTAACTTAAAATCGCGAATTCCCTTTGGAAATGCCTTTAAACTACGCTTTAAATACTGCAAACCTAACAGATTATAAACCAAGTATACTCTGAATTTAAGGAAAGAATATAAAAAGATTTCTAATATTCCATTTAGAAAGAAGCTGACCACAATCAATACATATCTAAGATATTTTAATTAATCCTATTTTGCAAATCGCTTAATCTTTTGGCCTAAATCACTGTTATACTCAAGATTTTTTTATGGAGTACTACTTAATAACCCAACATTTTAAATATTTCTCATTACCTTCTGGACCCACCGAGAAGAAATTAATACAAATGAATAGAGGTAGCTTATAAGAATTATTTAACTTGAAATACTCTAGATACTATATATGAATCTGTATATAGATACATTATTGAAATAAAAGTTTATTTATTTTTCAGTCATTTTTTGAATTTGTATTTAAAGATTCCCTGTATTTGTTCAAAAAATGTAGGTTAAAAAATCATTTGACCACTTTATTTGGTAAATTATAAATATATTTTGGTGTATACTAAGATAGATTTTAAGTAGCCAAGTTTCGAAAAAGGTTTTCCAATGTGTAAGAGAGTGGCGAGTGTGTGGGAAATCTTTTGAAAAAGGATTAACATTAAATATGCATGTGTATGTTTGGACCTGGTGTTTGTACACGGTCGGGCGAGTGTGTGTGTGCGGGTGAAAAGTTGCTCGTTGGTTTGAGTAATGTGCGCACATAATGAGTAACAAAGCGCCCTAATGAAGTACTCAAAGCCTTCGAGCAGAAGCCAACTTTCAAGCTCCTGGATATAAATATAAAGTTCGCCAAGTGTCAGAGGGGCGGATGGATTTGCCCAGACCCCGGAGAACTTTTACTTTAAAAGTTTCATAAATGCCCAACTACAAATGAGGAAATTGAGGCCAATCGCCAAATCAAAAGTGGAGAACAACTTAAACAAACTTATTGAGCATTAAGTGCGCTGAAAAATAAACAACGTGTCAAAAGATTAAACCGTTCGCACAATAGCATTAACGTAAACAATGCAAAACACACAATTTAAGAATGTAAGATATAAATTCCTTGTGGAAAATTTCTTTCCGGCTGAAATATTTTCATTCATTTTATTTGACCACACACAACAGGTTTTGGGTAAATTCGTTTTAGATTTTTCAATCCGAAATGGAATTGCTTGCACATTTATTTTAAGAAAAGTGTTTTTTGTTAACCAAGCTTTTTTTTCAAGAACATTTTGACTTTTCAGACAAATTTAAACAGCAGCCTGCAGCTTCCAGAATGTTTCTAATAAATAAATCAAATCAAAATTAAAGCAATGATTTTATTTATCAGCTCGAACGTAAATAATTCAATTCATTGTATGAATGTTTAAATACAAATAAAGTTTGACAGCTCTTTTAATACTTAATTCAGATAAAACGGCAAAACACAAAAATGAACCAATCTACCGATTTAACCCGATAAATACAAAATAATATTCTGCCTTATAAAATATGTAAGGCAAGTTTAGTTTGTATACCTATATTCAATTGAATTTAATTCAGTGCACTTAAGTTGATTTGATTTGCCTTCGCTGAAGTTGATGGCACCGCGATGTCTACGAGCGTATACGTTATATGTGGCAAATGAAACGCAATCTTGCGGTTATTTTCTTGCCTTTTTTATTGAGGCAATCACGAGCATAATAAAAGTAATGATAATAATAACAATAAAGCAGCCAAGAGTAGTTCGCAATCGCAATAACAATCGGCAATGATGACAACAATGTGTGGTACTTAATAAATTTAATGCGCCCCGAATTAGCTCACAATTAAGCGGAAGATTTTTGGTCAATTTAATCCATGATAACCTCCGTCTGCGGTTAGGGAGCCATTTGACCGGACAAACACGGATGGTTTAATAAGATTTCTAGATTTATGTGCATTACCTGGAAATAAAGGAAATGAATTTGTTAGAAATTGTGCAATTGCATTCGAAATATAAGGGAATTATAAGAAATTAATAACTACACTCCGGGAAAAACACCGTGTTAAAAACAAGTAGAAGCAGCCTTGATTTAAGAAAAATTGCATGCTTTACATTTAAGTGCTCAAAAAATTCTCATATTGAGCACTTTTTGGATTTTCAATGTCTGTCAACTCAATAATTCCCAACTGTTTATTCTGAAAGTACTCGGTATAGGAGGCGCATAAATTAGACAGTCTTAATGCCCGTGAGCGTCAATTCGTAAGTAAACTTAAAATATTAATATTATTTATATATATCTCGTTTATTTCGTTTCAGTTTCCAATGCTTATTTCTCTTACTAGCATAAAATAAACACTGATCTGAATATCATGTTACTTATATATTGATTAAAGAATTGTTTGTCCTTAAATCATCCCGGAAACTTTCCTACTTCATTACTAAATCGTTTTTGTTTTTGGTCCAAATATGACTTTGTTTAAGAATTATTCATACTTGATTTAAGATCGAAAGGTTTTTAAATCTAGTATTTTCGGTCTTGAAAATTCGTGCTCGAAAGTAGTATTTTGTTCTCGCGTTCTGTATTTTCCATGCTTGGCGAAGTTTTGACACCGAAAATACTAGGTTCAATCACGAAAAGCTTGATTTTTTTCTGAGTGTATTTATTTTTATATTAGTAAAAAACAACGTAGGCAGCTATTAAAATTAAGATTAAATTTTTCTGTAACCTTTTGGCAGGGCAGTTCCGATTCAATTGCATTTCAGCACAGGATAGCAAACCCACATCGGAATGCTGGAAAGAGACATATTGGCTAACCCGCTCCGAAGCCCGTGCCACCAATAAATCGCTGGTGAACGACAGCCGCTAGATAGTCTGCCGGTACAGGGAGCACCCCCTAAAATCGCCCACCTAAGCCTGGCGAAATTTATTATAAAATTCAATCTTTTTTGCCAGCTTAGAAGGGGCAAGAACTTTCTCGGCCAAGTGTCGAAAGCGTCTACGATAAGAAGAATAGCGAAGAAAACATGGCAAAAGGTATTTAAATCGTTTTTAATGGAAAAATATGCAAAGCAGCCGCGCGTCGGAGTCGTAAGCCGCTGGAGAGGCTGAGCAGGATGCCAGACAAATCTCTGCCGACTGCCCAGCCACCTCCTTCATTAAAATTCCGAGCATTTTCACTTTGCGAAAACACACGGCTGATGGGGGAGGAAAAGGGGGCAGTTAGAAAGGAACAGACAGAGAACTAGGGGGAAATGCTGACTGACACACTTTAAAACAATATTCTTCTGGCCCGGCATCGCTTCCTTTGGAATCCAGAAAACGCCCGGGGAGCCTGGTCACATCCCTGTCATCCCAAAGTGCACGCAGGACACATGACAAACTTGACGTAGCATGTCAAAAGATTTGAAGCCAATTTGTCAGGCGAAGTAGGAGGCAAAATGGGATGAAGTCAGAAGCATACGCTGCAAGTTAGAGAGTGCTAACATACGAAGTTTACGATCTCAAAGACAAAAAATCTCAGCAATAGGAAATGTAATTCAATGCACAAGTTAGCAATATTTGACTTTATTTTAAAAACTGGTTTGCATATGTTTTCATGTTTGGGTAACTTGAATTTGCAAAGCAAATCATCTAACCATTGTGTTTTTAGTAAAATCAAGCTAGAAGCTTATGAAATTAAACAAACTGTTGGCTTTACCGCAATACCAATATTCAGATTTGCATGGATCAGCAACGAGCCTTTTAAATCAACATGAGAGTTTATTCTATCCACAGAATCTATTTTCATAAATTAATAAAACATAACTAACAACCAAAATGAACTACTTTCACTTTACTACTTTAAAATTAATATTTGCCACCACAAGCCTATAATGCTAATGGTAAATAGTTTAACTCACGTTTATTATATCTTTAAATTCGAACTTAATTACATATATTTTTAAAACAAAAATCATTAACAGCATTTACTTGGTTTTAAACCATTTAGTGTTTAACGTTAAAAATTCAGAGAAAATCCCATTAAATCATTAGAGAACAACGTTCTGCCCAATTATACACAGAGCTTATTAATTTAAATATATATATTGTTATGATAATTATTTATAAAAATTAAATATTTATCGCTATATTCCGTTGAAAGAAAGTCCACGTGTCCACTTAAATTTAATTGTTGCATTAATAGAATGATTATTATGCAATATTTTGGCGTTCTAATTGGATGGAAACCCGCGAGATATTTCATTTAATTTGCGCTTTGTAAATACAAATTCTGATATAATATTGTCCCTCTAATTGGGCGTCCTCGGAGGGAGGGTGGTGTGTGCGTTATGTTGTGCATACCAAATGCATATTTAAACTGATTAAATTAGTTCGAGCGGCGCCGTAATGAATGGGAGCCGTGCACACACGTTCAGGACCCCGAACAAGTTCTAAAGTGCCACTAAAAAGTGCTGGAGAGACAGACAGTTGGCAGCGGAGGAGTGGGTCTAAGCCAGCCCTCGACAGGAGGGTCCTGGCTTGTTTGCTGCAGGACGACGAAGGGAAGCTTTGCACTACTATAAAATTAAGATTAAAAGCTCCAGCTGTAAATGAGTATAAAGCCAGTCTTTGGCCCCCTTAACCGGGGCTCTGTATTTGTTTAAGGTGAGCATTTGTGTGTCTGTTTGTGAAAGGCTGCTCTTCGCGGAGCACAGAAAAAGATACACAAAAATGGGGGACAACGACAAATAGAAACACGCAAGCAGATGCAGCATCCCTCTTAGTTCTGCTTATTTCTGCCCCCTTATTGTCCCCGGGATTAGCTAGCTGCGAATTCTTTTGTGGCTGCGAGGAAATTAAAAATTTTTCACTTCAAACACACAACAAAAGCCAGTAGATTGAAACAAAGCTTCATTTTAATTTCCTAGAAAATACAAGTACTAGAAAAAAGTATTTCAACTAAAACAAAACCAGAGCAACCACAAAAGTGGAAGGAAATGGGGGCATGAAATATGACGAAGAAGAAGGAAATGAGGGTGTCTATCAACATTTCTTAAAGTCAAACTAAAGCGGAATGGGTGACACCCAAACCTGTCAAGGGTCTGAACTTCTGCTGATATGAAATGCTTTTTTAGTATTATATTCGTTTTAATATTCCTCTAAAATATGTTTCTTATCAACTTTAAACTAGAGTTGTTCAATATGTTGTTATCAGTTTATTAAATACTTTGAATTTTTAATCAAGGGTGTGTGGCAATACTTAGACAGCTGATTTATATTTTAACCTAGCATTTTTGGTGGAAGGTCTATATGGTCGAAAGTATGTTTTTTTTTAATTATCGAACCTCCAACGGTTTAACAGAAGAGTTCATAAGCGAAAAATATTCAGGACCTCTAAAGGAAACTAGCATATTACGAAAACATGCGGGTGCCAGCAGGCCTTTAAAAGTATGTTTCGAGTTTTGCATTCATCTCGTCCCTTTTTGAAAAAATGTATAACGAAAATTGTGGCTATTCCTGCTTCGTTTTTTTTTTGTAACATAGTAGAAAAATGATTAACAAAGATTGATGAAATATAAAGGGATTGGCTCGGGTGGTTTGGCCTGCTTTTTTTTTGGTTTGGTGGTGACTTTTGTGACTTTAAAGGGAGGGTGGGTTGCAAGCGGAAAAGAGCACTCCAGAAATGTGCTGCTGGAAAGGTTTTATCTGTGGTAAGTCAGCAGACAAATAGAATCTGAAAAAATATAGGAATCGGAAAATGACTGAAAAGAATGATTGAAAAATTACATTGCAAATTGGAAACAAAAAAATTCTATAGGAGCCATTCAATTATTTAATTTTTTCATTTTGCTGCTTTGTTACAGATCTGATGGACTTTCTGATGGCCCGCCAAACCATAAGGTTACATATCATTTATAAATGGTTTTTTTCCTGCGCCTCTGAAATGCCATAGTTGTCAATCATTTGTCAATTAAGCACTCTATCAATCCGCATGTCTGGGCCGCATTCCATGTTGTTTGTTTATGCAGCCACTGGCGGGTCGTGTAATATATCTCCGATATATATTTCATGCCTACAATATACATTTATTAAAGTGTGTTTTTTACGTTTTATCCCGAGCATACATTGAAATTCTGTCAGCATCGGGATGTCGATATGGCGGATTGGACAGGGACGGCGGAAATGATCCGTCTCTTTCACTCCGCTTTCATTAAATTGAAAAATTGTTCGCCAGGGCGCAAATTACACAAATCATCAACGGCAATGGCACTGGAAATATTGTGGAAATGAATTGCAACTTTGCGCTGCTTTATTGTTTTATCCTTTAACGTTTTTTTGAAGTATTTATTGCTTTATTATTTTTAACAATTAAGGCAATTCATAAAAAGTGGATATTCAATAACAAAAAATGTTGAGCCCAGGCAGTTTTTATGGCCGCGCCAGTAGTAATTAATTAAGGGTCAAACAAAGGAATTTGATTGATGGCAGATACCGTCACTGATTTTTGATTTGCAGGTGTTTATAAAAGGTATTAACACTCATTCAAATATTAACATTTGCGGTGGTATTTTATAATGTGAGCCTCTTTGAGGGATTTATATTGAAATTTCCATCTGCAGTTTTCGTTCCAGTTTCATTTCATTATCACTACTAAACTTATTCCCATCAAAACAGCTTTCCGCGGAAAATAACTTTACTTTCACAGGGCATTTATGTCCCCTCGTCCCCCTTTCTAATCTAGTTCAAGTTTGGACTGCACAAAATACTTAATTTCCCAGTTATAAGTAAGGGAGACAGAAAATGAAAAACTTTTGCTAATCATTCAACCCGAAGCGATCTCTCACCCCCAAGAGCTACCCCATCCGCACAGTGGCTGACAAAACGTGGCTGGAAACAGTCTCCGCCAAAAGTTTGCACATTAAAATTGGCGCTAAAACTAACAAACTTTGTCAGCGAGCAAGAGAAACAAACTCCCTGCCCCTGACACGTTCCACTTTTCTCCTCCAGCCGCGCATAACGCGCTTGAAAACTTATCCAAATGAACTATGGCAAAACCTAGGGAAAAGGATATGATTCGGCGTAGGAATTTGGCTGATTTATAAGGGAAAATATTTTAATTGGTTTAATTAGTGTTGCTGGCTTAGGCCAGCCTTCCTAAAATATTTTAGCCGCCCTTAATTGTATTAGGGTTGAAAGCCGTTCCCTTAATTAAATAGTTAGCAGCCCTCACACGTTATTACATTTTCGAGGAAATTTAATTAAAACAGTGTTTATTTGCACGTTGAAAAATGTTTCTCGAAAAGAAAATCATATAAACTAAACTGTCAGTTAAATTGGTATTGGTTCTATTATAAATACATATGTCAAAATTATAGAAACATTAGCTTTTTGTAGTATTTGAATTTAAGTTAAACGTTCTGGTTAAATGTTTTGATGTTTGAAAGAACCTTTTTATTAAGCAAATATTTACCAAATATTAAAAATATTTTTTCTTATATAGAAGAAACTCAAAGAATAGTTAATCCCAGATATCCGTGTCCAAAATATATTGATCGAACTTTTCCAGAACCGATAGTAATTATTCAAAACCTTCTGGGGGATGGCTTGCAGCAATTAATGCGAGAAGGGCGCATATTTCATGCCTCGCTTGTCGGGGTTCGATTCCACCCGTTCCACGACGCGTGTTCCGCTGATAAGGATCTGCCCACCCATTGAACATCCTCTGGTGCCCCCACCCCCCACAAATCTCCCTCAATTGATGGGACAAAGCCATAAATTAGAGAACAAAGTTGCGACGCATCAACGAGCATGTGAAACATGTTTCGCCGAGGAGGAGTTATCATCGATGGCTAGTGCAACATGTATCTATGGAAGCCATGCACTGTGATTAACCGGGGGCTAGAAAGTGGGCGGTGTGGAAGGAAGCAGTTACTCCAAATGGATCGGGCGAAACAAAAGATACAGAGTCGGGGGGAGGTGGAAACAATTTTGCAAAGCGTCGAGCGCTGTGCTTATAATAACAGACGCAGCGCGGCAGCAACAACTGCAGTCGGGCAAACAAAGGAAGAGGAACAAATTACAGCACAAAACCAGCAGTGGCAACAACAAAAACGCCCCGACGAGTGCGCCAAAGGTAGACAAATATGCTAAAACAAAAAAAAACAGAAAAAAGGGAAAATTCCAGGAAGCTGTACTTAAAAGGGTACGAGTACTGCCCTTGATACCCTTTATGTTAAGAATATATTTTTTAAACAACATAAAAATCACGTTTTACGGCGGTGCAAGAACGCAAACCTCAAGTTTCACTAGAAAACTTGAACTCTTTTTTTGTTGTAATTGTATGTCTTAATTAAGGAAGAGTTGCTTTTGAAAGTGTTTTTGATATTTTTATAGTTCTGTTGATCTACTAAAATACGACTAAAATGATATATCATCAGAATTTTATGAACAGAAAAATCGCTTTAAAATCAGTCAAGAGTTTAATATCTTCCGCTTTGTAACAAATATTATTTGCTTAGACAGTTAAGTTGCTTTTCCAACGTTGCAAAATTACAAAACTGTGCCAAAATTCAAATTAAGTCAAAATATAGTCCGCATGGGATCATAAAATAACATACCCTTAAAATTGCTTTGCTTTTACGTTAGTCCAGTTCGCTTGTAATCCTTAGTTCATTTTGACCAAATGTAGTTTGTGGAAACTGAGAGGCATCAGACTGTTATTAATACAACTAATTGAGAACCTGCCACAACGCGATGCGGAGACGGACATGCCGCGGTGCAGATGGGAAAAAGCGGGCAAACGACAGCTTGCAATTACATCCGAGACCCCTTTTGCAACCCGCTACACCACCCACCACACCACCCACCTCACCACCCACTACACCACTGCCCCACTGCACACACACACACACAGGACAAAGTGCACTTCAAACAAAACGTCGCCCACATGGAAGCGTGCGATTTGCCGCAATTGCGTATCATTAATTTGCGTTTTGCCTGCCAACCCCCCTTTTCCTTTTCCTATCCCCTCTGCCCGTAATACCGCCTGTCGTCGTTCGGTCAAATTACTTTGTAAAATGTTTCATGGATGCAAAGCGAGGAACAGAACCGTATACCTGGGGATAGCAGCGAAAAAATATCACACGAAGTTTAAGGTTTGTTCGATATCAAAACCATTTAACGGGTAGTGAATTCTAATAATATTATTGTTAGGAATTATCATTTCCAGTTCAATGGTTTTATAGAGTTGTGATATTTTTAAACTTTATGAGTTGGTATTTTTGGGGTGTATACTTATTTGCTTAGTATTTTCAATGCTCCAAAAAGTCCTCTGTGGTAACCCTTTAAATAATTAAATGATACTTGATCTTCAGTTATAATAATCTTACATCTTACATTTTAATTTGATACAACTTAAACCCACTTTGGTTCTCATCTGTTTTTTTTTATTTTAATAAACTAAAGATTTCCATAAATATGGCGATATTTGAACATTTTTCAAAGTGTGCTACATAAATTCCGAATTTAACTCCTTTGATCAGTATTGAAAATAATATGTCAGTTTACATACACAAGTAAAATAAAAGCGGGCTTCAATAACATCAGCTTTATGAATTATTTGTATTATAAAGGGTGTGGGAGAGCAATATGGGACTACTACCGTTCGTACTAACCTAGGTTCCTGCTGATAATGAGGCTTGGTAAACACACGTTCTAGGTTTGCGAAATCGGGTGCGCATAAACCATGGGAAAATGCCATCAGAGTCTATGGGTGAAGGATTGGTTTGGCTTTGCGGTTTTGCTGTTACACGAGTATAACATTTACTACTTACGTAGAACCCACACTTCCCAGTCCGAGTTCGCCCCCCTCCAACTGTCCGCAAGCAAATCCGTAGTGCCGTTTTAATGCATTTTCAATATTCTAACGATGCCACAGAAAACTGGCCAGCAACACATCAACATCGAGTGCTGACCATATATAGAGATTATCCGAGGTCCATTGTTGTTGATGCTTTTGCTGTTTCAGAGTTTAACTGCTTTTGAAGAGCTTTTAGCATTACGTTCGCCTATTTGTTTTTGATTTATTGAAAGCAAATTACAGGCTGGCTAAAATTTAACATGTTTTTTTTGGACAGTCCTACCCAATTTAATTACGTTTTGATATACCTACTTTTTAATGAGTCAGTTCGATATTCTGAAAGTCCGACATTCCACTCAGATCATCTTGTTTTAAAGCCCCGCATTTTTCAGCTGCTTCTCATTTCAATTGAATGCGAAAAATATTTGACCTCAAGTAAGCCACTTTGCTGTATGGCCCTCTCTCGGCTCCAGGCAATTATAAAATATATTTTCATTATGTAAAAAAATAATTATGCCAAAAGTATGCACCGAGTGGAGGAGGAAAAGGGGTTGTGGAACACAAGGGGCACAAATGGCGAGGTTCACTCGAGATGCTCGTTGAGTTTGTAGCTTTTCGTACAATCATTTCATGCTCATTGCTAATTAAAACTAAATTGAGTGCACTCTGTGGGTGGGTAAATGAGTGCGCAAATGGAAAAAGTAAATTCACGTTTGACAAACATTTGGATTATTAATCATTTAAATTTGTAAAAAGCAAACAACACTTCTAGCCACTTTTTAAAACTTATAAAAGCAACGTGTGGGTAAGCACCCGCTTAATTAAAATCGTGACAGAAACACAAATCACGGCGAAAGTATTTTATTTGCTGATTAAACTTAGAAATTTTGTGAAAAAAACCAATTTAGTCACAAAATAAGCATATTAATTTAAAATTTATTAATTTTAAAATTCTTTCTGCAACTTTAGCGTTTAGCTTTTCCGATGACTTTTTAAGTGGCAACTCATTTTGTGAGCACAATGAATTTTTAATTGGCATCTATTTATTTGCAATTCTTCAATTGACATTTTTCAGTACTTGCTAACGAAATGGAAAATTTAATACAGACAACTGGGTGGATGAGGAAAAACTCTGCCAATGGGGAAATGGGAAAACACCCTCGATGAGTAGATGGCAATTAATAGCAACTCGTGAGTTCAGCTTTTTAGTTCCTGGCTGAAAGTCAAGTCATCGCTGATGATGACAACAAAACATATGCGCTGGCCAACTGTCCTGCCCATGACCATATTGGGCACTTCGTCTAGACCCCCTGGCGGTGTTGGTGTCTTTGTTCGGCGAACCGAACCCAACCGATCCAATCTGAACCGGTTCCAGTTCTTAGACCCACACGGGAAGAAATTTGCGATATAAAACGAATTTTGTGTGTGATACAAAAGATATAACCAATTTTTTAGAATCCCCATAACAAACCAAGTTCTAAAGCCTAACCTTTAACAAAAAATACACATGGATAAAATTAACTTTTTGATATTTTAAAACAATTTTGTTTTAAATAACAAATCTATAATAATTAGGTTTGTTCAAGGCATGAATTTTTAGCTAGGACAGTCCTTTGAAATGTCATACAGTCCTCTTCTGGGGTTGATCCTGGATTTTTCTTGTGCATCCCCTTCTCGGTGGTGCGTCATTCGAGGCCAGACGGACCATAAATGTGCTTGCAGCCAGCAGAAATACAATAAAGACAGCACACAGCAGCTCGCCTGCATTGAGCGGCAACAATAAATTGTACAATAAATCAATATAGAAAAAACGTCTTGCATAAAAAATTCGCAAAAAGGGGAAAAGGAAAAGCGAGGGAATTTCGTGTGTGAAAGAAACCCCCGAATGGATTTTCCACATAATTGTTCTGCAACAAATTACTGGCTTAACCGAATTTCCAGACTCAATTATGCAGGGGTAAAAAATGTATAAAAAATGGGGAATCCGGAAAACTTTAAAGGCTGCCCACCAGATTTTTCCCCGATTTCCCACCACTCTTGTTTCCCTTTTCCGCTTCACAAGCCGGCCGGCTTGTCCAGTTTGTTTTGGGCCCCGTTTGCTTTGCTTTTGGCCAACTTGCTTTCTTGTTTGTTGGCCCCGCTAAAGGCAAATTGTTTCTTTCTGGCTTTGCTTTTCCATTTTGTCTTTGGCTCTTTAAGCAGGTGTTACCTGTGTGTGTGCGTGTGTCGGTGTGTTTGTAACTCACCTTACAAACTTGTTTGTTTCTATTGTTGTTGGTGTTACCTAATCGTCTGCGGACAGGTTATCGTTTGCTCTTGAACTTGAGGCGAGCAAACAAACAAACTTAACGTGGAACTTGAACGGACCCGAGTGAGAATAAATGCGGCGGCCAAAAATTTGGTTTAAAGGTGAATCCGAACTTTGTACGTTGACAGATGGCGTTGATGGATGGGAAGTCCAGTCAAAATGAGAAAGGTCTATGCACATAACATGTAGGAATCTATGAAAAAGGATTCATAATTGTATCGAAAAAAGTCATTAACACTTTATAATTTTAATATTTCCGCTTCAAGACAAAAAATATATAACTATATATATTTCGTTAATAAAAAACCACTGTTCAAAGCCACATTTAAGCTATGATTTCAAAATTATGTAAAGAAGCACCTGGTATTTGCATAGGCAAATCATATTCTAATATATTAGAGTCTTTTAGTCATAGATTAAAGAGTCTCAGCTAATAATAATCAAATGATTAACCTTTTGAACCTTGTTTACAAAGCCTAATCAGTGATCGAACTCGTGACTTAGTAACATACCAGCAAGATAAGATGAAATCAGTGTTCTTTCTAAATAGTAATTCTATATTAAAAATTCTATTATTAATTGTAAGCTAATCAGTTGTTGCTTATATACACTTATATAATACATTTATTTAATAGGATTTAATATTTTAAGTGTACTTACAAAAACGCAATTTTAATGCATGTGTTACAATTCCAAAATCCCCTTACAATTACCAATTTGACTTCATTAATTCAGCCTCCCAAGAACCGATCTATTGCAATAGACCTCGCATAATCCGAGGAAGAGTTGCAGTCATGAATATATCGCAAGTGCCAATCGGTGCGCTTTCATCGCATCTTCTGCTAACCGATTGCGAGCCCAAATGAGGCGTGCCACTCCCACTTTCCCATCCGGTTTTCCCCCTTTTTCCCTCTTCGACCGTTTAACGCGGACAGCAATTATTAAAACAGAGCCATTGGCGACATGATAAACGATTTCCGCAATATTTCCGCCAGACCTGGACGGCAAAGGCAGAAAAGGCAGCAGCGGCAAAGGGGAGGGTTTACTGTAGGGTTGAAAGCACGGCCTTCACCTCTGCCTCCCACCACCCCCTTTTGACCCGCGGGGGCGGAACGCTTACTGCGAAACACTTCAGTTGGCTACACAAATTTGTGCACGGGTCGCAAATTGTTACTGCATCGCAGAACTGTTGACCGGGCTACAGCGTGTTCCAAATGAGATAGGATTTATAAAAAGAAGATAACATTTCTTCCCTGACTTATAAATAAATAATTTAATTTTGCAAAAAAACCCATTGCTATTTTTTATGCGATCCCGCGTTACATATCTTCCGAGACGTTTCCTGACTGGTTGGGAACAGTTCAGGAAATTTCTTATAAATATTTTAATTCATTTGCGTAACGATCCCATCAATTTGAAACTGTAATCTTATTAAAAGAATCAGCTTGTAATACAAAAACAACTCTTGGGGCCGTTTTCTTGTGCATTATTAAACTAAAAATAGGTTTTAAGCTAAAAATTGTCATACTTTTAATAAGAAAGCGTACGTTACCTATAGGTAAACAACCAAAATAAACAAACCAATTCGTTTTTTCAGTTATAAATCAGTTTTACCGATGCACTTCATCCATATATTTTAAGTTTATGACATGGAAGTCTTAACGAAACAAGAATGTCACAGAAAATTCTATCCAAGCAAAACAATTCCAATAGAGTTCGCACGAATAAGCGCTCTTTAAATAAAGCATAAAGCCACTTCCATTTATCTGGATTAACAATATGCAAATTGCTTTAATTATGCGATTTGTTAAAAGGCAAGTGAACGACCTTGGAAACAGAACACACATGGTAAATAACAATTAATAACTGGACAGATGGTGAAAGGTAAAAAGACTGAAGGCAATTTTAACCAGCCAGGACAAAGTAATTTATACCAATTTATTAAGTTAAATTTTGCGATAGGACTTAGAAATCCGTTTCTTTGAGGGATACAATTACAGAACTTGAAGGCGAAACAAGTGACTGAACTTAATAATCAAATAGTTCCCCCGACTGTCTACTTTGCCATTTATGTACGCTACACCCTGTGATGTCTTGTTGGGAATGTCAGACAGACAATTTATTTGATTGATTTCGGTGCCTTCTGTGCATTTGGCTCGTTTAAATTGTGACAAAGTTCTGGCGTCGCATAGCCTCAAATGAGGAAATGCTTACTTTAATTTTATTTACTTCTACGCGTCCCTCGTTATCTGTATCTTAACGAGATGGTGGCCTTTGTGCGGAGACTTTTGGACCCTCGGGTCATGGCCCATGTGCATGCATAATGCGCGCCCAGTCAAGAAGTCCATTGTACGTACATAATTTATTTAAATTCGTTTGTTGTTGCTGTGCAATTTTTCAGCGAAATAAGTGTTTTATTTGGTATCATCATCAGAGGCGGACAGCAAATGCGAACCATATTGTTTTCAAGTGAAAAGTTCAATTACTAATTGGTGCCACAATATTTTCAGACCACTCTTTCGGAATAATTTGTTCACACAATAACTTTTTTATCTCAAATGCACTTTCCTAACTATCTGAATATTTTTATTTATTTACTGTAAGGACTTTTTTAAACTGGTTAACTCTATTAAAAGTAAATTTACTGCAAAATAGTACAATTTTGGTTTGAATAAAAAAAAATATTCCACTATCCTCCACTGATTATAAAAAAATAACATAAACATAGGTAAATACAATATAAAGATAAGGTTTTGAAATGCTATTATTATACTTATACATTTCCAAACCCCTTTGAGCCAGAGTATATTAAACTTAACTCATTTTTATGATTATCCTCGCGTTCTGCTTCTTTCCATGGCGCACAAATATTTTTATTCAATTCTTGTTGCGTGAAAATTCCACGCGAGTCCGCAAAAAACAAGCGACAAAAATATTCTTGCACATACACTTGTTTTTGTTTCTATTTTCCATTTGTTTTGCGGCATTTTTGCGAGCGAGGAAACCAAGGAATTTGCATAACAAAGTGAACGATGGCTGGCGGGGGCGGGGGGTGGGGTGACACACAAACAACAAAAAACAGAGAGACAAAGAGGCTGCAGACGGAGAGCAGTTGTTATTTTTGGCACAGCCGGGGGAGGGGGGTGGGGCAGCGAGCGAGAGAGAGAGAGAGAGAGTGGGGGACATGTTTACGTAGGACAGGTTAATGCACCGCAGATTAACAACAATTAAGATGCGAGGGAGCGAGAGGCAAGAGGGGCCCAGAGCCAAGAGAGACTCAGAGATGCCAACGGGCCGGAGGGAGATAGCACACGTACCTTTTTCGGGCAGGGGGCGCAAGGTGGGGGACTCCTGTTGCTCCTGCCACTGCATTTTCCGATAGCCGCTGCTGCTGCTGCGACTATTGATGCGCCCGCTGCTGTTGCTGCTGCTGCATCTTTCCACCGCGACCAACAACAACAGCAACAACACCCACGAATTCGCTGTCGCCGGCATTTTGCCGCTGGCCGCACTCCTCGCACACACTGCTCTCTTTGTTTTTGTTGTTGCTGCTGCCGCTGTTGTTTCAGCCTTCCGTTTTGTTTTCCTTTTACACAAAAACACAACACTCACACAGACGCGCTCGCACACACGCACACACCAAACGGGGGTGGCAAAGAAATCACAAAACAGGTAACTTTTTTACTCAGATTTCCATTGAAACATGCATTTTATTTGTTTACTTTTTCAAAACGCTTTGCGCGCTAAGAATTCGCTGCATAAGTACACCACACTTAATTATTTCCCCAATCCTCATGCCGAGATCTTCGATTTTTTTATCCGCGAAACACGGCGGATGGAAGAAAAACAAATATTAACTCATAATATCTTTGCCGGCTGTTTTTCCGAAGCGACGTAAATTTCAGATTTTTTTCTTTGATTTTAGCGGAGCAGCGCGCACCAACCGCTCGTTTCAAAAATTTTTCGATTTCTGCGAGAGCGACACACGACCAAGCACCAATTCCATTTTGGAGTGCGGTCACACTGGAATGCAGATGTTAATTTCAACTTAACAGTGCTGTTAGACATTTTAACAGAAATGGGAAGGCGCCAATTTATAAAATTCATTTTTCAAATTATTCAATGTATTTCAATTGATTTGTCTGCCTAGCCCCGTTTTATTTGAAACTGTGAGTTTATTATTTACTTTTGTATTTGTTATATCAGTCTCTTACGAATGAGTTATTTTTAAATGTAAATCTTAAGTTACGACCGAGCACCACCACTAGTTTTTCCCGTTTGAAATCGAACCGGTTAAGTAAATAGTACGAGATGTTAGCACATTTTTAATTTTGGAGTGCGGTCACACTGGAATGCCGCCGTTAATTGAACTTAACAGTTCTGTTAGTCATTTACAGAATTAGTAAGGCGCCAAATTGAAAACAATAATCACTGAACGACAGTCCACGTAGTGACGAAGCGTACCAAGAGGGTGTGCGAAGGCGACTACTATATACACACGAAGAAATGAAAATTTACTGTAATCGTCTGGTTGTTTCGAATGATCCATCAATCGAAAGGTATTGCCAAAACTAAAAGGATTGCATATAGAGGCTTTATAAACATCAGTTTGTTTCGGAAAAAGAGCGGTAAAATTGTAAACGTGAAAATTCTCACTTTAAATACGCGTCGAATGACCCCTCAACTGTCAAAATCGGATGCTCCGTTCAAAATGAAAATTTTATTTTGTTTGTCAGTTTGTCCCAAAGCGTTATTTTAGAATCCTGAAAATTCTAGACGATGTTAAACAGCTCAATATAAGAAACACAAGGTCTACCACTTTTGAAATAAATTCGTTAAGAGGTGTTTTGTTTGATTTGCAAATTAGTAAATGTATTTCAATTGATTTGTCAACATAGCCGCACTTTATTTGAGACTGTGAGTTTTGGTCAAAACTTATTCACTTTTGTATTTGTTGTATCTTTACAGTCAGTCCCTTACGAATGAGTTATTTTTAAATGTTAATCTTAAGTTAGCGCCAGAAATCGCAGTATTCTTTGCACCAAACAAATTCCAAACCAGGTGCAAAACTTTACTAAAAGAGCTCTGTAAAAGTGGCAGTGTTTTTTTCGTTTTTTAGTCACAAATCGAGCAGCCGGCCGCTGTCAAAATACTTTGATTTTTCAAATTGTCTCAAAATCTAATATAAATCAAAAACTTACTTCCAAACTTTGTAAGCAAACATTTCTATAAGCGGTGTCTGTCTTCAAAATGCTGCGCCAACTAAGGGTGAGTCTTTAAAATTGTGCTAAATGCAGTTACATAAGATTGCATTTTGTGCACTTCTATTTATACTATTTTTGCAATGACCAGATGACGTTGGATATTTCGAGCTGGATTTTTTTGCCGTGGACACGCTGTGCCTCAAATGTGCGGAATCCTCCTCCGCCACTCACCAGCACCTTTGACGATGTGATTGTCGACTACGAGGACCCGGATTATCTGCCGTTGCCGGAATATCCTGTGCGTCCCAACGAGCCGTTGGATATTCGAAAGCAGCGGTGAGTACAATTATGGATTTCATAGCTCGGGTTAGATCATTACTACAAGTATCTCTTAAAATATTTATGTATACACTGTTAAATTTATAAATGATTCGAATATTTCCCTCCCGATTTAATTTTAAGAGATATTTTTATTTTACTTTGTATCATATGATATCAACTTAAATTCCATTAATATTTTGCCAAGGACCGAAAATAAGCATTATTTGTGAGTTTTATTTTGGAAAGACCACTGTGATTCTTACTTTTACATGTCAAAAATGCCTCTTTTTTTTACTATTGTCGACGAGGGCTGTTTAATATACCCAATTAGAAGAGAAACTAACAATCTATTTACTCTTGCCCGCAATGAACCTAAAAATCAGACAACAAACAAATTGGATAAAGAAAAACCAAAATATCTAGTACGTCATTAAAAATAAAAATCACAAATAATGATTATTTACGGTCCCTGATTATTTCACAATATGTTCCCATTTATTTTAAAGATGATATTAAGGGACTTATAAAACTAGGCAAAACGTTTTGCCGTATTATTCAGTTGAACACATTACAATCCTTTCCAGTCTTTTGTATCAATCCCGTAAGCGCGGAATGCTGGAAAACGATCTTCTTATCAGCACATTTGCGGCCAAGCACCTTCAGAAATTCAGCGCCGAGCAGACGGCCTTATACGATCAGTTAATCAACGGGGTCAGCAATGACTGGGATATCTATTACTGGGCCACCGACGTGAAGCCCGTTCCCAAGGAATACGACACGGAGATTATGATGCTCTTAAAGGAGCACGTCAAGAATGCCGAGCGGGTCTCACGTCTCCGCCAGCCGGATTTGAATACTTAGTATTCCCTGACCTTATCCATATGCTTATATATTTGTCAATTGCTTTGAAGCCTTCATTATAATGAAATCGAATTCTTTAATCCTGAATACAATCTGTTCGAAAGTTTCCAAAGGTCCTTAAAATCTTTGCAGTGCAATCATGAAGGTCTATAAATTTATCATTATAGCTATCAATAGCAAAAACCCAAAACAATTAAAAATTAAGGAAATATATAAGGGACTGAAACTAAGTTATTTTATTACTTTTGATCGAACAAGTCGGGTTACACTTAAAATCTGAGATAAAATTCAAAAAAACAATTTAATGTAGTCTATTCAAAGACCTACAAAAAATTTAACATTTTTGGAAATGGTCATGAAGTAACTGTTATTGTCTGACTTTTATATAAAAGTCTGTAAATAAGATATTTTTTGACTTAAAAATAAAATTCTTCCCGTAACTTTTATTTAGTGAAAGCCCAAGTAACTGTTATGAGAAGACTTATTAAAAAAGTCATTTTTTTTTGTTTGGTGACCGAAAATGTAAGTCTAAAATATTTTTTGCTTGTCTCTTGTTTGAATTTGGTAGCATATTTTACTTATGTATGTATGTTCTCCAGATTGGGCTTTGTACTTGTACACAAAAATTCTTTGACACAATGCGACCGCTAATTCTTTAGAACTAGAGGAAACACTATTCACAATGGTAACAATTTTGTTAGTGCTGGCCATCTATAAATTCCTTAACATATGGAACCGCTAACTCTTCAGAACAAGAGGAACCAATTTTGACCATTGGTACATATATGTAAGCGCTGGCCATTTTAAGACATCCGCGAATTACTAAATATATGAATCCGCGAATTCTTTAGAGAAAAGTTACGGGAAGGATTTTATTTTTTAAACAAAAAATAATTGTTATTTTCAGACATTTACATAAAAGTTGAAAAATACAGTTACTTTATGACCTATAAATAAAAGGGCGATGAATAACGAATAAAGAATGATTTTAAAAGTAAGAGTTATACCGGTTACGGTCCCTGAAATATATCAATATAGTTGAATATGTTATGATCCAGGAGATCTTGTTTCTAAAGCATTATTGTTAAACAAAAAAAGAACATTAAAAATGTATACTAGCACCTCTCGAACACTTTGTAAAGCGTGGGCAGGTTGGTAAGCTCGAAGATTTTTTCCTTGAGACGAGGCGGTGGCAGGAGATACTTTCTAAAGGCTGGAAATAGGACATGTTCCGTGGTCCATCTGGAATGTGCTCCAGCCGATTCTTCCCGCCAATCCAATTTGGAATAAAATCGAGCTGTTTCCCTGCAGAATGTCTCGAAACAACGAGCCTCGTGCTCCCAATCCACATCGGTGGCCAAGCGCAGAAGGTAAACTGGTAAGTGGGCCACATTGGGACGATGCTGGGCTACCAAACTGGGGAGAGATTCCACGTTGCCCTCCTCCGATATGCGCAGCCCGAAATACTCCCGCATAATAGGAGCCTTTTTAAGCAGTACCTCAGCAGCACTTGCAGCCAGTTCAGCCTTATCGCCGTCCTCGGGCGTCCAGCCAGCGGCCTCGCTGTCCAGCGAAAGCATTAGGAGCTCCTTCAGTGGCAGCGGCGGATTTATAGTAATCTCAGACAAATTTTGGAACTCGTAAATCAGCCGCTGGTAGAAGAGTTCCTCACTGAAGGAGCGGGTGTTGCAGATATAAAGGCGCGTTTCATGCTGGAATAGTGAGCGGAATTCGTCTACGCAACCCACATAGACAATGTTCTTGAGGATGCTTCTGACCTGAACACTGCACTGCCGCTCCACCCGGACTCTCATATCCAGCACGCTGCTAAGGCGCACTTCTCGGGATTTCTTCGCCGAAGTGACTCGAAAACTCTCCTCTGGCAGCGGAGGAGCCTCCTGGGAGGAACTGAGCGACACACCTGACTCCATTTTGATCAAAGGCGCCAGAAACTTATCCAGCTTTTGTTCACTGGAATCGGTGCGCACCATTTCCTTGGGATAGATGCGCTGTGTTTTATCCGCTGCCTGCGTTTCATCCAGGTCTGGAGCTCCTGGCAGTCGAAGCTGTTTGTAGAAGGTCCTCGTGGAATTGCTGCCCAGGAGTCGGGCCTCTACCTGCTGCTTGATTTTTTCTATAATTTCATCCTGGTACAGGAAGTGCACCTCGTGCTTGGTGGGATGAACATTCACATCCAGATTTTGGGGCGGCAGCGTGAGGCTCATGTAGACGAAGGGATGGTGGCCTCGAGGCAGGTAGGTGGCATACACCGAGTCCACGGCGGCCTTGAGAGCTGGAAGTTTGTCTTATTAATTTAAAACGGGCGAAGCTTATGTCACCCACCTGTTGACTCCACCAGTCGCTGGTTAATGAACAGGAGCATCTGGCTCTTCTTGGCGGAATAGTTGACCTGGGTGATCAGGCAGTCAGCTTCGAACTTGAAAACATCATCCCGGTAGCTAAATTCCAGTAGCTCCTTGGAAATGGCTGCCCCGTAGATAATTCGAATGTTTTCGGACCGGGAACTGGCCACTGGAGTGCGCAGGGCGGGGTGTGCATCGCCCTGCTTGCGAAGAGTGAAGCCCACATGGGGATTGTGGACAGCGTACCTGGCCAAAACATCGGACAGTCGTTGAAACTCCTCCGCAAGCGAACGGAGCCCCTGTCTCCTTTGCGGCATGTTGTAGAACAAATCCTCGATGGAGATAATGGTCCCCTGGTTTCCGGCACACGGTTTTGGCTGTCCCAGGAGCTTGCCATCCGAATAGGTGGCCTTGAAGCCGCACTTCTCTTTCGCCGTCTTGGTCTGGATGCACAAATGCGCCACATGACTGATGCTGGCCAGGGCCTCTCCCCTGAACCCGAACGTGGCTATTTGGGCCAAGTCCTCGAAGCGGGACAGCTTGGAGGTGGTGAAGCGTTCGCAGACGATGGCCAGATCCTCGCGCCGTATCCCAGTGCCATTGTCCTGGATCTGGAGGAGCTTCAGACCGCCGGCCTTAACCTGCACTTGGATGTGACTCGACTTGGCGTCCAAACTGTTCTCGAGCAGCTCTTTCAGGGCGTTCGCGGGCCTCTGGATGATCTCGCCTGCGGCTATTCGGTTGACCACCACCTCGTCCAACTTCCGGATGACGCCCGGCTCCATGGCGCAATATCTTTGGGTAATAATTGTAAACAAAAAAAACTAGTGTGACCGTTTGATTGCGCGGGAATATAACAGAATGTCAGTAAGTTTGAGTTAAGTAATCACTAATTCTAATTATTTGACAAAATTAGATTAATATTAAGAATTTTTGATTCCATAAGTAACAACAAATTGATTTATAAAATAAACGCACAAATTTAATGATTGCAAATATAATCTCAAATGTTCAATTACTTGTGATTTTTATCATGATACTTATAACGTTTACGTCCCTTGAATAAAGCTAATAGTAAAACCATTTCATTTAATAACAACTCCTTTATTAATCGGTTAATACAAATAACACTAGTTTATGTTGGTACTTCTTTACGCCTAAAGCTACTTTTATAAAGTAAGTTAAAGTTATTGTGAGTTTCTTCTTTAACTTCAGATTTTATCTTTTATATACTCTTTTTTTTAAGTTCAGGTATTTTTTCGAGTTTCAGGTAACATTTGATACATTTCATTTCATTACTCTTGAACTTCTATTGTCTCAACAATATATTTATAGTTTATTACTTATGTTAAACTTAAATGTGTAATTTGAGATTACACGTTTTTCAACAGTAAATTGTCTACTTTAAAGAAACTTTAAAGGAAATTTGAGTTAAACTTAAATACTTTTCTCAACTAAAAATATTTTGATTTGGAAAAACAAATGAATTCCGATTCACCAAGTGGTATTTTAGAGAAACTTTAAAGGAAATTTGAGTTAAACTAAATACTTTTCTCAACTAAAACTATTTTGATTTGGAAAAACAAATGAATTCCGATTCACCAAGTGGTATGGAAAACAACGTTATTTGTAAAGCATTGTTAAAAATGATTCTGGAAATGCAGCGATACGAATACTATGAGAACCACTTGCACTTGAGGCAAATGAAAACTGAGATTCCGAGGATAATGGTGGTGTATTTGAAGTAGTTGCGCACCTTCTTGCGCTTCCTCTCGGCCAGGATTTCGTTAAAGTCAATGAAAAGAGGATTCTGTGGGGGACTGAACGACCCAAGCTAAAAATATAATATAAATTAATCGTTTTTAGAGTCTCAAGTACTTTTAACTCAAAACTTACGTATTTTACGGTCTTTGTTATTTGGTTGAGCACATCGCGATATCCCTGAACATTGGTCTTTATAGTGGCCAGCTGCGTCTCGTTAGGATGCCCCATTTGGTTTTCTTCTTGGTTCTTCAATACGAATCGCAAAGAGGCCTGAATGATAACCAAATGTTGCAGATGATTGGCGGCGATCATTAGAATCTCGTAAAAGCTAAATGGGAGTTTGTAAGTTAATAAGAACATAATCAATATCACACCCACTTGTCCATGTCCTTTTCCTTGACTCGAGCAATCGACGAGTTACACCAATGATGAAGATGGAAGCTGCGGAGAAAGAAGCTTTACATTGCGGTCACCTAACATTAAAATCCACTCACTCCAGAATGCCCTTCAATATTTTGTGACGGTAGATGGGATACTCGATGCCCACCTTTCGGAGAGACTCCTCATCCATGACCAGGAACTCGGCCAGCGAGGTCCGTGCGATGGCAAAATGCTGAACCATATTTCCCACATTGATGGACTGCAGGATGCCGTTCAACTCCTGGAAATACTCCGGGCAGTCACTTTTCAGGAAGATGCGTGGAATGTGATCCCTTAGCGTGTTGTAGCCCAGGAAGTGGGTGGGCACCAGGTAGGTGGAGGCTGGACGCGGCAGGATCTCCAGCAGATCGTAGTATCCGTGGCACTCAGCCACCTGGGTGGGCGTGTATCCCTTGTTGTTAGCTATCGTGGCATTGACGCCTGCTTCCACCAGCAGCTTGACGACCTCCACGTGATTCTTTTCGATGGCATGGAAGATTGGCGTGCAGCCCTGATTGTCCACTGCATCGAAGCTGACGTCCTTGATCAGGAGGCGCACCACGCCGGTGAAGCCGTTCTGGCAGGCGAACATAAAGGGTGTCATTCCGTATTTGTCGGACACGTTGACCACGGCCCCGTGGCGCAGGAGGAGGCGCACTATTTTCTCCGCCACATACGGATCCTTGTTTTGGCTGTCGCAAGCCATCATCAGCGGCATCACCGAGTCCAGCTGCCGGTTTACGTTGGCCTTTGCCTTCTCCACCAACCACTCAACAATTTCGTAGTGTCCTTCGCGACAGGCAAGCATCAGCAAGTTGGGGCCTCCCTTCACGGTCTGGTCCACCTGGAAGACGAGCTTCTGCATCTCCTCCCGCATCGTCTGTAGATCTCCGTCGAGCACCGCATTGTAGAGCTTTTGCTCGGGATCCACATAAGGTGCGGGCTTCGAGCGTTTCCTCTGGGCAGTGTAAAAAGTGAGGCTCCTAAAGATTATTCCGAATGAAGCAGTACCAAGGAGGAGCACTCACATCATCCGAGAAGTAGAAGCCATCGTAGCTGCTGTCCGAGTCGGAGTCCCGGGGAGGTCCGTAGTGGCTTCGGCTGCTCATCTTGTGGGATTGGATTCAGAAAAATGCAAACTAAGGAGTCCTAGCACATTGTTGTGGCCAAAAATCAGGAAAAACGCGAAAGGAAGAAAACAGCAAAGCAAAAGTAGGGTTGCAAAAGCTTGTTCCATCGATTGTTACCGATAAATCAATGGCGCGCTTTTTAAACCAAACGATTGAGGATTACCAAACATAAAACTATTAATAAATGTGAATTGGATATTAATTTTTTAATACAATAAAATATGATCTTTTAGTTAATATTATTCAAACACATATTTTTTCTTTTAGTTACACCTCTAACTTTTTTATGTGATCCTCAGTTTGCGGTAAAGGAAAACAATTCAATGCCTTAAAGAAGTAAAAGTTTTATTTTACAAAATTACGATTTAACATTGCATACATCTATATTTTGCAGTTCTACTTCTTTTTATCCTTTTTGGCGTACCGCGGTCCACCGAAACTCTTGCCCTTGTTGAACTTATTCTTTCCCGCCTTGTTAGTAATCTTTACGCTGCTGGCCTTCTTCTTGGCGGTAATCTTGGTCATTTTCTTGTGCCGATTTGCCTCGGATCTAAACAAGAAAGTAATTAGTTAATAAGCCAAACCAAAAAAAAATGGAAAAGAGCAATGAAACTCACCTTAAACGCAGGGCACCACCTCGACTGACATCAGTCAAATCGTTAGTAAATGCCGATTGACCGCCGCGCCGTTTGGGTTTGCTGTCGGAGGCACCGCCTTTGTGGGCTTCGGTGGCTGCTCCCAGCTTGCCCGGTCGCTTGCGCAGCTTGGCCATCTTGGCACGCACCAGCGATACCTTCTCGATTTCCTTCATGGCCCGTTCCTTGGCCAGCTGCTCGGGCGTCTTCTTTCGGGGCTCCTCCTTCTTCTTCTTGTTTCGCTTTGCCTCCAGCTCCTTAACCGGCGGTCCATCCTCGCCGTCGCCTCCGTACTCAGGCCGCTTGCGCTTTCCGGCTGTTTTTCCCTTTCCCTTTCCACCAGCTGGTTTCTCCTCGTCTCCCGTAGTTAAAGCTAGGCGATCCTTCTCTGCCTCGCGCTGCTGCTTCGTCTGGAACCAACCACGTCGCTCGTTGGACTGGCCCAGCAGCTTGCGCTCTGTTTTGGAAAGCTGTTGCTCCGTTTTGGCTAGCTGCCGTTCAGCCTGTTCCTCATCCAGAATGTTCTCTAAATTGGAGACCACAATTAATAGCTGAAAAACTACAAATGTTTTCATTAAAAGCACTCACGAATTTCTGGCTCCAGGCTCGTAAGTTTGTTGCGGTATTTCTCAATGATCTCTGGCGGAATAATACGATTCTTGATAGTACTCTCGGCGTTCTTGATAATGTCCTTGACGATCTTACGCTCCTTTTCGCCGGCCAGCGAAACGGAGATACCAGCACGACCTGCACGAGCGGTACGACCCACTCGATGGATGTAGTGCTCTGTGGTGATGGGCATCACAAAGTTGATGACCGTCTTGACGCCGACAATATCAAGACCACGAGCGGCTACATCAGTGGCGATCAACACATCAATCTGTTCCTCCTTAAACTTCTTAAGCGACTCCAGACGCTGTTGCTGGGTAAGATTGCCGTGCAATTCACCAGCTCGGACGCCCAGAAGACCGAGCAAAATGTGCAATCGATGGGCCTGCTTCTTGGTTTGCACAAACACCATGCAGTGGTCATGGAACGTTCGGCAAATCAAACTAGCCAGGATGGGCTCGCGGTCGCCCTCCTTATCCTCACGTATGCGAATGAATTCCTGGCGCAGATTAAAGGCCACCTGCTGGTTGTTGTTAACGAACACCTTCACAGGCTTGTCCAGCGAAACAGCAGCCAGATCTTTGACCTGCTCGCTCATCGTAGCAGAGAACAACATGGTCTGCCGAGTTTTGCAACAGGAGTTGATGATCTCTTTCATCTGTTCCGCGAAGTACTCGTCCAACATACGATCGGCCTCGTCCAGAATAAGAACCTGTTCGGGATTTCATGTCATTAAATAATACAGAAACATCTGCGATAAAAATGGATATAGCTTAAGGATCAGCTTGCATCTGCCGCGCAGAAACAAGAACCATATTGTCCTCTTAGCTCGGGAAAGAGCTCAGAGCGCAAGGATGGATAATCATCATAGCTAAGGTAATATAACGTTTTGCTCTTTGATTTTCTCACCTCAATGGAGTCCAAAGTAAAGCTAGGAGTGTTTTTGATGTGATCAATGAGACGTCCGGGTGTGGCAATCACAATGTCGGGATTCTGGCGCAGTACCGCTTCCTGGGCCTTCACATCCAAACCACCGATTGCCAGACCAACATCTATGCTGGTGAACTGACACAACTGCTTGGTCACCTGATAGACCTGGGCTCCCAGCTCACGGGTGGGCACCAGAACCAGAACCCTGGTAATGGCCTTGTTGTTAAGAGGACGATAAAGCAGACGTTCTAGGGTTGGCAGCATATAAGCTGCAGTTTTGCCAGTTCCCGTGGCGGCGCAGCCACAGATATCGCGACCCAGTAAGGCCACCGGGATCGTGGAGGCCTGGATGGGCGTGGGGTAGATGTAGCCCAGCACTCCGATGGCACGCATCAGGGGACGCGACAGATTCATTTGGTAAAATGAGGTGATCTGCTCGTTGGCCTCCACAGTGTCGTCGAACTGCATCTTCTCGCCCTCTTCCTCCTCATCCTCCTCGCCGCCCTTCTTTTTCTTGTTCTTGGACTGTTTCTTCTCCCTCAGCCGCAGGTTATCATGCTTCAGTTCGTCCTCGGAAAGATCAATCTCGCTCCCATCGCTCTGCTCCGCGGCCACTGCTTCAGCGCCGCCTCTCTTTTGCAGCCGGGCTGCGATCTTGTCATCGGTCTTTGTGCGCGCCTTCCTCTTCACATACTTCATCAAGTCGTCCCAGGTGTCCTGGTTGTACTCCTTTACTGAGGACACGAACTCGAATCCCTTCTCGAACTCCGTCACCTTCTTGTGTCTCAGTTTGGTGGGTTGGTACTATAGAAAAACCACGGAGCTCAGTTTGGATTTGGGTTTAACACTGTGACTTCCCTACCTCCACTTCCGCATCGGAGTCCTCCGACAAGTTCTCCACCTCGGCATCGTCCTCAATGGTGCCTATCAAGTCCAGGTTCTTGGTTGCACCCATTTTTTCCGGCTAAAAATTATTTAAAAACTCCAGCGCGTGTTTACAATTTAAAACACACGTGTGGCTCGCTAGTGATGGGATAAACAGTGGCAAAGTAGTCGTCTACGAATATCGATGTTAGTCGAAAGTATTTAAATTGAAAATAGCTTAAGCTGAAAAGCATTTATTTTCATGTCTTATAATTTTTAGTTTTATTAATGGCTATTACTATAAATATTTTTAGATGTCCTAAAAATGTTTTTCCTTCTCGTTTGTTTTATATTTTTTCGATATTTTGCAAGCCATCGATACATCGATGAACTAAGTGCCGGCAATGAAGTTCCCTCATCTCTAATTCCACACGAGATCAGCTGTTTTACCAATTTTGTTATGAAATTTGTTTGAGTTCCGCATCGAAAATGCTGCGTTTACTGACAAAAACAAGAGCCTTGCGGTAAGTTACAGTAAACTCGAGACCACAAATAAAGAGGTGTAACAATCTGCTGTTTACGCAGGCAATTGGTGCCAGCGACAGGTGGTACTCCACCTGCATCCCGCTTCTATGCGAAAAATCAAGGAGCAGCCAGCCAGAAACCGGAGGAGGACATGGTCAGCAACGAGCCCATTAAGTTCTTCGGCAGCCAGGCGGCCACTTGGCGGGCAAAGGACACCCGGAGCGGAGGAAGCGATGAGTCGCTGTGGTACCAGCCGTACGTGATCTCCGCCAGCTTGGGCGTGTTCCTCCTGTACTTCTGTGCTCTGCGAGAGGAAAGCGACATCGATCTGCGGCTGGAGGGCAATTTGTACGACCATGTTAGCGGCTTGGAAGAGGTTCAGCTCACGGTCAACTACAAATACAACAAGGAGCACGGACTGGACACCAAGGAACAGGAGAGTCGGCTCAGGGAACTGGGCGTCGATCTGGGCCAGTTGGACGCTAAATTGGCCGCCCAGTAGTTTTAGAGTTGACTAATTGTACGTTTTTTGTTTCGTTAAGTGAGCAAGTTGGTAAAATTAAACTTTTTTAGCAACTGAAAGGCCAAAGCGGAATATATAAAAAATGTTTGGGGCGCCAGTTTTTTATACCCGTTACTCGTAGAGTAAAAGGGTATACTAGATTCGTCGGAAAGTATGTAACAGGCAGAAGGAAGCGTTTCCGACCCCATAAAGTATATATATTCTTGATCAGGATCACTAGCCGAGTCGATCTAGCCATGTCCGTCTGTCCGTCTGTCCGTCTGTCCGTCTGTCCGTCTGTCCGTCTGTCCGTATGAACGCTGAGATCTCGGAAACTATGAGAGTTACAATACTGGGATTAGGCACGCAGATTCCTGAGATTCCTGCGCAGCGCAAGTTTGTTTCAGTAGAGTGCCACGCCCACTCTAACGCCCACAAACCGCCCAAAACTGTGGCTCCTACAGTTTTGATGCTAGAATAAAAATTTTAACTGAAATGTAATGTTCTCATCAATACCTATCGATTGACCTAAAAAAAAGTTTGCCACGCCCACTTTAACGCCCACAAACCGCGAAAACCTGTGACGCCCACAATTTTTATGCTAGATAAAAAATTTTAACTGAAATGTATTCGTCTCGTCATTACCTATCGATTGACTCAAAAAAAAGTTTGCCACGCCCACTTTAACGCCCACAAACCGCAAAAACCTGTGACGCCCACAATTTTCATGCTAGATAAAAAATTGTAACTGAAATGTATTGGTCTCGTCGATACCTATCGATTGATCCAAAAAAAAATTTGCCACGCCCACTCTAACGCCCATAACGCTTAAATCTGTATACCGCCGGTAGGTGGCGCATTTTAATCTCGCTTTGCTGCTTGCATATCTCCATTTAGCTGAGTAACGGGTATCTGATAGTCGAGGTACTCGACTATAGCGTTCTTCCTTGTTTTTTTTTAATAATAAGGCTTATTTATCTGTTCAAAGAAAATACAAATATATTATATGGGGTGCCATGGAAAGCTAGGTTAAATTTTATGTGCATCAATATAAATTGTACACGACTCAACGCTGTGTTTTTTAACAGAATTTCACAGTGTTAAAATATTAAGTGGTTTTCATTGAAAAACACAGTATATGTACAATGTACATTTGTATGTATTTTTGATCTAGCCATTCCCGTTTGCCTGTTTATATGAACGCTTAGATCTCGGAAACTATACAGGCTAGAAAGTTATTCTTTTTAGATGAATGCAGAAAGTTATTTTAAAATTAAAACAAGGAAGAGCCATGTTGAGTGACTCGACAATCAGATACCCGTTACAAAGTTAAAAGACTTTAAAATTAAACATTTTACACTTTTCACATGTATCTAATGGCAGGCACGTTATTAACGATGCGCTTTCTAGATCGGGGCGTAAAAGCACTACTTTTTAACTAATGGTCCAATTTTAACCATTTTCGGGGTGCTGATTGGTAATACAATTTATTGAAGTTTTAATCTTTGAAAAAGTAAAATGTGGGATAAGCACTTAGATTCTAAGAGTGCCACGCCCACAAAGGCACATTACGCTTAAATCTGTCCGCCGCCCACATAACTATATATTGAAATCGCGGGTAGGTGGCGCTTTTCAGTCTCGATTTGCTGCTCGTATTTTGCTCCCTTTAGCTAAGGCACTCGACTAAAGCGTTCTTCCGCGTTTTAATTGCAAGCTTTTGAGTAATATTAAGAAAATATGCGGCTGTGAGTGGTTCGGCTCCGAAATGGTTCACAGCCCTGCTTTAAATGGTCATTTAATCATTTACGAATGAATTACATTCGACTAGCTTGCACAATTAGATGTACCTTACAGGTTGCATAATTAACGGCTTACATGAACACCACAAGCGCATTAGCATTCGATTATAAATATAGTAAATAGAGAAAGCACTGCTCATTTGTGAAGGCGAGCCGTCGGTGCCAGTATCATTATCAAAATGCAGACTGACATTTTGAAATTTTATCACAACAAGACTGTTTTCGTAACAGGAGGAACTGGATTTCTGGGCAAAGGTATACCATCTGACAATAGCAAGGATATATCCGGATTAAATTTATAGTGCAAATCGTATTTGTATGAAGAAAAAGGGAAGTGTAGGTAGAAGGATGCCTTTTCAACCTCAAAAAGTTCATTTGTTCTTGGTCAGGATCAGTAGCCGAGTCGATCTAGCCATGTCCGTCTGTCCGTATCACTACGGACAACTATAAATGTGGAAACTATGAAAGCTACAGTTTTAATGTTACAATAAAAATGTTAACTGAAATGTATTGCTCTCGTCAATACCTATCAATAGACCCAAACAATTTTTAAACGCCACTCAACGCCCACGAACATCAAAAAACCTTTCAGATGAACGCTGGTATGTCGAAAACTTATAATGCTAAAAATTGGGATTAAGCATTTAGATTGAAAAGGGTGCCACGCCCACTCCAACGCCGACAAACCGCCCTGTGGCACCCACAGATTCAAGGATTAAAATTTAAAATGTATTTTTTTTATTCCTATGTCAATACTTATCAGCACGCCGAAAATTGTTTAATTCGGACCACTCGTTGATATGTAATGATTTTATGCCACCTAGCAAGAACATCGTCAATAACGTCACAGTCAGTAGATACAAGTGTAAAATGGAAAATTTTATTTTAATGGAACGAGTACCTAATTGTTCTTCCGTGTTTCTTTCAGTGATCATTGAGAAGTTGTTGCGTTCCACAGATGTTAAACGTGTATATTTTTTGGTGAGGCCGAAGAAGAATGACAGTGTACAAGGACGATTTGAAGTTTGGAAAAACGAACCTGTAAGTCAAATTTTTGTGATTACGTGAAAAATTGTATAAAATTTTAGTTATACTAAAATGGTTGAGCGATTATGATCCAGGATGTAGTCTTCCAATTTTCGTGCAAGACATCCATTAAAATAAAAAAAATGAATGTAAAATGAAAGTTATGTAAAATGAATAACAATTATTGGTTTAATGCAACTAAATTAAGTATATATATATATGTTCAATAGGGCTGTCCACATTTGCATGGAAAGCTTCCGGAAACAAATGACTTTTATGGCCCGCGCTTTGGCTTCAAAGTTTATTCTAATCAAGGTGACGTAGATTACAACCAAACAGTTGACTTTTGGTCTCCCCCACTATAAAAATTATTCCAACAATGTCAATACATTTACATGAATAGAAATGGCAGAACAATTTTGTACGCGTTACTTGCATGGTAATCATTCTTGCACAGCGCAAGACTACAAATGTTTTAAATGGCTATACAAAAAAAACGGGTGCATTTTTTCAATAAATGTTATTTCAAAAGCCTTAACATTGCGGTTCATTTTTGAAGACCACTTCATTCGTCGCCCCGAAAGGCATTGCAGTGGCCATCCGATCGACCTAATTTGTCAGCACATTTTCAATATCGTCCTCAATAGCAACAATCGTTTACGAGTCGACATATAGAAGAAATGTCCAACGGTGCTGAGCGGCCAGTTCACATTTCTCTGGCGCCCACTTGAAAAGCAACGTTATTATGTCTATTAACCAACCAAAATTGTACCAACTCGGACCTTTAAATATTGCTATAAGCAATACAACTTTTCACCGGTAGGTAGAGACGAAATCGGAAACCGTCGCACTTGCGCGCACATTTTAATATCCGTTGCTCGTAGAGTAATACGGTATATTAGATTCGTTTGGAGCTAAAAAGTTGCTATTAGTCATGCAGATTCTAGAGATTCTTGCGCAGAGCAAGTTTATTTCAGCGAGGTGCCACGCCACTCTTACGACCATAATGCTAAAACCTGTCTAGCTGAGTAACGAGTATCTGATAGTCGAGGCCATCGACTTTAACATTTTAAAAGCCTAAATCTTTAAATAAAAAATTGTATTTCTTTGAATAAGTTTGGTTCACATCAAAATCTACCAAAGCTAGGATTGAGAACATGATTATATTTGTTAGACCACCTCAATGTGCATATGGGATCCGTGGTGATAGCAAAATTTCAAGATATCACTGTGGAACGACAGTCTACGTGGTAACAGCTGTTATGGCAAAAACAAGATTTTTGGGGACTTTCCAAAATGAAAATGTTTGTCCCCTTGTTTGTGGGTTTGTATGAATCCCTCTTTGGTTTAAGGGTCTTGGCGACTAAATGGGTGTATTAAAAAGATAGAGATAGAAAACATTTATTCTACGACTTTTGGAAAAACATACCAGTTTAGGCCTAGTATTCAACCTAACAAAATGTCGTCCAAAACCGAAAACTTTATGTCAAAACAAAAAAGGAAGTATTATTATTAAATTTAATTCGAAATTCTTAAAAATACAAAAAAATGATATTCCCAATAGTATAAGATAAATTGTCAAAAAACACCGAAGCTATAATTGGGTTCATATTATTTTCCCGCTTAATTTTCCGATCGTTCCTATGGCAGCTATATGATATAGTCGTCCGATTTTGATCAAATTCAATTCGAAATTCAGAGCTAATTAATAAATATTATTTCTAAGCGTAGGAGGGTATATTTTAAAAAACACCAAAGATATCATTTTTAAACATTTTTTCCCCCGATTAATTCTATGGGAGCTATAAGATATAGTTGTCTTTCCGACTGGTTCCGACTTGTATACTACCTGCAAAAGAAAGAAGTTTCAGCCCGATAGCTTTCAAGCTGAGAGACTAGTTTGCGTAGAAACGGACGAACAGACGGACATGGCTAGATCGAATCGTCTAGTGATGCTGATCAAGAATATACTCGTATATCCCTTATGGGGTCGGAAACGTCTCCTTCACTGCGTTGCAAACTTCTGACTGAAACCATAACACCCTCTGCAAGGGTATAACAACCACATAACATTTTTGTGACGCTTTTATTATATAAAGTTTTTGGTTTTGGATGACTTTTTGTTAGGTTGAATACTAGGCAACAAAAATAGGTAGAGTTTAAAGGCTTATAGTTTCTATACAACTAATGCTATAGATTCGTGTTCGGCGAAAATTTCGACTGAAGAAATACTTTCTTAAAATGTTCTTATTCGGCACGCTGCAATGAAATTTGCCGTTTTATGCTTAAAAGCTAAGTTTTTTTTGAAGCAGGCAGATTAAAGACATTTTAGAAAGTGTACTTACTTAGTCGAATTTACAAGCATTTTTCGTCAGATAATTTGATTACAGAACTTCTGTAAGTTGAAGGTGCAATCGTCACGTCTTCTAAGAGGTGTTTTTATTTGGTAATTATTAATTGTTATTTAAAAATGAATCAATTTCGAATCGGTCGAATATATTTTTTGCAGGTTTTTGAGCCCCTGCTCAAGGTCAAGCCGAATGCTTTGCAGTTGGTTACGCCCATTCCGGGGGACTGCGGCGAACTGGGTCTGGGACTCAGCGACGGGGATCGAAAGATACTGACCTCCCAGGTCCATGTGGTCATTCATAGTGCAGCTTCCGTCCGCTTTGTGGAGCCGCTTCATAAGGCCCTAAACATCAACACGCGAGGCACGAGCTTAATGCTCCAGCTGGCCAAGGAGATGCAGTGCCTCGAGGCTTTTGTTCATGTCTCCACGGCTTTCTCTAACTGCCCTTTGGATCACATCGGGGAGCGCTTCTATCCGGAGATATTGACATGCCCGGCGGCCAAGGTGCTGGAATTTAACGAGACTTTAAGCACAGAAGTGGTGGACAACATTGCTCCAGCTTTATTGGGAAAATTTCCAAATACCTACACATATACCAAGGCCCTGGCCGAGCAGGTGATCCAGCTGGAGGCTAAGGACGTTCCTATCTGCATTTTTCGACCTGCCATTAGTAAGCTATTGTATATGTATATATGTAAAATACTCTTCAAAGGATATAGGATATGGTTTAGTAATCCATTTTCTTCCAAAAACAAAGGCTAAACAAATGGCGAACAGATCCCTGTGTATCTTCAATGTCAACCGGGACTAATATAAATCTTTTGTAATTTGCAGTTTTAGCCAACTTCAAGGAACCAATGTCGGGATGGATTGACAACCTTCACGGATTCGTAGCCTTAATATACGGCAATGCGCTGGGAATCCTCCGTCTAGTATATGCCAATCCTAAAGCGAAGGCATTAATTGTTCCTGGCGACTACTGCGCCAACGTGGCTTTGGCTTCTGGATGGCATGTGGCCAAGAATGCTGGATCAAACTCGACACCGCCCATTTACACCCTCGCACCGGCCAAAACGAATTTTATCACATTCGGAGAGGGAACTAAGATGCACCTCGAATACAATAGTAAATTTCCGGTTACTAAATCGATTTGGTATCCATTTGCCCACTTCACCACATGTATTTGGCTATTTAAAGTGGGGAGTATATTTTATCACCTGCTGCCCGGTCTTCTGTTTGATCTCATCTTATGGCTTCAAGGCAAAAAGCCCATCCTGATAAAAAGTTATGGCAAGATCCACGAAGCACTGAGGCTCCTGTACCCATTTAGCGGAAAAACGTACGAAATGGATATGAATAATACCAACCATATGTGGGAGTCTATGTCACCGGAAGATAAATCAATATTTCCGTTCGATATGTCCAGCCTGGACTGGGAGGAGTACTGCACTTGCATTATGTCCGGCATGCGTGGTTTCCTTTTTATGGAGTCCTGGGACACATTGGATCAGGCTAAACGAAAACACTTTTGGTGCGTAGTACTTTTGAAGATTTAAAAACACAGATTCAAATTTGTAATGTCATTTCCAGGTTTCACCAAATGCATCGCTTCCTTCAACTGGTACTTTGCCTGATTGTTGGCAAACTTATCTGGATCTCGTACAGTCTTATTAGTGATCAATATGTTAAAGCCATAGAGGTTACTTTATTACCCCCGAAAGCCGATATTCAAATTATGTAACACTGGGTAATAATTAAATAAAGGAAAATATTTGGGTACAAAAACGAAAAATGTCAATGTACCCATTATCTCCTAAGCTTTTTAATAAATCAACATTTATTTATGAAAAGGTGAATTCAAAATCTGGACAATTTCTAACTTTGTTTAAAAACAAAGGAGAACACTATAGTCGATGGCCTCGACTATCAAATACTTGTTATTCATTTAAAAGGGGTGAGAGAGAGATAGAGAGTTGCAGCAAAGCAACTGTCCACAAGATTACACACTACGTCACAGCGCCATTTACCGCCGAGTCCTTTATTTCTTTATAACTTTTTAATGAATGGTCCAATCTAATTTTTTTTATATTTCAATTTTTAGCATATAAGATTTGTTTAAACAAATTAGTTTAGTATCTCCGAGTTTTTTATTATAACTGGAGTTGCGCTTAACCAATGTAGGTGATACTATACAACTAAACGTTACCCTTTTTTCACCAAAATTCATAATTTTCTAAGCTTGCCGAGTTGTGGCTCACAATATACTCAATATAGTCTTATAATTTATTCGGCGAAATAAAGGTTGACATTAAAGTTGTAAAATAAAACATATCTTTTGAAAATTCGCTAAGCGCAACTCAAGATAAAACGAAAGCCTCGGAGATAACATATATATATTATAATATATTATATAGTCGTCCGATTGTAATAAAATTAAATTCGAAATTTAAAACTAATTAAAACAAGGAAGAACGCTATAGTCGAGTACCTCGACTATCAGATACCCGTTACTCAAAGGGAAATGGAGATATGCAAGCAGCAAAGCGAGATTAAAATGCGCCACCTACCGGCGGTAGACAGATTTAAGCGTTATGGGCGTTAGAGTGGGCGTGGCAAATTTATTTTTTGATCAATCGATAGGTATTGACGACACCAATACATTTCAGTTAAAATTTTTTATCTAGCATGCAAATTGTGGGCGTCACAGGTTTTCGCGGTTTGTGGGCGTTTAAGTGGGCGTGGCAAATTTTTTTTAGGTCAATCGATAGGTATTGATGAGAACAATACATTTCAGTTAAAATTTTCTATCTAGCATCAAAACTGTAGAAGTTACAGCTTCGGGCGGTTTGTGGGCGTGGCAGTCCACTGAAACAAACTTGCGCTGCGTAAGAAGCTCAGGAATCTTTACGCCAAATCTCAATAGCCTAGCTCTCATAGTTTCCGAGATCTCAGCGTTCATCCGGACAGACAGACGGACAGACGGACAGACGGACATGGCTAGATCGACTCGGCTAGTGATCCTGATCAAGAATATATATACTTTATGGGGTCGGAAACGCTTCCTTCTGCCTGTTACATACTTTCCGACGAATCTAGTATACCCTTTTACTCTACGAGTAACGGGTATAAAAAGTTATTTCCAAGAGTAGGAGGTTATATGTTAAAAAAACACCAAAGATATAATAAAAAAAAAAATTTTTCGATTATTCCTATGGGAGCTATAAGACAAGTTGTCCGATCCGGCTTGCTCCGACTTTTATACTACCTGCAAAAGAAGGAAGACTTTTGGAAAAGTTTCAGCCCGATAGCTTTAAAGCTGAGAAACTAGTTCGCGTAGAAACGGACGGACAGACGGATATGGCTAGATCGAATCGTCTAGTAATGCTGATCACTTCACCACCTAGCGATTTTACTGACCATGGAAGGTAATTTTCACTTATTAACTTAGTTAATAACTTATTAAGTAACAGGGCGCTTGGTTTAACAATAAAGTCAATTTTTTTACACACTTTCCGACAAAAACAACAAAATTTTCAAACATTTTTAAAGCAAAGAATTTGTCAAAAACTACGCTTTTATAACTTTATACTCGTAGAGCAAAAGGGTTTACTAGATTCGTCGAAAAGTATGTAACAGACAGAAGGAAACGTTTCCGACCCCATAAAGTATATATATTCTTGATCAGGATCACTAGCCGAGTCGATCTAGCCATGTCCGTCTGTCCGTCTGTCCGTCTGTCTGTCCGGATGAACGCTGAGATCTCGGAAACTATGAGAGCTAGGCTATGGAGATTTGGCGTGCAGATTCCTGAGCTTCTGACGCAGCGCAAGTTTGTTTCATTAGACTGCCACGCCCACTCTAACGCCCACAAACCGCCCAAAACTGTGGCTCCTACAGTTTTGATGCTAGAATAAAAATTTTAGCATAAGTGTATTCTTCTCATCAATACCTATCGAGTGACCCGAAAAAAATTTTGCCACGCCCACTCTAACGCCCATAACGCTAGAATCTGTCTACCGCTGGTAGGTGGCGTATTTAAATCTCGATTTCCATATCTCCATTTCCCTTTGGTCCCTTTAGCTGAGTAACGGGTATCTGATAGTCGAGGTACTCGACTATTTCGTTCTTCCTTGTTTTACTCTTAAGTCCTTCAAAAAATTGCAGTCAAAAGTACTAAAAAAAGTAAAGGAAGTACGAACAATAAATAGTATTAAAAAAAAATTTGTTGTCCTAATCCAGTTTTTGCTGTTTTATTTTATAATATAAAGTAATGAAAACCCAAGTACCCTCGCTTGACTTGGTGGGTCTTGCAAAACTAAAGCACCTAAAAGGTTTTTCAAAACTGTCATCTCTGAGTGTGACCAAACGCTTTAGATCTGGTAATCGCCCCCAGCTGATTGCTATCGATAGGAACAGCTGAGTTCCGCCCGCAGGTGTGCACACATTGTGATTCCGATAAGAAACCCGCAGGAAAAGTAGAAAAAGTAAACTGATCGCGACCGCTATATCCATTATCTGTGTGTTTCATGCACAAGTCCGCTGACACGCAGCCGGCTCCACCCCCAAAAGCAGCTTTCAGTGGAAGGCGAAAGACTCCATCAACATGGTGAGTAGACAAAGAAGCCATATCGCGCACTGGCCCCCGCCCATCGGAACCGCCTGATTTGCATCCCATCACGCCTTTTCAGAGCTACGATGACGACGACTATCCGGCGGACACGTTCCCCAAGGATTTCGGCTACCGGGCGTACAACCAGGATGGCCTGGAACTGGAGCCCAATGCAACGGGTAACAGCGAGACAAAACCGCGCATTCTCCTGATGGGAATGCGGAGATCCGGCAAGAGCTCCATCCAGAAGGTGGTCTTCCACAAGATGTCGCCAAACGAGACCCTCTTCTTGGAGTCCACCAGCAAGATCGTGAAGGACGACATAAACAACTCCAGTTTCGTGCAGTTCCAGATCTGGGACTTCCCCGGCCAGATAGACTTTTTCGAGCCGACCTTTGACTCCGATATGATCTTCGGTGGCTGTGGCGCCCTAGTCTTCGTCATCGACGCAAAGGATGACTACAACGAGGCGCTGACCAAGTTCAAGAACACAGTACTGCAGGCCTACAAGGTGAACCAGCGCATCAAGTTCGAAGTTTTCATACACAAGGTAATATCCGTGATTTAAGTGCTTATCGGCGTTGATAACCCAGCGACACCTGCTTGCTTCCCAGGTGGATGGCATCAGCGACGACTCGAAAATGGAATCGCAGCGGGATATCCACCAGCGGTCGTCGGATGACCTCAGCGAGGCCGGCCTCAATCAGATTCACCTGAGCTTCCATCTGACCTCCATATACGATCACTCGATCTTCGAGGCCTTCTCCAAGGTGGTGCAGAAGCTTATTCCCCAGCTGCCCACACTGGAGAACCTGTTGAACATCTTTATACCAGTATGTTGGGCTTGCTTTTAAGAGTTTTAACTACCCATCTAATCCCGTAACTCTTGCAGAACTCAGGCATCGAAAAGGCCTTTCTGTTCGACGTGGTTTCCAAGATATATATAGCCACGGACTCCTCGCCTGTCGATATGCAGACCTACGAGCTCTGCTGCGACATGATTGACGTGGTCATAGATCTGTCCAGCATATACAGGCAGGCTTATTAATTTATTTAACTATACTGGGTTTTACATCGGTTCTTTGCAGCTCCGAGGAAACCGCCTTTGATAGCGGAAGCTCTAGTCTCATCAAGCTGAACAACAACACGATACTCTACCTGCGGGAGGTGAACAAGTTCCTGGCCCTGGTCTGCATCCTGCGCGAGGAGAACTTTAACCGACAAGGCGTCATCGACTACAACTTCATCTGCTTCCGGGACGCCATCAGCGAGGTGTTCGAGCTTCGGCTGAAGCGCCAAAAGCAGCTGGAGAACAACGACCCGGACGACGACGACCTGGTCGAGGAGCAGACCCTGATTCGCCATGGCCATGACGCAGCTGGGATGTCGCGAGCGCAGCCGATCAATTAGGCGCACTCCATCCCCCGGCGGCGACCCCATTTATTTTGCCCTACGCTACCTTCTCTGTGGACACTTCGATTCCAATTTGTACGTTCTCTTTCGTTATATCTGCTGTTTCTTTTGTCTACTGATACGTTAAGTCGCCACTCTCACAGAGCAGGTTAACAAATTGCCCAGCGGTTGAAATTAATGATAATGCTACCAATAAATATGTCTATTTTTAAATACAAACGTGGGTTGGTTTTTGATAATATCGTTTTAAAAGCTTTCTTATTCATGACAAAACTACATATCTCTTATTTTATCATACTGTTCGTTTCCAGTTTCTTTTTTTATTTATGTTAGATCAGTACTTTTAGTTCACTGATATTAAATTTGTTTATTATTTAAAAATGAAGTAGTTATTTCTAAAATTCAGTAAACTAAACTATATGTGTACTGAGTAAAGTGTACAGTGTGCACGTACTGATATCGTTTACCGAACTTTAAAAAGTCGTTTCTCTAATTATTTTTGATATTATTCGATATGCACTCCTAGAGCTTGTGTTTTTAAATTGATGAAAACTTAGCTACTAGGGCTCTTAATTTAGTTAGCCTATAGTTTTAACTTTAAACTAACTGTATATAAATAAATAAATAAACAATTGATGAAAATTTTGTGTTTTGAAAAGGCAGATTTTCCAAATTCCAGGTCAGTTATAATTTTAGATCTTGTTCCGCCAAATATGAAATTTAGCCAAAAGAAGTTGAAACCCCCCTCCCTAACTGAAGTTTAAATTTGTTATAATTTACGCGCCAAACTGACCATATCCTACTTTTTTTTTACCGAAGTTCCAAGCCGCAAATACTCGATAAGTCCATGGCAGAATCGATTTTACCCCACCTCTAGCACCTAAGCTGGTCACACTTGGCGCTCAGCTGGGCGCAGTTGTTGTTATTTTTCCATTTCTCCAGCGCGAGGTCCGAAATTTTCGAGCGCAGTGCAGCGACCATTTCCCGGGGGTTAGTTAAATAACGCTACTAGTTTTTAATTAGCCAATTGCGCGACGACGTCTCGGCCCAAATTCAATTTCAACGCCCAGGTGCTAATCGTTAAAGCCACCAAAGGCCAACAACAAAAAAAGGCAGATTAAGCGAAAGAGAACCCTGGAAAGTGGTTAATGTGTGTGTATTTGGCGAGCAGTGGCGGAGCACTGAAAAAACCAGTTAGCTCGCGGTGAAAGAGATTCAATAACGTGTTGGGGCAAAAAGAAGAACAAATTGTTTCGAGTGTGCGAGGCGACGACGACAAACAACTGGTCCGGTACGATACGATACGATACGAAAAGTCCGCTTTCCTCGCTCATTAGCGGCGCTTTCCTCGGGCCCACGATCCACACCAAAGGCAACTGGAAATCGGAATATCGGAATCGGCGAGACCTAAAACCGGGCTATCATTACCCGCAAATTGATATACACATATGCAAGTGCATCATCAGCAGCATCTTAATCGACTGGCAGGTGCGTACTGTTCGTAACTTTCGATATTGTATTCGTCTGATCGGATCGGGTCTTTCGTATCTCTCTGGTGCCTGGTTTCCACTATACCTAATGTACAACCCATCCCATTGTCTTTCGCTTATTGTTAACACCCTTACGTGGTGGAGCACCTATTGGGCAATCATTCAGTCGGCCAGTTCCTCATTCATTTGCCTAACATATGTACAAATTTTATTCAACCGACAAACAAATAAAGTGAAAGGTGGCGGCACGCGTTTTCCCATCTTTTGTATTGTATTTCGCTCGGCGGCAAGGAAAGCGAAATCGTTCTTAGTCATCAGGATTTTCGGGGGGTGGAAGGCGGTCGAAATCTAGGAGGCGATATTCCGCCTGGCAACAGCCAAAAATGTCATAAAAATCCATTGCACTTCAAACAATACAATGACTTTTTCCAGACTATTTGATAAAAATCAGGGTTTTCGGGGGGTGAAAATGGGCTGAAATCAAAAAGATATTCTGCCTGGCAACAGACAAGAAAAATCAACAAGATGTATTCATTTGTTCCCCGATTATATCGATTTTTGGTGGTAATTCTTGAGACCAACAAAAGCTAAATATCAAAACTCTACCAATTATATATATTATTTAAAAAAAACTATTATCCTTAAATGCCTAATACCAATTTATCAGTATTTTCATAAGTAATATGTGTAGAAATCAAGGCCCCACGATAAACCGCTCTTGACCCCGCGACAATATTGATTTTTGCAGCTGCTGCAGCGGCATAATTACTAGTTTTCCACCACGACAAGTGTTTCAGGCACCACACCCACTTATGTCAGAGGGAAAGGCGTAAGCGGAAATGATTTCATACACCGAAACCCACCCCAGAAAAGAAAACGCATCACGTTGAAAGCCGCGTTTCCATGCTTTATGGCCATTGCCTGCCCCAAGTCGCTTTTCCTCGTTTTTCGCCTTTATGTTGAGGTTAGGTCTGCGAGTCCGTCTGATTTTTCGGGGTGCCGGCTTCTTTGCGTCGTCGCAAAAGTATGTTGGACTTCGGGGGGTGCACATAGCATGCTTTTCCTTTTCGTCGAAATTTCACGGCCGAATTGATTTTTCCAGCATAAACATTACAAAATGTTTCGCAGAAGTGGCGATAATAAAAGCGTCTTTTCATTTTCGCATTCAGCACGCACATCGAGATAATTATTACCGCTCACTGCCGTTTTCCCTCTTACAAAACTACGGCGTTAATGCGGCCAGCACGTGCGTCTACGCATTGAATTTTCCGATTTTCAGTTTTTATCTCTCCAACAAAATTCTCAACTTGCCCCACCGAAAAAGGGGGAAACGAAAGACGCAGCCATGACCAAAGAAATCCAAAACTTGAGCAATTTGTAGGCAAATTAAGGTGTTAACTAACCGTGAAGTTGGTCAGTGGGAAACCCAACGAAGATGCTCTAGCTTAAGGCTTTACAGAGGGAAAAATGTAC
Organism: Drosophila suzukii; assembly: GCF_043229965.1. Lineage (NCBI taxonomy): Eukaryota > Metazoa > Arthropoda > Insecta > Diptera > Drosophilidae > Drosophila > Drosophila suzukii. The sequence goes on along the minus strand of NC_092081.1, from coordinate 4,036,538 downwards.
TCCAGAGATCTTCTAACTGTGTCAATATTATCATATTTAAATATCTAAATTAATTATTATTTTTGTGTGATTAGTGCCTAGTCATCATTTCAAAGATCATTTCCTACAAAAACTATCTGTTCTTATTTTAATTATTACCTTTATATTACACAATTCTCCCAATATAGTCAGTTTAGAGAAAATTTGGGTAATATCCCAAGTGTTTTGATATGAACTCGAACAACACGTTTATGTGCCTTAGGGGTAGAACTTTAACCTTTTTTTGTATAATAAATTTAACAGTATTTTAGTATTTATGTATGTATTATGTAAAATAATGTCTTGAAGGGGACATTGAAAATGTATACTTTTTTCGCTGTGTAGTTTCGGGAGACTCGGAAATTGTTTGATCGATTCGATTCCTTCGTCTGCTTCCGCTACACAGCTATCGGCTGGTGCCTTTTGCCCGGCCATCCGCCACTTGCTAACAGTTGTTTTCCTACGTGAGCAGCGCTCGGATACGCAGATACTGGCTGTCAGATACTCAGATACTTTTCTCCATGGATGCGATTCATTGTTGTCCACTCCACGCTCTCCGTTCTCCAGCTCTCCGAGCGGAAGCAACTCCATTTATGTAAATTGCTTGCGTGACATTTCAATGCGACCGAGCGCTTTATGAAATGCTGGAGCGGAATGGGTTTGGGCGGGATGAGGAGGAGCGTCAAAGAACAGCTCCATTGTTGGATATCTCGAGTCCAGGGTTGCCAGCCCATTTATCTGCGGCGCTGCGACCCATCAACATTCGCCAATCAGTTTAACTGTGTTTTTTATGCCCGCACTTTGCGCTTTTTATGCCTATTCATAGCGCACATGTGCACCATCATTGCACTAACGTTTTTCCAATCAGCATGGTATGATATACTTGGAATCAGTGTGAATGAATCTGCATGTTTTCCATCTGCGGGATGTTTTTATTCTCCTCTTTAATTACACTGATTTTCTTTGTAGCGTCATGTCTTTAACATGAGGTATAGCAACGTTTCTTTATTACAATAAGGGATCTATGAAAGATTGGCATCTACTTGGTTCAAACCTATAATCAGAAATTACAGACACATAGCCAAGATTACTTCTAAAATGCCTCTAAATATTTGAAATAAGTTGAAAAACATGATATATTTATCTTTAAACGAGATGTTTATTTAAGTTTTAATATATCATATACTTCAACAAACTCTTAATTTTAAATACTTAAAGGTATTTTAAAAATATTTTACACGTGTTGCAACTTCAATACACAATTATTATTTTAATTTTCACAGAACTTCCGCTACGATTTCATTTCCATAATTTGTGAACAGGTGAAAAGGGCACTATAAAAACAATACAACCTTCAGATTACCATTTTAGAGAAATGTTACAAAAAGATAAAAATTCATAACTGGGTTTATTTTGTCGGGCTGCGTAAACTTGGCCCAAAACAAACTTTGCCACGGGTTTTCGGCTTTAATTCGTTTGCTTAATTTGCTTTTTCGAGCTCGCGGTTCAGCGAGGTGAAACGGTTAAATGTTTTCAAAACTGCCCGAGTGTTTTCTTTCGCCATGTGTGTATGGCTTTGCGTGTGTTCATTGTTATTTCGGTGTGCCGCCCCTGCGGTGTGTGCATTATGCTAACTAGACCCTAATGTCGGTGCCCGGGTGTTTTTAGTGCTCCACATTGGTGTATCGTATGGGTATAATATGCCCCATAAAGGGCCATTCGATATATTTGAGCCAGGGCTGCAGTTCGTGCTATTCCGAGTTCATTGCTCTGAATCGCCCAATCATAGAGCAACGACTTTATGTTGGGACCCTAGTCGGGAAAAAACGATTCAAAAAGCGACCGTAGCAAATGGAAAATGTCAGCAAATTATGAATAATGTAGTGAAAAATAGGGGGACCACAGAAAAACGTGATCGGAAAATGCCACAAAAACAGTGCATAAATAATACTTATTATCGGGCAGGGCGAAGCGACATTTAAAGCTTTTGCTTCGTTCGCCCACAGACCATCTTAATCATCAGTAGAAATATGTACATATGAACGTATTCCGCGCTGTATTTGCTTGTACTAGTAAGTTTTCATTTCGCAACTGATACTTCTGTTTGTTTGTAACTGGAACCTAACCGCCCGATGTCACTGTTTATTTATTCATTACCATCGCTACACAGAAATCCAAAACGTTCAAACATCCGTATTATTTTTGTGTCTCAAGACTTAAAGATTTGACACTATTATTTAAAGCCAAAGGTAAAAATAAAACAACTGCCTTTAACGGAGGTAAAAGTATGAAAAACAGTAGAATTATTGAAAAATGTACGTATACATTTTAAACAATGAAATCAGATACCCGATAGTATAGCAGGTAGGAATTTACAAAACCAATACATTTTAGTTACTGTACTGGGCTGTTTGTGGACGTTAGAGTTGGCTGGCTCCTTGCTGAAATAAACTTGCGCTGCGCAAGAATCTCTAGAATCTGCATGCTTAATTCCAAAATTCAAGCGTTATACGAACGGAAAGACAGACGAATATGGCTGTATCGACTGGGCTAATGATCCTGATCAAGAATATATATACCTTATAGGGTCGGAAATGCTTCCTTCTCCTTGTTAAATACATACTTTCCGACGAATCAAGTATACGAGTAACGGATAGAACAATATTTTATCTATGAATAAATTAAAGGTACAGATTTTTTTGTGGCTTTGTATTGTAAAGATTTTTAATAAAACTTGCATATTTTAAACTAATATTATTGTATTTCTTCTGTGCGGCACTCTTTTCGATTCCATTAGATACGGCAGCTCAATTTTCTGCTTGTCTCCGTGCCTTTGCCCACAGATGTTGACTTTTCGAATTAAGTTTCACCGTTAGCAAAGATCAGGCGGTATTCGCTGGATTCTCGTCTTTCGGCAGCGTTACCGGTGATTTTCGCATTCAGTCGAAAAAATTGACCTAGTCAACGAAATGGGAGATCCGCGATCTCTGCTCTCTCTCTTCCGGAGTACAAAACATGTTTTCGAAGCTTTTGGAGAGCTTTACCAAAGCTTTTTATACTCTCTTTATAAAGAGAAAGTTCTCTTAGGATGTACGTATACAAAACTATTCAAACAAAGAGCTCTCTTTGTATCTTTTTGTTTTTGACATTGGGTACACTACTCGTGGTTTTGTTGATACTATAAACATTGGGAAAAACAATATCCAACCCAACCTTTGTGTTGCCTAGGTTTACCAGCAACTCAAGTCTAATATGTGGGGATGAAAGTTGAACTCAGATATACAAATTGAAATAAAAGCAAACGATGTTCAAAGTGCAATTACCACGTAAAGCGATAAATAAATATATTTGAATCAAAGTTCACTTCTAGGTCTCACCTTTCTCCTCATTTTCCCCTAGACTTGCGAGTACTATTAAGTAGGTACTTGGTTGTATACAAACTACGCAAACAAAAAACAAAGTGGGTGTTTGACAGCGCAATAATGAATAAAAACAAGTGCATCGACGATTGCAGCAGCAAAAGGCTTGTTTGATAACAAGAATTGCATGTGCGAGGCGCAAGTGGAAAATGTAATACCCTTGACTAATAATTGACTAATTCTTATCGGTCTCAGGTTCTGGTTCCCCATAATCTTTTTGTGGTATAGCGTAATTCCACAGAAACGACAATAAAGACCACAGAATTTAATATATATTTATTTAATATGTAAGGGTAATTATTCAAGATTGCCAATTATTTAATATACCTATACATGTATTGATATTAAAATCTTTAGTATAGTATGGGAAATTTCAGGGGCTGTAAAAAGGGAAATTCAACAAAACTCTGAATTGGTTTAATATACATTTTGGATGTAATCTTTATTTCTATGAAGTACATTTTTCTTATACTCCAAATACATTTCGACGTTAAGGTGATTTAAACTTTTCTGAATTTTTTGACGATATAAAAATAATAAAACAAAATTAGAAATAAAAAATACTTAGTGCCAAATATTCGTTTTACCACAATGATTGAATGTAATTGGTAAGATAGGAGTTATTTATCGATTCCTTCAATGATATTTCTAACTGAAACATGACTGATACATCTTTGATGAATGAACTGTGTGTGAACTGTCTTTGCAAGAACATTATAATACCCTTGGGTATATAAAACTAAGCAACCCAAAATAGTGCCGTTATCCGATTCCCCACGCGCGTGTCAATCTTGCAATGGTGTGCGTATTTACTTGATCACGTATCATGTATTTATATGACTTTGTTTTTTGTTTTATACCTAAAAACAAGTCAATAACAATAACTAAACACTGCGTTTATTAACAGAGTTCCGAGCATATTAGCACCGAAAACTTACAACACTCTCCTGGATTAATTACTTCTTCCACTGGTGTAGCACCCCCCACGCAAATCTATTCCCGATCCGTTGGGGTAAACAATCGCACGTATTGTTGTTTACTTATTTGCTATCCCAAGTTGTTATTTTTAAGTGCACTTTTTCTGTAATTTGACAAAAGCCATGTGCAGTTGTTGTCGCGGCCTGTTGTTTACAGCAAATTAAAGCTCTTTTACATATCCATCCCACAATATTCTACGTTCTGAACGGCGAGCCCACCGATGGCGACCAATGGCAGCCAAGTAAACAAGCTGTGGGCAAAACAAACAACACCATCAGCCGGCAACGCGGAAGAGAATTTGTTTACGTCTTATCCAAGCGGCAATTACAGATCAGAAAAACATCGTAGGGGGATCATATCAGAGTAGTTTTAGCTCTATGTCGATCCACTTTGTACTGTAAGAATCTAGGCTTGGCCAGTAAAAGTAGTCAAGACCTGGCAATAAAGTTATGATTCATTTTGATTATTTGTTTAAAAGTTTTTAATAACAAAATGATAAAAAACTTACAAGCTAAATGCTTATTCATGACATTTTTTATATTTATCTTGAACTTTTTAAGAGCTCTCACAAGAAGTTACCTATGTATCAACCCATTTGAACCTATTAAACTTCCTAAAGACATATACGTATGTTTGTTTACAAAACAGCAAAAAGATATAATACATATCTCTAATGAATAAAGCATGGGCTCATTGGATAAAGATAAAAAGCAACATTTGCCCTCCCTTTGAGTTGACTTTTATGAGACAAAAACGAGTTGATCGAACGCAGAAGTAGCTGAAATGTCAACACTGCCCCGCAGCTAATGACCCTGGATGGTATAATTTACGATCACTTTTGGGCGTATATCTCTTTTTTGCCAGCAACTTGTAGCTGAAGCAGACTTTTTCGGATGGCAGATCATTGCTCGCACCGGTTTCTGCTTTTCGAAGGGGGCCTGCCCTCTCAGCCGGCTTCCGCCTTTGGGGGCACACTAAATTCTATGCTTCACCTCCACTGCGTAGTTCGTTTAACCGGTGCCATATAACGCCATATAGTATCGGCCGATGTATGTCAATCTATAAGTTCGCACATCTGTATGTGTATCAGCATAGGAACGAGTATTCTTGGGCTGTTAAGGCGCGAGCAACTCACGCGCTCTCAACTATTTCGACCTTGATGGGACTAGCGGCATTATCTATCCACTCGCTGTTGTTTTGCTTGTTATGACACTCTGAATACATTACATTGTAGAACCCGCTCGCACATATACTTATATATGGGAATGGAGATACATATGAATGAAGGGGCTCGTCTCTTGTTGTTTTCTCGATTGGGATGTGTGTAACATGTTTTAATTAAAGCCGAGAGAACCAGTTTTCGCCCGCCTTTGAAGGGGAAAAATCTTCAGAAGCGAGTTACTTTGCAGCTTAAGTTCAAAGTTTTAATTTTAAATTTGTATGCCCCAACAATATGCGGTTTTTTCGCAAACTTGTATCCTTGCTTTTGTAAGACATTTGTTTAGTATCTATACTATTTGGTTTCATTCTATCTATTATAATCATTTCAACACCATATAGGCTGATTTTATGAGAAATACCTGATTTGGCTTACTGGCTAAATCTTTAAATTGATCAAAACAAATTCGATAATTATATTTTATGGATTGTGGACTTGAGTGATTTATGCATTGTGATTTAAACGGCAACATTTTGGAGATCCTATGTTAATTGAACCTAGAGCAGTGGTTTTTCGATGTTTCAACTGGGCAGTAGAACCCCCTCACTCACTCAGCTGCCAAAAAATCTAAGGAAGCCAAGTGGCTTACATTTCTCCAGGCCTTTTTATTTAAAAGACTTCTCTGTTTTGATCAAAATTTTAGTGTGTAAATGCAATTCGTCAGATCCAAGACAAGTACAAGTTCAAGCGCTGTGCCAGCTTCGTTCCCTCAAGTACGTACAATTAGCGGAGAGGTGGAGGTTCATGAACTGCGGCTTTTCTCCAGCGGAAGTGCATAGGAGACAAACATACGAAGGAAAACATAGAGGGGAACCAACTGCCATCAAGTGGCCACCTTCGGCCGATGGCTCAGTTCACATTCACGCACTGCATCGGACGGTCGTCGGCAGGGAGCGGAAACTGAGCGATAAAACCTCGGTTCCACCCGTATCTTTTGCCGAGGCTCTTATCTTGCGGAGTTGTCTTATCGCGCGCGTTCAGTCAATCTTATCGCAGCACCAGAAAGTCGGGGGAAAAGTAGTGAAAAGCAGCCAGCTCAGTGTGACAAAAGTTGGTTGGAATTCAATGTGTTTTTCCGCAGCTCGTCGCTGTTATGCTGCTTCAGTAGGGTAATAATTAATCAATTGATTACCGCGTTGACTAAATAGTAATTAGTGAGAGTGTTTATGTTGTTTGAGACCCCACTTAAGAAGTGTTCGTAAAGTAGTAGAGCCTTGACACGTGTCTAACCTCAAATAGCAAGTGTTCGATGGGTGCGACTGACTGAAATATAAAACGAAAACCAGTGATAAGGTGTAACCAAAGGTGTCGAGATCTCACTGGCTTTAAGTCCAATCTGGCTATATCAATTTCTGATTCATTGTTTTGTTCAGGTGGCCTTGGTATTTCCACTTCCCGTTTGCAATTTACGACCGATTCGAACCGACATACCGATTAGATAAACCCCTAGCCTGGTTGTGGGCTGTACTTTACAGTGTTAACTCCGTACTCACGCACGAACACACTCTCATCCCCCAATTAATCGCTACTAACTCACCACCAGCCTATGACTAAGTCGAGGCCCAAGCAACTGCCACAAAACATACTAAACGCAACGCCTAACACCAAGTGTAATCGCCTAATCGCAAGAGCATCCCCATTTCTTCTACGCACACAGATCAGGATCAAGAGCAAGGTAACAGGCACTGGACGAACCCAGCCCTACATGTCCCACAACTAGAGTCCGTTCTCCAGCCCAAGGACTAGCTAAGGACACCATCCCATCCCATCATGCCGCTCTTCACGAGAAAATCACCCAAACAGGGACCCACTGCGGATGGGGGCTCCCAGTTCGGAAGCCGCTCCTCCATGAATTCCGGCTCGTCGCAGGGCAGCCACATTAGCAATAACAATAACAACAACAGCATTCCGGAAAAGACAAAGCCGCCACTGGTCTTCCACTGCCAACTGGCCCACGGAAGCCCCACCGGCCTTATCCACGACTTCTCCAGCGTTCGCGAGCTGTACCAGAAGATTGCCGAGTGCTTCGATATATCCGAGAAGGACATCCTTTTCTGCACCCTCAACTCGCACAAGGTGGACATGACGCGTCTGCTGGGCGGTCAGATCGGCCTGGATGACTTCATCTTTGCCCATCGCAAGGGTCGCCCCAAGGAGATCGAGATTGTGAAGTCGCAGGACGCCCTGGGGCTGACCATCACGGACAATGGAGCCGGCTACGCCTTCATAAAGCGGATCAAGGAGGACTCGATCATCGATCGCATCGAGCACATCTGCGTGGGCGATCACATCGAGAAGCTCAATGGCCAGAACATGGTGGGCAAGCGGCACTACGAGGTGGCGCGCATGCTGAAGGACATAGCCACCGGCGAGACCTTCACCCTGCGCCTCGTGGAGCCGGTGAGGAGCGGCTTCCAGGGCATTGGACCGCGCAGCCAGTCGAGGGCGTCGGGATCGGCTGGGGGAAAGAACTACGGGAGCGGCAAGGAGACGCTGCGCTTCAAGGCCAATGGCAATGCCCAGATCGAGCCGCAGTTCGATGAGGCGACAGTGGCCGGGATCGAGGCCATCAACAACCTGCTGGAGTCCTTCATGGGCATCAACGACACGGAGCTGGCGTCCCAGATCTGGGACTTGGGCGACCAGAAGTCCAACTCGATGGACTTCGCCGAGGCCATCGACAACTCCGACCTGGAGTCCTTCGGCTTCACGGATGACTTCATCATCGAGCTGTGGGGTGCCATAACGGATGCCCGGCGCAAATCCACGACCAGTCCCAAGTAATTGGGACCATACCATACCGAGGTTCGGGCGCATTTCACTTTGCCTGTTTATTGGGGCCCAATAAAACCATTGAAATGAGGACTTGTTCTTAGTAATTGCTATTATCTTCTAACTGCTATCTGCTATCTGAATATGTTTTGTTTTAGAGCCTAGTTATATTTACCATATATCATGCTACAATCCCATATACAAACATATGTCGTCTGCCTTTGCCAATTATTTAGTTATTTGTATTCTTCACGGTAACCTATTTATTATATATACATTCGTTTAGATGGACGGGAAGATGTGCTGAGGCATCCATACTATATATTTTTGGTACAATTTGTTCGATGTACATACGTATACATAACTATATTTCTTTAGTTTTATCATTTAAACAATACAAATAAATTTAAATTATTTTAATCATACATGATTTTGCTTATTTGATTTAATTTTGATTATTATTGTTATCTGTTTTGGTAAGTTTGTTTGTTTGCTCGGGTCTTAAAGTATAATTTGATTCAAAAAGGCGGTGTTATCTTTTGTTGGCACCGATCGTACGGCACACGGAAAATATTCCACAGTCCCCAATTGTGACGAATGGTTTGGCTGTTTTTCTTTTAGCGTTTTTATTGTTTTCCCACCATTTGCTTTGCCCGCAGTATAGCATATTTTGACCATGGATCATTTGGGGACTCATTCGGGTCTATATTCTATGGGAAACTTCCTGTACCGAAAGAAGAATCTAGTCAGTCTGAAAAGATCTCTGAACATTTCCAGTGACGTAGATCGCACCATCCCACAATGACGATTTTCTGGGGTCCCAGACTCGGATCAGATCATACATATACCATTATTTTATTTATTACACGTATAGAGCTTTTGATTGCGCATAAACAGCTGCTGTTTGGCGTGCGAGCAGCTGATAAGCACAGTTATTAAGGCTTGCCAAATGAGAGTAAGAACGAGAGAGCGTGCATTTGCACACCACTCACTCACACACTTGCTTGTATACACTTGTGGTCAACTTAATAGAAGTACTTGCCAGAACTTAAATACTCCCAAAATTTTTAAATATGGTTCTATATTTTCCGATACAAATATGTGTACAGAAGAAGAATGTTCGAGAAAATTTTTGGTGAAAGGGAAAATGCAGGGTAGCTATTATTCCGACCGCCTCTGTCTGCACATAGATATGCCTTGGCAACAAGAGTTACATGACTTTCCGGTTTTACAGGTTTGTTGCGAAGCTTCGCTCTCTTTTTGCACTCTCTCGCGCTCTCACTCACACTCGGGCACCTGCCTAATTCGATTAGCCGCACTGCTCCAACGCTCACTCTTCAGAGAGATCTCGAGCGAGCAACAAGTGAACGGAAGAAACCGAACAGTGAAGAATCAGAAAGACCGAAGAAACACCCAAGAACTCTTCAATAACATTGTGAACAGAAAAGAAATACAAAATACACGGAAAGCAGAGTGATTCGCCATAGTTTCGCTAGTGTTTTCAAGGGCGCCGGTTATACAGAAGTGCTGAAATTTTGTGCCAGGTAGTGAATTCGGATTACATACCGAAAACCAACGAATTATTTCGAAAATTTCCATTATACTAGAGATCAGCCGAGAACGTATGCCTGCAGACGTATTCTTGGCAAGATCTTTGGTTAGACTTTGTGCCCGTGTTTGTTTGTTTGTTCGCCACTTTTCCTTCGCTCGCATTCCCCCATTCCGATTCTCTGGACTTTGATCGTGACTCAACACAAATCAGCAAACAGCCGCAGACCCAGACCCATTAAAATGCACATTATAACTAAACTCGTCGCGAAATTGAACCAATCTGCTTGGATTGAAATTTCGATTTGGTGCGGGAGCAAAGTTTTCGTGATTGTGCACAGACAAAAATGAAGGCTTACTAGCATAAGAACTTTGTTTCCTTTATCTACTAAAAAATATAGTTTTTCAAGCGTCTCTTTGAGATATTAGGAAATACAAATGCTTTTGTTGTACATACAGAAATGCAGTGTTATCTTTCGAGTCACGGAGTTATTGTTTGTGTGGAGGCCCGAGTTCTCCTTTGTGCCTTTGTCTGGATACACTCGCATGTAGCTACCGAAGTTGGCCCCATTCTGGGGCTTCTTTGTTACTCACTGTTGTTACTCTAGTTACCATCGGCTGAAATGCATGTGCTTCGTTTCATCGAATGTTGTTTTGCTACCCGCATTTGCTCCACGAATCGCGATTTACTTGGCTCCGCATCTTCGCAGGTGAAAGTGAAGCGGGCCGCAACGCGTGACAGATGGCGTGATGTCTGCGGTTCGGGTGGTGCGTGCATATGTAGGACTCCCGATTAGGTCCCCCTTCCGCCCCTTCCCTACACTGAGAGAAAAAGTATCACCGAAATAGTCGGTCAAAATAATTCATACATGAGTCAGTACATACTTAAATATTAACAAAATAGGGTTTCCCCACTTTAAAGTATATGTTTCAACGATAGTCTTCAAGTGTTCTTTTAAATAAATCCTGTTCATAGTAAAATGTATAACTTAACTTAATCTAGAGTTAAAATATCATTAGTACAAATGATACATACAAGGTTTGACTCGAAAATACACTTTTTAATAACAAAAATTAGAAATAGTTTCAAATGTTTACCAAAAACTTGTACTTAAATGTAAAGCATTTGATTAAAATCAACAATTGAGACAACAAAGAATCGTATTTTTGCCTATTCAAATCTATTGAAGGCTTATCTGGCAAATTCTTTCGAATTCCCAGCCAGGAAAAATAAAATAATCTCGCCAGATTGTCGAGTGTGTGAAGTGCCGATATCGACGACCGTTGGCACGGCTGCCAAAAGCCAAAAATCTAGCCATTATTATTTGTTGAATTTGCTTAATTATTGTGCAATGTTGGACATTGAACTCCACGGCTAGTTATTAACGAACTTGTTCGAATGTATTCCGAGTTGTAAAGCGCGCGTTCCACTCGATATCGCGTGATGTCTTTCGGGGCCCATGATTAATTCATACTTATAGTGAGGTCGCATGTGTTTGTGTTTTGTGGGGCTGTTTATTCTGTGTTTTATCATTCGCAACAGTAGAACACGCCACTGGTATCGCTAACCGTCGCTGATAAGCGGCGTTCGACTGGTTTATCGCCCCAATTCATCGGTGGTGACACTCGTAAATAGTTTTTATCCCAGATAAGCACTCGAAAGTGCCTTCACCGGGGCCGACAGCCCCAATAATTTTATTAGCCCCTCTTTCCAAGTTGGGTCTTGCCTTGAACTTGTTGTAAATAAACTTAACCGCGTGCAGGGCAAATTAAATGAATTGCAATCAAGTGATATTTGCACATGAGCAACACTGGTCGAAATAGTATGATTAGTTAAAAAATATTTTAATTTAAAATGGAAAAATAAAATATACATATACTTTCTTAATCATTTGCCATTAGTTTCTTTAGTTTGACCCTTAACAACACTTTTAAATTTTGTTAGTAAATAACTAATTCCAAAGTTAATGTAGCAATAACAAAAATGAATTGAAAGCAATGGGAGTTAATATTATTTCGACGCGTAAATCAAGTCATAAAAGCTAATCTCTGATCGTAAAAAAATGAAGAATTCCAAATGATTAGTTATTTTTAAATGTACAACTCCCGTTTCTCTTATTATATCAACAACTATTATAAATACTACGTTTGGTAAGGGGCTTATTATACCCGTTACTCGTAGAGTAAAAGGGTATACTAGATTCGTCGGAAAGTATGTAACAGGCAGAAGGAAGCGTTTCCGACCCCATAAAGTATATATATTCTTGATCAGGATCACTAGCCGAGTCGATCTAGCCATGTCCGTCTGTCCGTCTGTCCGTCTGTCCGTCTGTCCGTCTGTCCGGATGAACGCTGAGATCTCAGAAACTATGGGAGCTAGGCTATTGAGATTTGGCGTGCAGATTCCTGAGCTTCCTACGCAGCGCAAGTTTGTTTCAGTAGACTGCCACGCCCACTCTAACGCCCACAAACCGCCCAAAACTGTGGCTCCTACAGTTTTGATGCTAGATAGAAAATTTTAACTGAAATGTAATGTTCTCATCAATACCTATCGATTGACCCAAAAAAAATTTGCCACGCCCACTTTAACGCCCACAAACCGCAAAACCCTGTGACGCCCACAATTTTCATGCTAGATAAAAAATTTTAACTGAAATGTATTGGTCTCGTCAATACCTATCGATTGATCCAAAAAAAAATTTGCCACGCCCACTTTAACGCCCACAAACCGCAAAACCCTGTGACGCCCACAATTTTCATGCTAGATAAAAAATTTTAACTGAAATGTATTGGTCTCGTCAATACCTATCGATTGATCCAAAAAAAAATTTGCCACGCCCACTCTAACGCCCATAACGCTTAAATTTGTATACCGCCGGTAGGTGGCGCATTTTAATCTCGCTTTGCTGCTTGCATATCTCCATTTAGCTGAGTAACGGGTATCTGATAGTCGAGGTACTCGACTATAGCGTTCTCCCTTGTTTTTTGTTTAGATGGTTGCTATGACTGTGACCCCAAGTATTGAATATATTATAGGAAGCTGCTTTGTTTATAATTTTCCTTTTGCGCTTGTATTTTCGACGTCACGTCCGCGTTTGGCAACATTTCAGCGCAAAAGTACTGCATGTTGCTGACGGTCAGCAACACATTGCTCCGAGGCTTTGTCTCTGGTCTATAGGAACTCACCTTGACTTTGAGCACCACGAGAGCGAAAGACGAAGGGGTTAAAAATAAAATTCAGGTGCATTGTTGGGGCTTCCAATGCGCACAGGATGCCTTCTGATGCAATTCGTCTATTTCTTCTGCCGACGCTCGCCGTTGCCAAGCCGAAATAAATGTCGGGGAAATGGTTTATGGCCTATACAAATTACTCATGACCGTTTCCGCTTTGCCCTTTACAGTTGCCGTATCTCAGAGGCGGGTCCAAAGTATCGCCCAGCAGAGCCGATTCCTTCTTCAATAAGCGGCGCATTTGAACGCCTGCCAATAAAAATGGCTGCCATATAACCACACAAGGCGGACGCAACCACGCAAAGTCGGAGCTTTGCGATTAGACAAGCAGATTCCGGGGAGTTCAAGGCGAGATCCCCAGAAGTAAGGAACCCCCATTTTCGGGCAGACCGAACCGAACCGAAGCAGACCAAAGATGAATAGCCTGGCGCGGGTCTTCAGCAACTTCCGCGACTTCTACAACGACATCAATGCGGCCACCCTCACGGGAGCCATCGATGTGATCGTCGTGGAGCAGCGGGATGGCGAGTTCCAGTGCTCACCCTTCCACGTTCGCTTCGGCAAACTGGGAGTGCTGAGGAGTCGGGAGAAGGTGGTAAGTGGAGTCATTAGTCCCTAAAAGCAGTAATTTAACATCTTAATGGCAAGGTGTTTTATTTTGGCAAAGCCGAGATGATCTCATCCATATCAAAAACTAAGGGGACTTTCGTTTCTAACGAGGCAAGTTATTGCTTGGGGGACCTCTAATGTAGTAACTGATCATTAAACCTCATGAACTTTGTATCTAGGCCCTAAGGTATAAAAATGTTTGTATGATATTATATATAGGTAAAATGTACAAAGAGCTTGTAAAAAGGGTATTGCCTATTATTGTTCTTATATCTTATAATTACGCAAACAGAATAATTAGCGAAATTATAATATATATAATACGATGTGAGTGTCGATGATCGCATTTAAACAAAGCAAAATAAGTACAGATATAGTTAGGAATTGCGGAAGAATTTTACATAATAATCAAAAGTAAACGAATTTCAATTACTTATCCACGTTTTCAATCTTTTTTTCAGGTGGACATTGAGATCAATGGCACCCCTGTCGACATACAGATGAAGCTGGGCGACTCCGGCGAGGCCTTCTTCGTGGAGGAGTGCTTGGAGGATGAGGACGAGGAGCTGCCGGCCAACCTGGCCACCTCGCCCATCCCCAACAGCTTCCTGCAATCGCGGGACAAGGCCAACGACACCATGGAGGACATCAGCGGAGTGGTGGCCGACAAGTAAGTGGGATTTGCCTAATTCGCACCAGCCCAGACTCATCCTGTCGCTTGCTTAACCATTTTAGAAATGCTAGCGAGGATCTGCTCCTGCCCCTGCCGATGCCGCGACGCAACTCCATTGACTTCTCCAAGGAGGAGCCCAAGGAAGCCGCCGTCGAGGGCGGCAAGTTCGAGAACCAGGTCTCGGATTACACGCAGCGCAGGTACATGCCTTTTCATACCCATGCCATCCGGTACATATTCGATTAATGCATACCCAACCAAAACAGACACACGGACAACACTCTGGAACGTCGCAATCTGAGCGAGAAACTGAAGGAGTTCACCACCCAGAAGATTCGCCAGGAGTGGGCCGAGCACGAGGAGCTGTTCCAGGGCGAGAAGAAGCCGGCAGAGTCGGAGCTGGAGAGCCAAAGCAAAGCTTCCAACGAGACAGCTGAGACAGAGAAGGAAGTGCAGAACAAGGAGGTGGACAAGGAGAAGGACCAGCCCAAACCAGATATTACCCTGACTCCGGTGACCACCAGCGAGGCCACCAAGGAGGTGTCCAAGAGCAAGACCAAGAAGCGGCGCAAGAAGTCGCAGATGAAGAAGAACGCTCAGCGCAAGACCTCCTCTAGCAGCTCCGTGGGCAGTGCTGCCGGCGGTGATTTGCCCTCGGCGGAGACGGCATCTCTGGGAGTCACCAACATCGATGAGGGCGATGCCCCCATATCCAGTGCCACCAACAACAACAACACCTCCTCGTCAAATGATGAGCAACCATCGGCTCCTCTAGTCACCGCCCGCACCGGTGACGACAGCCCGCTAAGCGAGCTGCCCCACACCCCCACAACCAATCCACGTCTGGACTTGGACATACACTTCTTCAGCGACACAGAGATCACCACTCCAGTGGGAAGCGGCGTGGGCGGATCGGGTCGTGTCGCCGGCGGACGACCTTCAACGCCCATCCAGAGCGACAGTGAGCTAGAGACCACGATGCGGGACAAGCGGCATGTGGTGGATGACGAGAACGCCGCCTCGTGGAAATGGGGCGAGCTGCCCACTCCGGAGCAGGCCAAGAACGAGGCCATGAGCGCCGCCCAGGTGCAGCAGAGCGAGCACCAGTCGATGCTCAGCAACATGTTCAGCTTCATGAAGCGGGCCAATCGGCTGCGCAAGGAGAAGGGCGTGGGCGAAGTGGGGGACATCTATCTGTCCGATCTGGACGCAGGCAGCATGGATCCCGAGATGGCGGCCCTCTACTTCCCCACACCCAGGTCCAAAGAGGCCTCGCCGCCGGAGGACGATGGCGAGAGTGGCAACGGCACCAGCCTGCCCCATTCGCCCAGCTCCCTGGAGGAGGGTCAGAAGAGCATTGACTCGGACTTTGACGAGACCAAGCAGCTGCAGGACAAAAAGTGAGTTTAGCCCCGAAGTAGACTCCTACTTGCATCCTTCATTTCAATTGTAACCCCTTCTCAGGTACTTGGACTTTGTGGCCATGTCCATGTGCGGAATGTCGGAGCAGGGATCAGCACCCTCGGACGAGGAGTTCGATCGCCACCTGGTCAACTATCCAGACGTGAGTATTCCCAGAATGGCCCAGCGCTATGTTCTGTGTATGTGTTTAAGTTCCATGCACTTCACTGCGCCCCCCACGCACTGCATCCCGCCTTGTTAACCAGTCTCTTCCCATGCCATGCCCTCATTTGTACCTGTGCGCAGGTGTGCAAAAGCCCCAGCATTTTCTCATCGCCTAACCTAGTCGTACGGCTGAATGGCAAATACTACACCTGGATGGCTGCATGTCCCATTGTCATGACAATGATCACCTTCCAGAAGCCACTAACCCATGTAAGTTGGCCCCAGGCCAAGGCTTTTGTGTTGCTCCATGCCTTCTTCGCATCCCGCTCTAAACATATTGTGTTTGAAATGTTCCCCAAACAGGAAGCCATCGAGCAACTGATGTCCCAGACGGTGGAGGGCAAGTGCTTGGTTGGAGACGAGAAGCAGGAAGCAGCTGCCCAGGCCGACAATGTGGGCCAGACTAAGCGCTACTGGTGGAGTTGGCGGCGCTCGCAGGACGCTGCGCCCAACCATGGGAGCAACGCTCATGGAATGCCATTGGGCAAGGATGAGAAGGGTACGTCTAATGGGATATCTTAGTCGGCGGCCAACCTAATTGTTTGAATCTCCTCCAGATGGCGATCAGGCGGCGGTGGCCACGCAAACCTCACGGCCCACCTCGCCGGACATCAGCGATCACACGCTTAGCAAGAGCGACTCGCTAGTGAACGCGGAGAACACCTCAGCACTAGTGGACAACTTGGAGGAGCTGACCATGGCCTCCAACCGGAGCGATGAGCCCAAGGAGCGCTACAAGAAGTCCCTGCGACTCAGCTCGGCGGCCATTGTGAGTCCAGAAAAGCAATCAGTTCACCAACAAGAAATATAGCGATCCTTTTGACTCCTACAGAAAAAACTAAACCTCAAGGAGGGCATGAACGAGATCGAGTTCAGCGTGACAACCGCCTATCAGGGAACGACGCGTTGCAAGTGCTACTTGTTCCGCTGGAAGCACAACGATAAGGTTGTGATCTCTGACATTGACGGCACCATCACCAGGTCGGATGTGCTGGGCCACATCCTGCCCATGGTGGGCAAGGACTGGGCGCAGCTCGGGGTGGCGCAGCTCTTCTCGAAGATCGAGCAGAACGGCTACAAGCTGCTCTACCTGTCGGCGCGAGCCATCGGCCAGAGCAGGGTGACACGCGAGTATCTCCGGTCGATCCGGCAGGGCAACGTGATGCTTCCGGACGGCCCGCTGCTGCTGAATCCCACTTCCCTGATATCGGCCTTCCACCGCGAGGTGATCGAAAAGAAGCCGGAGCAGTTCAAGATCGCCTGCCTGTCCGACATCCGCGATCTCTTCCCCGACAAGGAGCCCTTCTACGCCGGCTACGGCAATCGCATCAATGTGAGTCTGGCAGGATTATGAATGCCACCATTTTCGATTAAGTGACCAAATTAGATCTTAAGATGTAATTAAGATGGGTATATGTAATCTCGTATCATCAATTAATCGGGAATGGTTTCTCAATTACTCATTTACTTCATATACTCTCTGAGACGCGTTACTAAATCCACCCCCTTTGTATTCTTTTCCAGGACGTGTGGGCCTACCGAGCCGTCGGCATTCCCATCATGCGCATCTTCACCATCAATACCAAGGGCGAGCTGAAGCACGAGCTGACCCAAACATTCCAGTCCTCGTAAGTACCGATCCGCAAGGACCCCCTAGCCTAGTGTTAGCTCTATTTGCACATGTGTCTCCCCATGTATATGGTTCCGGTGTTGCTCATTACTGAACTCATGCCACATCCGATAACGTTAACTAATTCGCAAAACCAAAACAAACAAACAAACGCTAATTGGCTCAAGTCGAATTAACTTCATTACGTAACGCTAGGTGTTTCTAAGCTGTGTGAGTGTACTTCCTTTACTGTGTAGTATCTATCCATTGTACTACCCTAAAACGCACCCCACTCAATCAACCAATCAATCAACCGATCGAAAAGCCTGCCAAATTCAATTCAAGCATTTTGGTTGTCAAATTTACACAGTGGCTACATCAATCAGTCGCTAGAAGTCGACGAGTACTTTCCCCTGCTAACCAACCAAGACGATTTCGATTACCGGACGGACGTCTTCGACGACGAGGAGTCGGAGGACGAGTTGCAGTTCAGCGACGATTACGACGTGGACGTGGAGCACGGCCCGAGTGAGGAGAGCAGTGAGGACGAGGACGATGACGAAGGAACCCTCTACAACGATGCTTTTGCCAACGATGATGATGGCATCCAAGCGGACGCGGCCTCCGGGGACGAAGAGTCGGCCGATGTGGGCCTCATAATGCGAGTCCGTCGCGTCTCCTCCAAAAACGAGGTCATCTTGGCCTCGCCCCCCAAGTGGCTGAGTTCCTAGACATAGCTCCAGTCCTATCCCACGCCGATGGTTGTGCAGCTTAAAAATTGTGATAAGTTTTCTATGAGAGTTAGGAGTGTCCTATATATGTCTGTGCCTGATGTGCCAGGTCCGCGAGCTTCAAGTTCGCCGACCAGTTATGTTTCGAAAGTATTCTGCTCCCAGCAGGTCTTTATGTCTAGTTTTAAGAATGACAATTATATAATTTACCCAACAAAATATACCTTTATTTTCGCTGTGATGGAAATCTTTTATTTATCCGTATGTGGCATGAGTTCTGAGCTAGATCCCATAGTTGAATGTAGTTAGAGTATATACATAGATGATCTTCTATACACTGAACATTTATTTTTAAGTATGCGTGAGTATGTGACTGTATAGTTCGCGGTACATAAATTTCACTGTATTAAAAAAACGCAGTATATCCCAAGGCGACTTTTCCCGGTTACAAAGTTTCTCGAAACTTTATTGCATACCCACGGGCGGCTGCCGATGGGGGGATTGTAGCATAGCCACAGGCGTTGGCCTTTAATGTATCTTGTGATCTCATATTACTGCTTTATTCTTCCAGATACTGCAGCATGACGTACATTGTCGACCAACTGTTCCCGCCGGTGAAACACGACGAAGCCTCTGCCGAGTTCTCCAACTTCAACTACTGGCGCGACCCCATCCCCGACCTGGAGATCCCAGAGCTGGAGACGGCACTGGTGCCACCCAGCAGCAAGGTGGAGACGACCACCCTGCGACCCATTCCCGAGCAGTGAACTGGTTCCTTAGCACCCTAACTATACTATAACCATATTTATACGGATACGCAACAAACTCTATATAGCAGATAGCGCTTTTCAGATTTGTTTGCTTAGCTTCAAACCCTCTAGATGTGCTTACCAAAAATGAAATATCTATAACTTTGCATAAGCTTAGCCAGGATTCGCGATTGCCTTGGTTTCATTATCATTTACATTTCGATCGTTTCTAGTTGAATGGTTGGACTTAAGTTGTAATCAAAATTGAGTTTTATTATTACTATAGTTAGTTCCTTTGAGACTCTTGCAGGTTCTTAGAAGATGCATATTCCAAACGGCGTATGGGAGTTGTGATTTTCGATTTCATTATTTTTCGTATGTGATCATTTAAATTTAGTTCATTGTGATGAGGTTTTTATTTGGAGTTTTTATGAAAACTGTGCTTTAGACCTATGTATACTTAACTATAGTGTTTCAACACAAATAAATGCTTCGAATTCAAAGAAAGCCGAGATAAACACGTCTCTGTTTGTTATTGGAAAAGCACCTGTCTGGCTGGTTGTATATGATATATACAAATATTTGAGTGGACTTCGGATGGTACTCAATTCCCATGGGGCCACTCATGTTGCAGTGGAAAATTCTCGTATGTGGCAGCAAAAATCGGCGGGCTGGGGGCACATCTATGACATCCCAGGGTGGGGTGTGCGTTGGCGGGGGAGTATTTCATTTGTCAACGTAATTTTGCCAATTCAATTAATGCTCATTTAATGCAGAGCAGACCGACCGGCCGTACAGCATACACATTGGCGTACAAAGGCCCACGGACAACGAAGTGGGCAGTTTAAGTGACCACAAATGGTCGGTCATCCAAACTCAGTGGCAGATCAACAATGACTTTTTCTAGGGGGCCGAACTCTCCCGAAATAGGGGAACCTTAAAAAGAGATTTTGTACAAGTGTGTTAAAACACTAGATATAAGCTAATCGTTTCCAGTTTTGTCATTGCCTGAAAACAAATAAAAACGATTCGTTTTACTATTTCGTACTTCTAGTCCTAATGTGAATTAATTTAAATTGCTAAACTATTTCAGATGAATTCATATATTTTAATATTTTCCAATCTAAGCAGAAGAAGTTTTCTATGTGGCCTTTAAGAACGTTTATTATCTTTATATTTTCTTAAAAAAAAAATTAAAAACACTATCTCATCCAAACTTCTTTGATTTAAATTTCTCTATAACCCTTTCAGAATTTAATACGCATTCTCTAAAAAAATGTTGATCTCCTTAAACCCTTCGCCATATACCCCACCCATGCGAAGCGCATTTATGTATAGTTTATAGACGTCGCTGCGGCCCCTCCAGACAAACGATGGAAATTTAAAAAGATTTAGCTGTTTATGTTAATAATGCATCAACTGAAATCTAAATCAGCTGATCCACCGCATGATGGTGTTTATTCAAGGCGACTGATTATAAATTATAGAACACCATTTTAAAACAGGCAAGGAAGCTAGCTTTACCAAGTCGAAGTTTATATACCCTTGCAGCTAAAACAACATCCCACAGAATCCGCTTAAAACTAATAAAAGCGGAAAATATGTATATAAGAAATCTAAATGATTTTATTGGATTTTTAAATCGTATATTATACTTTAGGTACATTATATAAAGAAAAAAAGAACGGGGGTACTACCATTCTGTTCTTTCAATTTTCCGAGATTTCCTATGGGAGCTATTAGATATAGTTGTTCAAAACAGCCCATTCCGATTTATGTATTACTCCTAAAAGAAAGTTTTAAGAAAGCTTTATGTGAAAAGATATTTAGCTTGGAAAAAATTAATGTTTTTATGACCGCTACTCAGTAGTTTGGCTCAGTATCAGTTTTTACAAATAGCTTAATGAACAAATAGAATGTTAATCATCAAAAATTATGTTTAGCAAGAATGATAATCGAAAGTTTTAAAAAGCAAATTATCAAGATAGGAGACATTTTCTCACTGATGATTAAGGATATACGACAAAGAATAAAGTTCTATCTATAACTGGATAATCTCAGCAACCTCGAGACTATCAAAAATTTCCATAATGAGATTTAAATTTGAGCCAGCGAGTGCAACTCAATTGAGCGACACTCAAAATCGCCCCACAATTGAGTGCGACATACCCACATGGAGCAGTGCTCGAAGGTATAAAAGCGGGAGCAGCCCAGACCACAGCCAACAGTTCCCATCGAGCGATCACTTCGAGCAACCCTCTCAGAAAGCAAACAAAAAGACCAATTCCAGTATGAAGAACGCTGTTGCCATCCTGCTGTGCGCCCTCCTGGGTCTGGTGAGTATAACTATGGAGACCCCACTGGCAGCCAGTAATCTTCTTGTTCCCTGCAGGCCTCCGCCGCCGAGTACAAGATCCGTACCGCAGAGGATCTGCAGAACGCGCGCAAGGAGTGCGCCGCCAGCAGCAAGGTGACCGAAGCCCTGATCGCCAAGTACAAGACCTTCGATTACCCCGACGATGACATCACCCGCAACTACATTCAGTGCATCTTCGTCAAGTTCGACCTGTTCGACGAGACCAAGGGCTTCAAGGTGGACCACCTGGTGGCCCAGTTGGGCCAGGGCAAGGAGGACAAGAACGCGCTGAAGGCCGACATCGAGAAGTGCGCCGACAAGAACGAGCAGAAGTCGCCCGCCAACGCCTGGGCCTTCCGCGGCTTCAAGTGCTTCCTGGGCAAGAACCTGCCCCTGGTGCAGGCCGCCGTCCAGAAGAACTAGGATGGTGCGCAGTTTCACGTCAATTCTAGAACCGCAAGAACAAATCGCCAACAAGGCGGAATTTCCGAGTGACTCCGCTCAGGCTCTGCAATCCTACAATTGAAATAAAACCATATAATAGTGCTTGAAGGAAGATTGTTCTTTTTATTTCGCTGCCACACACGCATAGTTTTAAATCTGCTGGGCTGGAAGAGGCTTCATCCGTGGGGGCAGCTTGACATCGCATCCTCAATCCCAAAACCTTGTCCCGCCCAAAGGAAAGGCATTGATAGCTTGTTTAATTCGATTATATTTGTCATCATCTTTTTCAGTTCAGTAAAATTCAACTTCTTTTCTTTACTCTATATATTTTTTTGAATATATAAATTACGCAATTGTTTATCTATTTTGTTGATTTACTTCTTTCCCAAGAGTCTTGTGTTTTTTTTTTGATTTTTATTATTATTTTCTTCCTTTTACTTGATTTTGCCATATTTTAACTTCTTTTATTATGGTTTGTGGTTTTCTTTTGCGTTTCTTTTATATATATTTATTGATATATATTTTTTTGGTTTTCTAAATCAACTTCTTGTTTTTCATTTTCTTTTTTGATTTTTTATTTGAAACTTAAAATGTGTGAAAAAGGGGTGTTTGGTGTTGGGTGCTTCAAAAAACATTATAGCCAAGTCAAGATATTCGTTTTTCCATGTTGATTTTTTATTATTTTCGAAGTCTCTTCTTTTTCGCCTGTTTTCTTGCTGGGGACGCATTTTTTATTGACACGATATTTTTTCTGGCGTTTTCTCTTGTGATTGTTTTCTCTTTTTTCTTTTTATTTAGCAAAGAAGTTTGGCAATAAAATAATGTTTTTTGAAATAATATTGTAAAAAAATCTGAAATCAAATAGTTATTGGATTAAAGAAGAGTGTCGGTAAATTAAATGAAGGCGTTATTATTCGTCCCAAAACGATGCGGATGAAAGACAAGGCATTCACTTGAAGGGAACAGAAAACCAGTCAGTCTTGTTCCTCGAATAAAATATCTTTGGTTCCCCATTAATTAAGTATCCAGCTACACCTCAACAATTTTAATTCTAAAACTAGCAGATATCACCAACTCGAAAATTACGATTTATGGTTTTTAAACTTGAGATTCAGTCCCCAGTGAGTACAAGTGTGTTGAAATGGGAAGACAAACGTTATGAAGATATCGATTTATATTTTTAAGTTAGCTTACTAAAAGCATCATTGAAAAGTTGACTTAATCCTATTTAATTTATTTGGCGTCTATCCATTATTTTTCTTTAAAAGCTATCCTTTCTCTAAATATAAATTATGCAGATAGATGAACTCAACCCCGTAAATCGAACCCCGAAAATAAAAACCAGTTTCAGGTAGATAGCAAGCAGTCTCGTTCGTTTGGGTTTTTAGGAGATGATTTTGAAATTGTGAGCTTACCTTACTAGGGTTTTAATAAAACAATAATCAATATGGAGCGTAGTAATTGGCGCGACCACGGTAACCCCTTCTGAAACGAAAGACAGACCGGGATTAGCTGGATCCAATCGGGATTGACCAGGGCCCACTTACATTGCGCGTCGAGCGCCTCGGAAGGTGGAGTGACAGCACGCCCGGGAGACACGGGCTCCTCGTCCCCGGAAGCTGCCGCGTGCAAAGCGGTTTGTGGTAGAGAGGCCAGGGCGGTTTGTGCGCTTCGACATTACCTGCAGATCAATGCACAAGAGTTATTTATCATACTTTTTCAGTAAATCACCCTGTCAACTAACCGCTACTTACAGGATTTTTATTAAATATAAACCCTAATTATAAAAATGTGGTAATGCTTCTGGGTATAGTTTAAATTGTTTCAATTTGAGGCTGTATATTTCGAATGTGTCTTCTACAAAAAAAGTTTGTACCAAAATCTGGTCTCAGTGAGCATTTGAATCTAAATTCTCAAGCTCTTAAAACTATACCAAAAACTGCTCTCCGTGGGCATCAGAATCTAAATTCTCCACCTCTTATAACTATTTGTCTATTACAAAAAATTTGGTACCAAGAACTCTCAATGGTCATCAGAATCTAAATTCTCACTCTTATGACTCCGAACATCTTGATTACATAAGTATAGGCCTAAACACTAGGAAGAATTTGAAAATTGATTAGGGTTGGACTAGGCTTTTACGCAAAGCACAGCAATATAAACGGTCCAACTGATTTTAATTAAGCTGACTTGATATTAAGGATAAAAATTCAAAAAAGAAAGCCTATCCTATCATTTTAACCCCATAAGTAGCCGGTATATGAAGATCAATTTGCTCTTGATATGCACCTTGATTTGACGCCCTCGAAAGAGGGTTTCATTCATGGCCAGGGCCGTCTCGACGAACTCCTTCGATCCGAACTCGATGTACGCGAATCCCTTTGGATGGCCGTCAGCCTTGTTGCAGAGTATGGTCACGCGGTTGATGGTGCCACAGCCATGGAAGTGGGCTTCCAGTTCCTCGGCCGATGCGCCGTAATCCACATTGCCCACGTAGACGGACCGCGTGTCGATCTCCTGCTTCTCCTCGAGGGAAAGCGGGACTGTGGCCAAACCGGTGGTGGACCCACCGGCCATTTGTTTGTCCACCTCCGACTGCATCTGCTTGATCTTCTCGGCCTCCTCCTCCATCTCCTTGACGCGCGCCTTGATGGCCTCCAGCTCGGGGTCGATTTGCATGCTGCCCTCCTCCTGGCGGCGCGGAAAGACGGGATTGAATGGGATTCGGATCGGATTGGTGGGTAAACGCCCAAGAAGCACGGCAGACAATGGACAATGGAGTGGTGATGCGAAGCGACGCTTTGAAAATGGCAGCCATTGCTGCGGCTTTCGACTTTCGCCTTTGTATATCCCCCAAAAGCTCGGCGAGCTTTTCCAGGGAATCGGCGGGCTTTCGCAGGGCGGGCCAAGAAACTGGTTTTTGGCCATGGCCACCGCTTCGCATCGCCTTGCATCACCAACCGGGCCTCTCAACTCACCTCGTTCTCTGTGGTAATCTCAGTCTCCTGCTCACCGTTCGTCTCTTCCAACGACTCCAGGAGCTGGTCCTCGTTCAGTGTGATATCCTCATCGGCCATGGTTTCGCTTTTGGTTTTGTTTACGTTTACGTCGGCTGCAAAAGCTCGGTTCTGGTGGCGCGTAAGCTTCCGGCGGGGGTCCGAAGAACGGCAGTTGTCGTAGCTAACTGTCAATGAAAAAGGGCGGCGAAAGTGAGCAAAAGAGAGTTCATGGCGTAAAGAGAGCGAATGAAGAGAGCCAGTATGGTAATGCAGTGAAAATATTGGCATTCCAGTCAATCCAAGTGATTTGAGTTTGGTCGGGGAAAGCCATTAGCTTCTGGTTCAAATTCACTTTTCCCTGGTATATTCCATTTAACCCACTATTCTTACGTTAAAAATATGTACAAAGAGGGTGCTCGCTCTGCTGACGTTGAGTTCGCCCAAAATGGCCGCTGCGTCGTGGTAAGCACACGTACTTTAAATTACTCTTTTTCCGGTGGAAAGTCCACCTTTCTGCAGCCTACTCAGTGTGATTGCACGCCAGACCACGTCGGCACTTAATTTTAGTGTTTATTAAAGACTAATATTTACAATAATACGAGAACACACGTAAAATTTGCCACCGTTTGTATTCGCCTCGTTTCTAGGGATGACAGTTCGGTACAGTTTTAGCCCCGATGTTTTTTTGGTGTTGATGTTGTGCTATCGATAACTTACGGTGACATGTACTGAACTGTGTTACTTATGTGCTCTTCACACTGCACTGCCTCTTAACATCGCTACCGATCAAATCATGTTGTGAAGAGTTCATGCATGCACTCTTTTGAAAAATAATCTTGTTAATCTTGTTAAAATAAATATGGGTATTAAACCTTTAAAACCCACTCTTAGTTTTAAAACAGCAGGGTAACGATCTCCCAGTTGTGCCACAACACGACATTTCTGCATCCTTCTTAACGCTGCTGCTGTTGCGGCACCAGTGCGAACAAGCCTTGCATTTTGGAGTACTTCATGTACAAACCTCGTAAATGAAAATGTTCCCGGTACTAAGCCCCTTAGTTTACCCACGGTGAAGAACCAGGAGGAGCATGTCCGATTCTGAGTACGAGGAGACAGAGTACCTAGTATTCGGGGATTTTAAAAACCACGTTCAGGTACTACAAACACAGTACTGGCACCCAACTACAACTCTTAATAACTAACTAAAATTATGGTTTTATTATTTACTTGAAGCCGTTCCAGCTGAACCACGAGGACGCGGCCATTAAGGTCATCGGAATCGAGAGCGATGCGCCCATGGCGGAGGTGAATGGCAGTATCTACCGGGGACGCTACGAACATTCCGTGGGAACCAACGTGTTCTTCGAGAAAGAGAAGGACAACCTAGCCAGCGATCCGCTCTTTGAGTCCGTGTGTCGCCAGCGGTACCAGTACGTGGACAAGTCCACCAAGGTGATATCCTTCGAGCGAGTCTACGTCGACAACTTGCACCAGGAGGCCGAGAAGTCTAGTAAAGCCGAGGAGGACGAACAGACGGAGGCCAAGCCGGAATCGCTAAAGTTAAATATTACCTACAAGGAGGCGATTAACAAGTTCGGAGAGGAGCATTAGGTGGAGTGAGCTGAACGAAATCCGCAAAATAATTCCAATCACTCTTAGCATCATGGAGAGAGTCTGTACGGCGACGGAACCGGCTTTAAACCTTCGGGATTTCCTAGCCCAATATCAGAAAAAACTATTTGGGTCCGCGGACGATGTGCCCTTCTACCTACAAACCAACCCCGTCCTTGTTGACGTGGGTGAGAGCTGTTCCCTGGACTTGATAGAGTCGCCAGATGACAGCTCGATTGCAGTCTTCCAGCCCGGTACAGACCAATTTCGTCCAAACTTTGTCCAGCCCCCGGGGGATCAGCATGTGCCCTCCACTTTTTTGGCCTTGACTCAGCACAAAGCTAAGTCACGCAAATGTGCCTTTGGGCGAACCCAGTACACCCACAAGCTGAATCCACCGCCGAAGGACTGCCCCGATCTCCAGCTGGATACCTGCGAGCTGGAGCTAACCGTACGTCTCTACCGACCACCGCGGGCCTACCACCGAGGATTCAAGGTGGAGATCCCCGTGTTCGCAGAGGAGTACGTCTGTCTGGGCACCAACTATCTGACCGAGCTGCGCGATAAGATCAGCTGCGTTTGTCGTGGCAAACGGTTCGTCGACATTAGCCACGATCCGGATGCTCCGTTGCCCACTATCGACACTAATCCGGGGTACTTCTTCATCAACGACACTTTCTACAATGACAAACGCAATCCGAACAATCCCGACTATTCGCAAACCGTATTAAAGTGGGCAGCCAGAGCAAATGGAGTGAATGGAGAAACGCTTAAAGTGGAGAATATGGAGGGCAAAAGATTCATCGATCTAACCGTCAGTCCGGGCTCGCCGCTGCACTACCTGCATCACGGCAATTGCGAGCACCTGTTTGTGATCTCACAGATCGAGGTACTAACGCCGCGCAGTAAACGCCCAGATCGCAGTCTTTATCCCTATCCTCACGCCTTCAGCACCTTCAATCGCAGGACCTGCTATATGTGCGGCATTCGCAGCTATAGCTTCATTGTAGAGCAGTCCCGTCGACAGCTGCACGATCCCTCTTACCTGTGCCGCAGTTGCTTCCTCAGTTTTTTCTACGTGGATGGTGTAAAGGTAGGTCAGTTCAAGGCCTATCGCATATACGACCACGCGGAGGATGAGGAGGAGCGTAAAGAAGGTGAGGTGGTCGTATTAGATTAGTCAACATTTTGGAACTTCATGAAAAATTCAGTTTTTATCTGCAAGGCATGTTTGGACATAGGAGTTCAAATCCCTAAATTATTTATAGGGAAGGGAAATGCTTCCCGGAATTTTTTGTAAAATAGTCTTTTAACTTTACCAAATAATGTACTGACTTATACTCCCCGTATAAGAATAATAAACAGAGTAGACTTTAGACGTGATGCTTGCTTTATTTGCGAACTTCATTGACTGCAAGATCGCTCAATGAGTTGATTGATATTTTATTCTTGTAAAATATTCGTAGATAGATTTAAATAAAATACATACACATTGCAACAAGAGTAATTGGCATTGAACAGATTCGATTGCCGTAAAGCTGCCTAAATTCCATGCAATCTAGATTAGCAAAAAGTTAGTGTCCAAGTTAGGAATACAAAAATGCAAACAACGTAAATAGTACAATACATCTGTCTTAGGACTAACGTTAATACATATATATATGCAATAGTTCGATTTTTACAAAAATGTAAGGACTCGCGCACTGCGTTTAGAGTTTAGACTTGACCAAGACCCATGGAAAACAAACCAATAGACTAATTATGGCCAATAACAGAGTTTTATCCTAGACAAAATACTAGTACTAGTGGTACTTAGCAGTACAATACAGTAAAAACTTGCGCACTGGGATTCCGGCGTGCACGTGGTGAGAGATTGTGCGCTTAGTTACTGGGGCGTAGAAATGCATCAAAAACATATTGCCAATCCGACCAACAAATATCATTACGAGTAACTGCAGGCTGGGAATCGATTCGCCCGGATCTCTTTGGTGTACGCGCTTGCGTTTACTTCCATGTTAAAGCTTTGACCAGCTGGTGCTCAGCGGCGGAGGCGGGCGCCTAGCTCTGAAACACCAGCTCCCGCTCCACCGACAAGTACTCCAGCATCTGCGCCGGCACTGGCAGCTGCGCCAGCTGCTCGCGCGACATCTGGCGCTGCAGAACGCGGCGGCACAGGTCCTGCAGCTTGGGCATGTTGGCGTACCGGCTCAGCGGGTACTTGAGAATCACCGGAAACGGCGGCTGCATCTCGTTGGGGACCTTCACAAAGCACACAAAGTTGTCGTTGGTGCAGCGGTGTAAGATGTCCTCGATCATCTCCACAATCGACTCGTACTTGAGCTCCTCGAAGTGCCAGAAGTCCTCTCTGAACTCCAGCCGATAGTGCAGAGTTACATTTACAATCCGGAAGCTCAGTGTGAACTGGGATCCGCTGGTCTCCGAGTCGCGGACCAGGAACGACCCAGTCGGCTTGTCACTCAACTGACGCTGCGAATCGCGCCTGGAGATTTCGCCCCAGTACCACACTTGGCTGAAAACAAAGGAAATGAGTCACCGATCGTTGACCGTTCGAGAAAGACGTCGCTTACTTGATCATCTCGGAGCAGGCCTTGTACATGACCTGGTTGGGCGAGTGGGCGTCCTCTCGCTCCAGCCACTTCTTCCGGATGAATCGCAAATAGTCGTGCGTGAATGGCAGCGTGGGTTCCGGACAGATGGCCGGCGTGAGGAACTCGTAGGTGGCATCCGTGGTCCCACCGTCGTCGCAGTCGCCCATCGAGTGCCAATTGCGCAGTGAGCTGAGTCCCTGGCCCACCTTTCTGCGGAGTCTGGCAAACACGTTCCGCTTCTCCTTGTCCTTGTCCCGCCGCCTGCGCAGGGTTCCTGTGCTCGTGCCCCCATTGCTGCAGCTGGCCATGGAAGAGTCCGCTGCCTCAAGGACGCACACTTCGTTGTTGTTGTTTTGGGATCCACTGCTGGACGCGGATGCGGACACAGCCAGCGCCGAGTCGGACTTCTTGCGCCTGGTCAGCGAGTGGAACCATCCCTTCTTCTCCTTCTCCCTGTCCTTGCTGGAGTCGCCTCCGCCAGCGCGCTCCTGGCTGCTGTGGTTGTGACTCTGTTCGCCGTGGCTCATTTTGGAGTGGGATCGGAACGGAACGGCTTCCTCGTGGCGGAATCACATCATTGATCTAATTCGGAGCCGTGATTAATGCCAAACTGTATTGATAAGAACTTTGTTTTCGTTGGTAGAGTACACAAGAAGTGCCTTATCGTTATCGGTCGTGCATATGTACCTCGTTGCTATCGATAACTCAAGGGGTTTTTGATTGCTAGCTTTTGGCAAGTTTTTTTTTTTTATTTTATTATTATAGGAAGTTCGTCATTGTTGTTTTGCTTCGTCGCGGGCCTTGATTAATTAAACAAAGGATATATTGCGGGTTACGAAAATAAAAACATCGATTGAACGATAGCGAGATCGAATTTAGTCCACCTCCAGCCTAGTAGGCGCATTTTTAATTGGGGAATTTATTGCAAACAACTCCCTTGTCGAAACATGCACCACTCCAGCATGAAGGTGGATCTGTCCAACTTCTTCAAGGACGAACGCCGGCAGTCGTTAGTTTTCATCGATGCAACATGGCAAAACATCAAGGACGTTCAGGATCATATTCAAAACCTCTTCAGTTTGGTATGTCCTCAAGGAATTTGTGTGATTTTAATCAAGATAAAATTGTCTCCTGCAGAAGGACATTAGCCTTCTAACCACAGATGGATGTTTTCTGCCCCCGAGGGAATCAATTAAAGTACTTAAAGCCGCCGATGGACTAAAGTGGGTGAACTATGTAACTCCGTTCCGCGAGGAAAAACTAAACTATTTCATCTCTTCCAGGGCATTTCGGTTCGCCAATAGTGACCAGGGCACCTTTGTAAGTCCCGCTCCTGTGAAATCCACCAAAAAGCGCAAGAATCGTTCCGCCGAAGAAGGCGTTCACATAGATGCCTCCACTCCCCTCCGCCCATCAAAGCGCTCCAAAAATCAAGGCGACAATAAGTGGATCGAAAATTCGGCAGACATATCTCTTGTAAAAGCGGAGGAGAAGGAACAGGACACTCCTCGACCTTCTGTGGAGTCAAAGCGATCTAAAAACAAAGGCCAAAACAAAAAAACGCCTGAATCTCAGACAATTTTATATGCGACAGAGGAGGTCGTGGCAGCGAATAAGAAGAAGCGTTCCCAAAACAAGAACCACCATAAAGCGCCTGATGCTCCTGCGGAAACACTTCATTTGACAGCCGCACTGCAGGAGGATGGGACACCTGCTCCTGCGAGTACACCGAGTAGCACTCTCATGGAGACAAAAATGTCCAAAAACAAGAGTCACGCAAAATCGCATAAGTTCTTTGAGGCAGACAAACCTACTGAGATGGAGGAAGGCGAAGTGGAGGAACCAGCTGGTCCGGGATCTCCTGAAAGTCCGTCGGAAACATCCCGTTTAACAGATTTGGATCAGAACAAGCAGAGCCCCAAGAAGCTAAAAGATTCCAAAAACAATGACCGCCCGAAACATTCTGCCATTTCTGACAATACTGCGAAGCTGGAATCGGAGGCCTCTCCTCGTCCCTCCGTTACGTTTCGTTGCCCTCTCTTGGAGCTGGACTCCAATGTTCCACGCATATTCGAATTTCCTAAAAAAAAAAACGAGGTCCAAATTCTAGAAAATATAATAATTAAGCCCAATGACTTCAACCCAGATGCAGTCAACGGAAAAAAATCACCAACATTAATGTTCGAATCTAAAAACTTACAAGATGATGCGCTAGAAAAAGTAGGTTTTGCATCCTTACATGTTGAAGCTGAAGAGACTCTTCCAGAAGAAACGACTGGTGAAGCAACCCTGCCCAAAGATGCAACTGAAATCGAAACTACTCTGCCAGAGGACGCAATCGAAGCGGAAACTTTTCTTCCAGAAGACTCAATAGAAGCTGAAATCGAAACTACTCTGCCAGAGGACGCAATCGAAGCGGAAACTTTTCTTCCAGAGGACTCAATAGAAGCTGAAACCGCTTTTGCAGGCAATTTGACTGAAGTTGAATCAGCCTTTTCAGGCAATTTGACAGAAGCTGAAACAGCTTTTCCAAGCAATTTGACTGAAGCTGAAGCAACCCTTCCGGGCGAAACCAGCGAAGTTGATGCAACTCAACCTGAAGAATCTACTGAAGCCGAATCAATTCTACCGGACGACACAACTGAACCCGATGGAACTCTTCCAGCAGACACAACGAAAGACGGAAACGTTCTGGAAGACGAAGCCGAGATATCGAAGATTAAAAATGAAGTCCATTCTGATGATATAAGACACTCACCAGTGCGCATTTGTGCAGAAAGTTTAATCTCAGATTCCGATGACGACGTAATGGTTGTAGATGACTCTAATATGGATGTTTCAGACTTAGATTCTGATGTAGAGTCAGTCCAGGGTAAGAGCACTAAATTAATTAATTAATAATTACATATAAGTAAAATTCACTTATTAGTCCCGAAGGATAGAGACACCTTAGATATTATAATGGACCTCCTGCAGAGTGCACATCCTCTAAACAATCTGCCGACCAGAGGCGATACGGTCCTGTTTAAGCTACATAAGATCAAGGGAAACGAAAGATCCGGGACAACCGAGTTTATTGCCGGAAACTGTGCCTACGTCAACCGCCGTACCAAAGTCATTACAGTGGAGACCATCAGTAAGTCACCATAATTCCAGATTACAACTTTAAACCTAACATTCAATTCGTTTTCAGCCTGTCCCTCTGGAATCGGACGTGTATTGAGCCAATATTGTGCGAAGGGCTTAGACGAATCTTCTGAAAATGTGGGATCTTTAAGTGTTCAATTTAGAGACATGATAGAGGCAAAAATCGTTGTAGCCACAATCGACTGATAATGTGTACATTCTTGTTTTCTATTTCCAGGTGTTCGTATTTGTATGGTATTTAAAGTATAAACGATTAAACAACATTTAGATGTACGAATTCATGTTTTAGCTGTCTATCTCTACTTGATGTGCTCCTTGATCTTCTTCAGTAAGTCGTCTGCCTCGTCGCCGGTCTTTACGCGCAGCAGCAGCGATGTGGCCTTGCTGTCCTCCGGCGTGGGCACGCAGACCATCATCACGTTGTTCTTGCCCATGCGCTGGCAGGGTATTCCCTCGCTTAAAATGAGGTTGACCAGGATGTTGCCCAGATTAGTGTCTGCGCGCACTAGGAGCTGGGTCTTCTCAGAGTCCTTGACCGGTTTCAAGTACAACGTGCCCACGCCCCGGTCGCCAAAGTCCTTGTCTTTTTTAATGAAAACCTTACACCTTTTCGAGTAGACAGCATCATCCTCTACGACCTGATTGGAGACGAGAGTCAAGTTACCGTTCATCAACTAATCATTATGAAATCCAATTACCTGTTTGAACTCAACTTTTGGCGGCTTGTCCTCTTCATCCTCCGCTTCTTCATTGGCTGGTGCTGCTGCTGGCGGTTGAATGTTTCCGAAGGAAAAGGGCTTGGCACTGCTGTTGAAGAAGAATCCCTTTGATGCATCTCCTCCGCCTACTTCAGGTGCTTTTCCGAAGCCTGCGAATAACGAGGTGCTTGGCTTGTCGTCGCTGTTGCTCTTTATTCCGAAGCTAAAGCCATTTGTCTTCGGTGGCGAAAACAAGGGCTCGTCCTTTTTGGTGGTAGTATCTTTCGCTCCGAAACTAAAGACGCTGGACTTAGGGGCGTCTTCGACCTTGGCTTCTCCAGCTGGCTTTGGTGCCAAACTAAAGATACTGGCGGAAGTCGACACCGGAGCACTGGAAGCTGCCGTACTCCCGAAGGAGAACATCGGTGTTGTGGTTGTGGTGGTTGTGCCGCCACTGGTTACGGTGCAGTTGGGCTTCTTGGCGAAGGGCGATGTGGTGCCGCCTATCGGGGTGCTGGGCTTTCCGAAGGAAAACGTGGAAGTCGGCTTCGATGGCGACGATGTACTGGGCACTACAGCAGCTGGCACTCCAAAACTGGGCAGTGCGGGCGTGGTTTTCGTGCTGTTTGTTCTGGCGCTCTCCTCGTCCTGCAGCTCCTTCAGATGCTTCTCGTAGTTCTTGAACACTGGCGTCAGTATGCAATAGGGACTCTTGTCCATGTTCTCCTGCAGGAACTTCATGACTGCCCGGTTCAGCTCGGCCACGCTTTCCCGGTACTCGGAGGTCTCCAAGTTGGAGTTGGAGGTGGTGCTCGCTGGCTTGCTGCTACTGCTGGCCACTGACGTCTTGGGCTCGCTGCTTTCCTTTTTGGCCTCTGATATGTTGCCAAAAATCGAATAGGTCGACTTGGCGCCATCGGTGGTACTTGTTGATTCCTTGGCCGCAGAAGAGAACGGGACCGAGCTGCTGGTGCTGGCTGTGCCGAAAATGCTAGTGCTGGCCGGCTTGTCCGTCGCACTGGAGCTGAGCCCAAAGGAGAATGAGGGCTTGGCTGGCTCGCTAGTGGAGGAGGAGGAGGAGGCCTTACTAGTGGTGGCTGCTGGAGCTGACAGATTGGCGAGGAAGGTGAACGGCGAGGCCGCTGCTGCGATTGTAGCCGGCTTTCCGAAACCTGAAAGGAAAAGAAGTGTTAAAAAACAATAGATCCAGAATCGACCAAAAACCCACCGGTGAATCCGCTAAACACGCTCTTGGACTCCGCCGGCGTGACCTCGGCGCCATCCTCGCCAGCGGCGGAGGATCCACCGGCAATCTTGCGGCGCGCCTTCTTGATAACGCGTGTCTTCAGCTCCTGCTCGCTGGCCGTGCGGAAGGTGCCGCGCTCCTCGGGCTCCTCCTCCTGGTCCCAGTTGTCGTGGTTCAGGTTCGAGGTGGCCTGTCGCTTGCCAGCCATCTTAATGGAGTTATTCAATTTCAAAGAATCCCAGTGAAAATGCAGAAAAGCGAACGAAATCCACACCGCGTTGCCTGCCAGTCGATAAGTGCTATCGGACACTCTGTTGTCGAGCGCGGTTGTGAGCGACTGGCTATCGATGGCCGATGACGGCGTTCGCTTATCGATAGGGCAACAACAACACCCACTGTACGCAGCGAGACGCCAGCAGCACAAAATCGCAATAAAACAAAAGTATTAAATCACGCCTAAAGTTAGAGTCGGGTTGACCATGTCCAGTGCCGCGAGTCCCAGTCCTAGTCGAGTGCGTTCCTGATCCTGCCATGCTTCGCGCGACTTCTGGACCCGCCGCCCGGGCACTGCGCACTTCCCCCAGAATCGGATTCAGCCAGCGTTAATTGTGCAGCAGCAGCGCGAGTGACTGAGTGTGCCAGTACCAAAAAGGCAGAAAAGCGAAAAGCAAAATCCAAATCGCGAGAGGATGATGAGAACGCCAGTGCGTGGATATATGGATATAGATATAGATATAGTGCCAGGGAAAGTGCGACGAGCAGCAACACAAGTCGGGAGTGAACAAAGGCGTAAAAACACGTACAGTGCATAGAGATAGAGGCGTTATCCTGCCAGAGGCGTTCGCAGCTATTCGCCGTCCCGCTCCCTCTCCCATTTGTGCTCCCGTGCCACGGCCTTGGGCCTGAGCTGGTGTGCGTGCGAACCGCGTGTGTGTGAGTGCGAGTGCGTGTGAGTGAGGGATACGTGTATATCAGGACTTCGTGACATCAGGACATCCTGAGCAAAATGCCGCCATCCCTGATTGCCGTGTCCGAGTTCGTGGAGGAGACGCGCTCCGACTACAGCTCGCCCACCACCTCCACCTTCGCCTCCCGGATGCCCGACTGCCGCCACACGATTGGCGTTCTCGAAGAGGTGAGTGTCGCCCAAGTAATTCCCAGGTCTACATGTCACTCAGGTAGTTAGGATCTATATCGATTCATACGCCCATCGGCCTATACACAATCAAAACAACAGTTCAAGGTGGCCGATGAGCATTTCGCAGGTGTGTTCCGGGAATCCCAAACATAGATGTACACATCTAGTATTCCCTGGCTGTGCAATTCACATTTTGGCTTGAAGTGCATACTATATATGCAATTAAACTTACCGCTCAGCAATTAAAGTATCAATTCAAGTCGCTCATATAGGCACCCCTATTCCGGGGTTTTCTATTAATTTACGTGTACTGTCCTGAAGTAAAAACGTTCAGCAACTAAGGGAAAAAACTAAGGGATACTTATATAAAATAAATATACATAGTGGTTATTTATAGGGACTTTGTTGAACCGATGAATAATTTATTTGTAAGAGGAATGACGTTGTTCAGATAACTTCCAAGAGTTCAAAGAAACATTCAGTTTGTGGTTTTCAAACACTTAATGTACTTAAGAGGTTTACTTTACTTTAGATATACATATAATGACTTCCTTGTTGAGGAGTAATCTAGTTTTTGCATATTTTTTCTTTCTTTTTGTATATTTAACAAATAATTTTACAGAAACACAGCCTTTTCCTGTTATTTTATTATCTTTGAGGATTGGGTGAAGTATGACTAAATTAAATATCATTAAAAAATTCCTATGGATTTTAGTTGGCACATGATGTTATGATACAATCTTGGTAAGGGCATGCAAGTTTTTCGATTTTTGAGTCAAAAGTTGTGACTAACTGACAGGATTCAATTTAACAAGTAATGGCAACCTTGAGGAAAGAGAGTACATTTTATAAATTTATATATTTAAATCATGTTTTCGATGCCATGAAGCAAGGGTCAAGCATTTTAACTTCGATTCCAGTTCGTATTTTCTGGATATTTCCTAACATAGTGCTATTTAATCGAAGTCCGTGAAAGTGAAAACCGGAGCATGACTAGGTATAGAGCCGTGCCGTACTGCAGCAAACGTGGTAGACGACGCCCCCTGCCAAACGATGATGATTATTATTTGCACAGGGGGAAGTAGCAGAAAGATTTGTAAATTGGCGCGGCGCCAAAATGAGCCACCGCCTGTTATTTTAATGCGGTCTCTCTCACCAGCTTTCGCTCTCTCTCTCTTTCTTTCTACCCGCAAGGTGGTTTTCTCGATTCCATAAAAATAGTGTTATGAAAATACAAAGTGCATTCCGGGCTATAGTATCAATGCAGATGAAGCTAGGGGAGCGGGGAAGTGGGAGTGGTTGCCACATGAGCATGCTGCAATTTCTATATTTACTCAAGGCAGCTGTTGTGATGTCGCTTTTCAGATATATATATATATAGTACGCACACCCCGTCCGCCCTCTGATAAAGCTAAGCACACAAAGAACACTGTACGGCCGGAAAGAGGGGTCTGATAAGAAAGGCGAAACTATTCCCGTGCGGACACTAAGTAAGTCTGGGATAGCGCCCACAGAAATCGCTGACTGCCTAAGTGGAAAACTCATTCATTTTGTCACTAGAAGAGGTTCTAGAGTGTCCCGATTGTGCAATATACATCTATATCTGTATAATGCTCCAATTCCCCGGCGAATGCAGCGCCCAGCTGAACAAAATTAGACGATTTATTGGTCACGTCACTCCCACTTTTCCCGGAACTCTGGGCCGCCTTCTTGGACACCACATCAAACATTTAATATTTAATTTCGCTGATGGATTTTTGGTGTAGCCCAAGCAGCCCAATGACCTCCATTCCGCCAGTTAAATGAATTTTATTTCATTTTTTCAGCCAGTCTCTCCCATTGCGTGTTTATTATATTTGGAGCAGCTGTAAAACTGTCTAAAACGAAATTTAATTTGGTTCAGCCAAGAGTTTCTCTGTGTTCCATTCATTTGGCCGCTTCTATAACAAAGTGTTGCGGTTTTAGCCTTCTTCTGGGGCTTTGACTTATTATAAATTAGCATCTTTTGTTATCAAAACAGCCAACTGGCCCGGCAGCTCGTGAAGAAAGAGCAAAACAAGTTGACGAATATTGTTAGCTGGTTTTTGTTTTCGTTCTAGGCGTGTTGTTTGCATTCCCGGTAATTTGCTCAACCTCTGCTCATGACTAATCTTCTCCAGCCGTTTGCTAGGGGTTCGTTTGTCCCCAGATGTTTCACACTATCGCGTAGTATCGAATTGCAATCGCAAATAGCCAGGTTTCCCCGAAGCTGGCTCTTGCCGAATCGCTTGTAAATTGTTTTCAGCACATAACATTTAATCTAATCTCCAGTATTTATGGGCAGTTGCTTGCCCGGAGCTCGTATTTCAATTTCAGCCGGAATGTAAACGATCTCTGCCGATTTCTATGTGATTCCCAGGCGAATTCGGGATCCCTTTGCCCCTTCCTTCTTGGCGGCTAATTCAATTTTCCATACAACATTTTGAATTGAAACCAATTGGGGAGAGTCAATGGGTCAATGGGGGAAACGAACTCTTTTATTTTTGACTTCAGAAATGGATTGAAATACTGATTATGTGGTTCCGGTGTTCGTTTACCAAAAACTTCAGCCACATAAAACACTCATGCTGAAAAAGGGGGCGTGCATCGGTGGGGTGAAGTGCTTCTAATCTTTTTCACTTGCCTTCTTAATTGGTGCATGCGACTGCATTTGAAATCGGGCTGGTTCGGTTATTAAGTTTAATAATAGAAGTGACCTTGTCGTACATTTTCAATTAGCTAGTGCCATAAAATGTGGGGGAACATCGAAGGGGTTGGTCAACCAACTGGCGAACTGAATACCTAATGGCGATATTGACGCGGTTTCAATCTGGGAATATATTGTTCATTCGGCGTCCATCCAAGGCGTTTCCTCTATTTTGTCTTCCCATTTTCGGCTGAGCTTGGGAATGCATTGTGGCTGCTCCTTTACAACACAGAAGGTGCCGCCTATTGATTAAATAATAATTAAAAATTTGCAACTGGAAAGTTATTAAAATTCTGTAGCCATCCCTTTACATCTTTAAAATGTAGCTAAAAAGACAAAAAGATTCAATCTTTTTAAACACCCTATTTTTGTGATCATATCTAACTACTCAGTGTTCTTTCCTCTTACAGCGATTGGAGTTTGATCGGGAGGGTCTAACGAAGCTGAAAAAGGCGGTCAAGGCCATCCACAACTCGGGAAACAGTGAGTCTGATAAAATATATATTATTTTTAAGCGAATAATCTTTGGTATGCGTTTATCTTCAGCCCATGTGGACAATGAGATGTTTATGGTGCGGGCTTTGGAGCGGCTGGGCGGCAAGGTCATCGAACAGGATGAACCGGACATTGGGGCCGCCTTCCTTAAGTTCAGCGTTGTCACCAAGGAGCTCAGTGCGCTGATGAAGACCCTGGTAGTTATCCCCGGCTTGTGTCCAGTCCGTTATCTATTTGCTAAATTGTTTACCCTCCAAAACAGATGCAAAACATCAACAACATTGTGATGTTTCCGGTGGACTCAATGCTGAAGAGCGAGCTGCGGGGCGTCAAGGGCGACATGAAGCGGCCCTTCGACAAGGCGGCCAAGGACTACGAGGCAAAGTTCATCAAGATCGAGAAGGAGAAGAAAGCGCAGGCCAAGGAGGCGGGCATGGTGCGCACGGAGATTGACGCAGCCGTTGTGGCCGAGGAAATGGAGAAGGAGCGTCGTCTCTACCAGCTGCAGACCTGCGAGTATCTGCTGAAGTATAAGGACATCAAGACCAAGACGGGAATTGAGCTGTTGCAGCACCTTATTGAGTATTATCACGCGCTGAGCAAGTAAGTTCCTAAATCCAGGGACCCCGGCCTATCCTTTTACTAATATTCTGAACATCATCCCATACAGCTACTTCAAAGACGGACTGCAGACGATCGA
The DNA here is from genome assembly GCF_043229965.1 of Drosophila suzukii. Classification (NCBI taxonomy): domain Eukaryota; kingdom Metazoa; phylum Arthropoda; class Insecta; order Diptera; family Drosophilidae; genus Drosophila; species Drosophila suzukii. The sequence continues at coordinate 3,997,188 of NC_092081.1, read as the reverse complement.
GCACTTCGGAACTTACATCGGCGATCTCAGCGAAAAACTACACGAGATTAAGCAGAAGCAGGACGAGGATCGTCGCAGCTTGCTGGACCTGCGAACAGTTCTGCGCAGCACCCCAGATTTCGAGCGGGTGGACAATGTACCGTCGTCGGAGAGCCGGAGTGGGGGAGCTGGTTACTCCCTCCACCAGTTGCAGGGCGACAAGCATCACGGCGTCACCCGGCAGGGCCATCTGCTCAAGAAGAGCGAGGGAAAGGTGCGGCGCGTGTGGCAGAAGCGACGTTGCCGGGTTACCAGCGATGGCTTTCTCGACATATTCCACGCGGACGAGTCCAAGCCGCCAACGCGTGTCAATCTGCTCACCTGCCAGATCAAGCCGGTGCCGGATGACAAGCGAGGATTTGATCTAATTAGCTGTGAGTGAAATTTTGAATGCGTTGATTATCACTTATATTCATAAGATAATTATATATCAACCTTTTCTTTTTGCAGACAATCGTCCGTATCACTTTCAGGCGGAGGATGAAGGCGACCAGAAGGCCTGGATGGCCGTGCTGGTGAACTGCAAAGAGAAGGCGCTGACCAAGGCCTTCCAGCACGCCAATCCGCAGATGAGTCCCAGTCTGGTGGAGCTGCAGAAGACTGTGATCCGCTACGTGCAGCTACTGCCAGGAAACGATCGGTGCTGCGACTGCGGATCGCGGAACGATGTGACCTGGATAAGCCTTAATTTTGGAATCCTGGTGTGCATCCAGTGCTCTGGTGTGCATCGCGACCTGGGCGTGCACCACTCGCGCATACAGAGCCTTACGCTGGACAACCTGACCACGGCCAACCTGCTAATTGCTCGTGCCATGGGCAACAGCACGCTGAACGACATAATGGAGGCGAAACTAGGAAGGGGCAAGCTGCAGCACGAAAGCAGCATGTAAGTTTTGTTATACTGTGTGTGCTTCTTTCCAAATGCTGAGCTCCACTCTATGTTTGCAGGGAGGAACGCTACGACTTTATCCGCGCCAAGTATGTGGCCAAGCGCTATGTGATGCGCACTTGCTCGGATGACAACGACTTGCGGTGCGACCTAGAGCAGGCAGTGGTCAATGCGGACATGAGTCAGCTGCTCCAGGTGTGGGCGGAAGGAGCGGATCTCACTTGCTGTCTGCCTAGCTCGGATGCTGGCGAAACGGCCCTCCATCTGGCCGTGCTCCGCGAGATGGGATCCACCCTGCACATAGTCGACTTTCTCATCCAAAATATGCCGCCCAAGGGTCTCAACAAGGCCACCAATCCAGCCGGCATCCTGGACGTGACGGGAAAGAATACGGCGTTGCATCTGTGTGCTCTTCATGATCGCAGGGAGTGTATGAAGCTACTGCTCCGTTCCGGAGCGGACTACGAGCTCAAAAACTCTCAAAACAAGACAGCGCTGGATATTGCCAAAGAGATGGGACACAATAGCTGCAGGGAGCTTGTAAGATTCTTTGCACAATTACACTCGAAGAAACACCAATCCATATCCGATTTCTTGCAGATTGAATGTGCCATTAAGCGGGAGAAGAGCGCCTTCGACCACATCAACACTGACTGGAATCTGCCCAACGAGGATGGATCCACGGATTTCAGTGACGATGAGACGGTCATCGATGAGCGCGTAAGTTACGCCTCTGGTTTAATTAAAATCTATGCTGATCCCTGTTCGGTTTGCTTGCAGAAATCCCGTTCGCGTCCCCCCAGTTTTGCTGGCGGGGACTCGCCCATTCTGCGCTCACGTTCCTCAACTTGCGACTCCATACAGTCCAGTTCTAGTCCAATCGCCAACTGTCCGAGCCGCCAGTTCACTCTGCCCTCCGGTCTGCCCAGCTATACACATTCTGCGGGCACTTCGCCCAAGCAGCACATCAGCGTCGGGCAGTATCTGGGCAGTGCTTCCAATGTGGGAGGCGGTGGGGCTGGTAACGGCGGCTCCAGTCCCAGTTCCGCCTCCAGCCAGAGCGTCCGCGCGGCGAGAAACAGCCTGAACATGCAAAGCGATCTCGGGGGCCATGTGGCAGGAGCACGGAAGTCCACGTCCACGGCCAACATGAACTCGCTGAAGAAGCGTACGGCCCCGGCACCGCCGCCCGGAACACTGGGTAGCGCATCGTCCAGCTCATTCTATGGCACACTGCCTCATCCGCCGCGGCACTCGCAAAACTTCGATGCCAACGATATTCGGGCCATTAATCACAAGAACCAGTCGCTGGATGTGGCGTACGGCACGTTGCCGCACCTCCGAAGCGTGGAGAGCAGCCCTCGGGGCGGAGGAGGATACGGGTATGGAGTATCCCAGGATCCGGGAGGATCGGGCAACGGAAGCAACAACAGTCTCATGCCCGCCATGACTACCTTTGGCCATAAGCGTTCGCCCAGCGGTGAATCGCTGAACAGAAATATCCATTTAGCAGGCGCCAAACTGGTCCTTCCACCCACCGGGGAGCTGCCGACGCTGAAGCATGTAGACAAATCGGCGCTGACACGGCCAAAGATTCCTCCACCAGGGCCTCCACCAGGTGAGCATCAACACAGTTGCTGTATATCGCAGAGCCTTAATCTTTTCCTTCCAGAGCGTGAGATTTCAAACGGCCAGTCGAACGAGAGCATCAGTTCAATGGACGAGGGTCCAGTGGCGCCTCCTCGCAAGGTAAGTCCTCCAAATACCGCGTAGTGGGCGATTGAAAGGACCTGTAGCTCAAAAACCCATACCTTTCTCTGTATTTGATCTGATCCGCACTCGGCAAACAATTTGCAGCGCAAGCAACACATCATCGCACTGAGATGCCAGTCCAGCGAGGAGACGGTAAATGGCAAGCACCTCCGCTCATGCACTTTCATTATTTGACAAGCAATCTTATTGTTGTCGTTGCTGTTGCAGTTGTCGTTCCTCTACTAAGTGTCTCGTTTTGTGCATCTCTCAAAAGCTCTAACCCATGCGCCCATACTCACAAACTATATCGAATAGATTTTTCACTGTGTTCAATTTTGTTTGATCTCTATTTGACCGTAGTTCTGTTCAGTTTGGATAATAACTATATTTTGAACCATTTCAGTTGATTAATCAGTCGACCAATTTCACCGATTATGAGTCCTGGCACACTGACATGGACAGCTCTGGCGGCGGCCTGGATCATTCCGCCGAGTCAAATGTGTCCTCGAGCGACAACGATCGACTTAACTCATCGCCAGACAATCCATCGAAAACCGGCGGACCAGGACCAGGCGGGAAGTTCCACTATGTAGGATATTTTACCGTCTTCTTTCTATTCGAAGTCTAATGCATATTATTTTCTTTAACAGAACGGTCAGAGGCGGTGTCGGGCTCTCTATGACTGCGTTGCGGATAATGATGATGAGCTGGAGTTCAAGGAGGGCGAGATCCTGATCGTGCTAAACGAGCGCACCGACGACGAGAACTGGATGGAGGGCATCATCGAGGGACAGCCGGCCAGGAAGGGCATGTTCCCCGTCAGCTTCGTTCATATGCTGCCTGATTAAGCAATCCATTGTTTGTGCTAAGTGTGTGGCTGCGCGTGATTGTATATAGATATATATATAGATGTGTGTGTATGCGTCTTTTAAACTCTAATGATACATAAGACAAGTTTTTATTTATTACAAGCATTTTATCACAAAGCGTGCGCCTATTTATTTGCCTAAGACTAAACATGTAAACGTCTCAAGTGAGCGACCCTTAGCTTAGAAGCCAACTACTCATTTACACCTATATTTCAATCAGAGCCTTTAAGTAGAGATCTTGCTGTGCATTTCCGAAGGCTTCCACCCCAAAGTTTGCGCTTTGATAACTGATAACTGTCCTGCAAATGCTGTAATTCGTAGCGTACCCAAATCTAACTTTATCTTAGCCTCAAAAGCTGTGCGCAAAAGTTACTCAATGTCAGAAGAATTGTCAGGAGATGAAACACTGTATTGTATGCTTATACTTTATGCTGCCATAAACAGATACTAACTATACCCACCCGACCTGGTCGGGATCTTGGCTTACACTCGTACTCAAGTATTCTAAATCTGTTGTTGATGGTTTGACGAAGAGTTTATAAAACAACGTTGAAAAAAAAATATAAATTTACCTAAACCAATGCCCAAGCTAACCCAATTGCGAACGTAATTCGAAATCCACCATTGCTATAATAAAGAAAATCGAACATAATTCTGCAAAAAGGAAAACAAAGCCCTTTGTACCTAGAAGTTGTTACCAATTAAGTACCCAATATATATAAACGTATTTAAATATTACAACTTACAAGTAGTCTTCTTTCGAGACTTGTTTGACACATGATTATTTCGAAAATCTAAACTGTATATACATATTTTTTTAAAACACCACACACCCTTTTTCTTTTCACACATTTTGTACACACGTTTCAGTATTTATTTAGCAAAACCTTAAACATATTGATATTATGTATAAGTCAAATAAAAGGAAGAACATAACGCTTATTAAATATATACACATATATAAGGTTGTGTTTTTACCAAAAATAATGGAGTTGTTTTAATTTGTTGGTTGGACTGTGAGTGTAAGTAAAACTAGGTGCAAACTAAAATTCAAGGGCTTCCATGACTTCCTCCTCATCAGAGGGACTTTTGGGAGGAGTCGGTTCTTCTTGGGATTTGGCAACCTTTGAGTTGAGTTTTGGATGTTTTTGGAGAATGTTTGCTATGTCCATGAATAATTCGAAACTGGTCCTTTCGAGCAAAGAGTCACCGGTATGATTGGAGGCCAATATTTTAGCCAGGTTCTTGTAGTCACGCTGCATAAGGCAGTTTCGAGCCAATCGTAGTTTTTCATAGGTAGTAGATCGTTTTGCATTGCTGTATAATTCATAGCTGATTGGAGGAGCGCACGATGTGTTTTTATTAAGCCAAAAACCGTCTTCGGGATTAGATGTGATTTCGAGGGTGCGTTTCAGAACGTTTGGAGGTATTCTCCTAGCTGGAAAGTTCGCCCCATTTATTTTTCGCACCTTCTTTAATGGTGGCTTGTTGTCAGGTTTTGTGTTCATTTTACACGCGGTTACTTAGCAGGGATTTTCTTGAAAACGTATACAAAAATGAAGTAAACACTTTTAGTTGTTGGTTGTTTTGTGTTTGCTTACAAAAAAATTATATTAGTATTAGATTTTTAATGTTTACCATCAATTTAGTTCTCAGATAAAACACAAATGCGTAGTGCTAACAGCGATAAACAATGTTAGCCCAGATAACAGCCATGACGTTTAACAGTCATCCCCGCTAAGCTATCGATTTCGCGCAGCCAATCGATGGTTCGATTCGTCCGATATCCACATCCCTACTACAATAAAGCAATATTTTCCGCATGCAACCAAAAACCAACTAATATAATGGTAGCCGTGGAATTATAATTGCGAAGTTGATTCGATTTGGATAGCCAACCAGTCGCTGAAGGACCCCCATTTGGTCCCCAGGACGCCGACTTTCGGAAAAGACCAATCCACAGCCGGAAATTGCACGAGAAGTCTCCTCGCCTTGAGGTCGCGAGTTGCCAATTTGTTGTCGGCCCCAGTGCAAAAGTCGCACAAAACGCAAGGAATACTTGCTGGTAGTTCTGTGAGCGGTAAGAAGCTAACCAACTGAAAAACTGCATGTGAGAATAGATCCTGCGAACTGAGAAGAATCTCCACGACAGGACCAGGCCATACCGGTGCGACGGAAGCAGGGCAGGATCAGGCGAACAGGAGCGGAGTGGAGAGCCTACGGGCAGCCGGGTCCGAAAGCTATGAGTGCTGCCAAGAAGTATAAGCCCATGGACACAACTGAGCTGCACGAGAATACCGAGAACATCGCCGCCTGCCTGAAGAAGGCCGAGAACGCCGCCCCCACCGCAGCCGCCGCCTCGAGCCTAGGTCGCAGTGCCTTCGCTGCCCAAAACATGAACTCCGCGTCCACCAATGGCGAGCGCCTGCCAAACTTCTCCAAGCTGGGCGGCAGCCATGCCGAGATTCGCACGGCTTCAACTACCTCAAACCTTCTCAATCGCATGGGGGCCATACACAACAGCAAGCCCGGCGACGTCAAGAAGATAGTGATTAAGAACTTCAAGGGTATGTTCCGTCTAGATCTTAATTCTTTTCTCCAGCGTGATGTTAACTTTTGCCCGTAGCTAAGCCCACACTGCCCGATAACTACTCCGAGGACACGTACGTGAAGCTGGAGGAGGCCGTTATCGCCATCCAACTCTCGAAGCCCATAAAATATTCGCTGGAAGAGCTTTACCAGGCGGTGGTGAACATGTGCAGCCACAAGATGGATGCGCAGTTGTACGCGAAACTGAAGGAGCTGACTGAGCAGCACGTAAAGCGCAATATTAAGCTCAAGGAGCTCACAGGCGGCAGCATGGACAAACTGGTGAGTTGCTGCCAAGAAAGCGGAGACGAAAGCTCCCTTATTATTCTCAATCGCTTTGCAGATTTTGCTAGAGAAGATCAACCACTGGTGGCTTTCGTTCTGCCAGCAGATGATCATGATTCGCAGCATATTCTTGTACATGGACCGGACATATGTGCTGCAGAACTCCTCTATTCACTCTATTTGGGACATGGGGCTGGACCTTTTTCGCATCCATTTTGCTCAGAACAGCGTCGTCCAAAAGCGGACCGTCGACGGTTTACTAACGCTGATCGAAAAGGAACGCCAGGGCTCCACCGTGGACCGAGGTCTGTTAAAGAGTTTGGTGCGCATGCTGTGCGACCTGCAGATCTATACCAGCTCCTTTGAGGAGAAGTTCCTGGACGCAACCAACCAACTGTACAAGGCTGAGAGTCAACGCAAGATGCAGGAACTGGAGGTGCCCGAGTACTTACAGCACGTCAACAAGCGTTTAGCGGAGGAGAACGAGCGCTTGAGGCACTATCTGGACTCCAGCACAAAGTATGCTAGATCGGTCAAAAATAAAACCATTTTACTAATGCACTTTTCTTAGGCATCCGCTGATATACAATGTGGAAAAGGAGCTTCTCGCGGAACACCTAACGTCAATATTGCAAAAAGGCTTGGATTCGTTGTTGGAAGACAACAGACTGAACGACCTCACACTTTTGTACGGCCTGCTTAGCCGAGTCAAAAATGGAACTTCTGAGCTGTGTGGCAACTTCAACGGTTTCATTAAGGTATGTGTTTCTCTTAAAATTCTTTAAATACATTCAGCAATTATTTTTTTGCCTTTCAGAAAAAGGGGCGCACCATTGTTATTGATCCTGAGAAGGATAAGAGTATGGTTCAAGACTTGCTAGATTTCAAGGATAAAATGGATGTGATCGTTCGCACTTGCTTCGAGCACAATGAGAAATTCACAAACTCATTGCGCGAGGCCTTTGAGTTCTTTATCAACCAGCGTGCCAACAAGCCGGCCGAACTCATTGGTAATCTTCCACGGTTACTACTACCTTTTACACAGTTTGATGTAACTTTACTCTTCCATTAGCTAAATACGTAGACATGAAACTGCGATCAGGTAACAAGGGAACTACCGATGAGGAGTTGGAGAAGACTCTGGATAAAATCATGGTTCTGTTCCGCTTTATACACGGCAAGGACGTCTTTGAAGCGTTTTACAAAAAGGTATGTGTCCCTCTTTTGTACTTCGGGTTTGACTAATGCCCAACACTTTTTCAGGACTTGGCCAAACGACTACTTGTGGGCAAATCGGCCTCAGTGGATTCCGAAAAGAGTATGCTGTCCAAGCTAAAACAGGAGTGCGGCGGAGGATTCACATCCAAGCTGGAGGGAATGTTTAAGGACATGGAGTTGAGTCGGGATATAAACACTGCGTTCCGCGGACACGCGTTAAGCAACAATCGCGATGTCCACAACTTGGACTTGTGCGTCAGCATTCTAACTATGGGGTACTGGCCAACATATGCGCCCACGGAAGTCACAATGCCGCCACAGTTTATTAATCCGCAGCAGATTTTCAACAAGTTTTATCTGGAAAAGCACAGCGGGCGGAAGTTGCAGTGGCAGCCAACTTTGGGAAATTGTATGCTGCGTGCGCAGTTTGATGCGGTAATCACAAATAGCGTTTTTAATTTAACAAAAAATTTTGTTTAACGTTAAACTATTATCTATAGGGTCCAAAGGAATTGTTGGTCTCGCTGTTTCAAGCGCTTGTGCTGTTATTGTTCAACGATAAGCCAATTTTAAGCTACGAGGAGATATTGGCCGCGACCCTCATTGAGGACGGAGAGTTGCGTAGGACACTTCAATCTCTGGCTTGTGGTCGCGCCCGCGTTATAACGAAAACACCGAAAGGTCGCGAAATTTTAGATGGCGATCAGTTCGACTTCAACAATGAGTTCACAAACAAATTGTTCAGAATCAAGATCAACCAAATACAGATGAAGGAGACGGTGAGTACCAAAGACAATGGTTGATATTTCAAAAGGCTTATTTATCCTATATTCCCCAGAACGAGGAGCAAAAGGCGACGGAAGAGCGAGTTTTCCAGGATCGTCAGTATCAAATAGATGCGGCTATTGTGCGAATTATGAAAATGCGGAAAACGCTAAGCCACAATCTACTCATCACCGAGCTGTTCAACCAGCTCACCTTCCCCGTCAAGGTAGATATTAGACATTCCTATTTTTAGCAGCCTAGGCCTAACAAGCTTGTTTATATTGCAGCCCGCTGACTTAAAAAAGCGCATCGAGTCGCTCATCGATCGCGACTATATGGAGCGGGACAAGGATAATCAAAATCAATACAACTACGTGGCATAAATTGCCGCGGCTTCTGTGAACTCCGAACACCGATTCGATTGTAATTCGTTCTATACCATACGCATACATACTAACAGTCTAATGAAGTTTTTGGAGTGTCCCTGGTCCGTTCAGCGATGTTCAGAAGATTTTTCAGCTGTAATTTTGTTTCTTCTATAACTAGATCGTTGAACAATCCCCCAGCTAATGGTAGTATAGTTGCTACAGTTCTTTTTGTAAGTTACCTTATCAATTAAGCAGATAATTTACGAGCCGTGCCCCTTGGAAGAGGTCATCGCCATCGGAAAGTAGAAAGGTCCAGCAATATAAAATTGTCGTCAACCCGAAAAAAGAACCAAGTGTTCAATAAACTCATTTATTGGACTAATTGTATTTCGTTTACTTTTAATTGATAGTTCTCCTTCAATTAACAATAGAAGTGACACTTGCAGGCTAATTTTCTAAAGGAAATATTAAAATAATTATAACTCGTACTCGTATCTTTGTATGCAAAAGAGATACGCATAAACTTAATAGTTTTTTATTTATCATAAATAAAAAAATTACGTGAAATAATATAATGCACTGTGTGTTTCATTTGTAAAATATTAACAGCATTACTGTTTCGAAAATTAGCATGAAGCTCTTTGTTATGCATTTAGCAAAGAAATATAGTATGTACAGTTGTTACAGATAAAATTGGAAAATTAGGTAGATTATATACACATCAGAAATAAATATTGCAATCGCGTTCGCGTGCAAGGGACATATCAAAATCGACATTGAGGCTGGTCTAGGTATCACAAATTATCTTGCTGTTATCCTCCTGTCATTCATTCGTATGCAAATTAAAGCCGTCAACTTGCAAAGTTCTCAGTGGCTTCTATAGATATTTTACAAAAATAAATGTAGGGTCTCCCGACGCTAATACTATTCACGCCTCCACACTGTTGACGCTGTACTGCGAGCTATCGTACTCGGAAACGCTGTCGGAGCCGTATCCCCCAAATCCTGCTACTGAGGGCCGAACACTGCTGGTCCTTACTCCATTATCTTTAAGCACATCGGGAACGTAGATGGGTGCCGGACCGGCAATCTCCACAATGCTTGGCCGCCGCGTGGCAGCGCATCGTTTGATTGGTGACATAAAAGTGAACAGAGTGAGGGTAATGGCCAGACTGATGATAAGCAGCAGGAAGCGGGCCATGCCCTCATCGCCGCGGAAGTAACATATCATGGCCATGACCAGCACCAAGATCACTACCGAGAACTTGGTCATCGTTACTGCTGTCGAGTGGATCTTTCCGCCCTTGCGAGAGATCATGTTTGATGGTCCGTAGGCAAAATAGAGGTTGTGGCGATCCACGAAGTGCTTCAGGCAGATGTATATCATGGCGAAAGGCATGATCAGCGGGCAGGCCACGCTGTAGACAATGGCTATGGTAAAAACGAGCGTGGTCCAGGCATAGTGCGTTCCGAAGGGAAACTCGATGAGGATTGCCTTGCGAATGTACGGCGTTTCGGCCTTGGATTTTGCCTTTAGCAATGACCAAATGTAGACAATCAGCTCCGGGAAGCGCAACAGCTCCAACGCAGTTCCAATAAACGCTGCTGTAATGATGTAGTTTACATAGAAGGAGCCACGTTCAGGCAAGAAAATGCATTGCCAGCGCTCAGTCTGGTTAGTAAATCCCCATTCCAATAGCGCCTGAGCGGAAGTCAGTCCAAGGGAAGGCAGAATCATAATCATCATAAGCAGATAGCCAAAGCACTTTGTCATGATCGAATAGTTCTGTTTGGAGCGTGTGTAGTGCCGCATCCACTTGTCCGAAATGGCCACAATCACGGGCATCAGCGCCGACAGGGTCCAGAGCATCAATGTGGGTAGGAAATCAGATACAAGCGGCGAGATCTTGCTTTCCGTTTCCTTTATCCATGGTCGGCTGTTGAGCAGGCTTACTACAATGGCCGGCGTGGAGAGAAAGAAGAGAACCAGGAAGAGCACTGCGTTCACGCAAAAGAACTTCAGGTACCAGTGGCTTTTGTTCACATTCAAGTTCTCCCAGAAGAGATCATCCGGTGACGGAGCGAACACCAGGTGCCATTGGCGGTAGGTACCCGGTGTGAAGTGGGTAACAATATTCTGCGCCTCCTGCACTGTAGACACAGTGATAAACGCAATGTCCAGGGGCTCATTCATCGTGGAAGCGCGCAGACGGGCCACATCCCCAGATAACTTACGCTCCTCTCGTTGATAGTACTCATAGGCATTTTCCTTTTTGCAGGAACACATGTCGGGTTTGGCCTGCGTGAAGAACATTATAAGATACTGATTGCATTTAAAATTGGGGTAAATAAACTTACCATCAAAGTATCTCTATTCCTATGATGTTCACAGTACAATCTCGCATCGTGAACTCGCTCAAACTCTGCGTTCCTTACATAAAGTCGTGAAATGTTGTACGCTATCGACACGTTCTCGATGGTGACGTCCGGGAAGAGCTCCTGCATGTAGTTCCGTACCACGGTCTTGTTACGATCGCTGGACGATATGTTGGATATCATAATGGTGCGGGTGGCGGCTTTCTTAAAGGCATTCCGTCCCGAGGCCCTCCGCATGATGAGTACCACGAGCGGAATATAAAGAATGGTGATGATCGTGTGCACCCAAAGCCACGGCGAATTTGGCGAGAGATTCGCCATTGTAGTGCGACCAAAGGCATTCACGTCGTAAGGGTTTTCCTTGGGACCGTTGAAAAAGTTGACCGGAAGAATAATGACCAGCGAAACGATGGTCACCAGAGCCATGACGGCCATCAGGTGCAGTTGAAAGGACAGGTAATGCACGGCATCCGGTCCAGTGTGCAGCAAGATGGTCTCCTTGCGCAGCTTCAGGGTGACTTTGATCCAGCCGAAAAGACCCTCCTCGGGCTGAATGGGTGATAAAGGCGTGGAGTCGGCGATCACCTGGGAGGTGGCGCTTGGCCTAGGCGACACCTGAGTTGAGGTGCTCGGCTGGGGATCGACCACACTGGCGGCCCGCGAATAGAAGATCTCCGTCCAGCGCTTTTTGCTCCCATTGCTGTTGACCAGCGCAAGGCGACCAAAGTCACCCGCCTGGTGTCGCAGAGTCGTAAACAGAAGGATCAGAAGAACCCAGAAGATGGTGTTCAGAATCAGGGTTTCCGGAATGCCATTATAGGCGGTGGTGAAGAACGAGGTGCGATTACCTACTGCTTGGCAGTAGGAAATATTGCCGTTGTCCGACATGGCCAGCGGGTGAATCACTGAAAACACAAAGAAATCAGAAGCTATTAGTTGTTTGTTTTGGAAGCTACCAATGAGGCCCTGATATCAACACAGCTGATCGGGTATATATCTGCCGATAAGGCCGTGGGAAAAGCCCGACCTCTGGTATCGAATCAGCACCCAGACCCAGCTGATAGGATTCTATCAGTGCCCTCAAGGCAGAGTGATCTTTTTGGGTCACTCGGTCAAACTAAACAAAGTCCACAGACCGCAGATGCAGATGCTGGCGGGCAGAGCCCTAAGACCACATATTAGCCTATTTAAAAGTAACTTCGTATATAATAGATACGGTATCTTTATAAGCGAAAACAGAAGAAACACCAACAAAGAAGTAAGTCCGTTTTAGGAATGAGATAATAGGCGAATAAAACATGTTTTTGTGGGCATGAGGCAACCTGAAAGGGGGTGGTTGTTTGTGGGGGGAAGAAGCACTACGTCATGTTGGTCCACCTCCCTTTTTGCGTTTTGTCTTCGAAATGAATCATCAAAGAGCCATTTTCGACTTGGTCTGTCGCGTGGCAATGGTGCAAAATGCAATAAAAGAAAGCCACTGGCCCCATATACTTATTTAATTATTTTTCACAGATTAAATGCCAGTGTGTTTGTGTGATTTCGACTGTTATTCACTTTCTTCACTCGGCGGTTACAAAACAATCCACTGCATACCTTCAATGAAATTCTTTATTTCCAGTGAATCTTTTTGTTTAACTTTGCATTAAACATCAGCTTTGAATTTCCTCAGTTGCACATCAATAAATCCAGCTTTGTGTCGTAAAAACGGAATAACTGCCTTTCGCTCCCCTCAATGCATTTTACTGACAGTTATCGATAGGGCTCTGTTAAGCATCGATAGTTTTGAGCATTAGGGGTAGTCGTGTGCAATTTCATTTATTGTAAGTTATTAAATATTTTTCGATTTAGGTAAGCCTTTTTTAAATATATTTTTTTAGGTATTTACATTTACATTAAATGCATTACATTTTAAATGCAATATACCGTATTCAAAACTCACCACCACCAACTCCATCCGTAAGGATCCAATGCAACCCTGTGTTTTTTTAGCCCTGGTGTCGTGGAGGATCTCAATTGTTTTTATCCGTAACTCAATCGAAATATGCTGCTTACCATTTGTTTTTGGCACAGTTGACAGCGCGTTTTACTTTTCATCGTGCGGTACGTCAAAATGACATTAAGGAAAAGTCTTTAGTTCTTAATCTCTGCCTTTCACAGACAAACACACATTTTTAAGACTTTAACTGCGTTTTTATCACCCAACCAAATCTTAATCATGCAACCTGCACCATCGAAGGAGTTGAAGATCCAGTTCAAGATCCAGCTGCTTTCCGGCAAGAATGTTGTCCTGGTAGAGTGTCCGGGCTTCGAGAGTGAGCTGTTCATGCCGCAGATTGTCGGGGGACGGATAACCTTCCAGAACATCATCCCGAATCGAAAATGCTGCCAAGAGAGCAGGATGTTAACTGATTCCATGAAGGGCGACATGGGTACAAGGCCTGGTAGCTCGAAGAGCCCATTACGGCGCCCCCTTCTCGATGTTAACCTCTCAACCCCACTTGCCAAGAGCACCCCGTCGAGTTCGTCCTTTCCGCGAGCCTGGGCCGACAAGGAGAACGTCCTCCCGCAGTTGACGCCCGAGGTAGTGCGCTGCCTACCATTTCAGCTGACTTCACTGGGTGAAGTGGACATGGATGTGGACATGGGCGAGATGCTCTGCCAGGAGCCGGCATCAAAGAGCCCTCGCCTGCATTCGCCTGACCCTCAACTGCCAGCTTACCAAAGCAAAAGACTCTCTGGGACAAAGGTCTCCCCACCAGTCCTTACCGATATGAGCCTGACTAATGTTCAATCAAAGGAAACTGGAGTGAACAAGTCTACACCCAAGGTTCCACCCGTACGGACCTATGCCCGCAAAAAGGCGGGCACCGCCGGCAAAGCAAAGCCGACACCCACCTGGTCGCCCCTCCTAAAGAAAAAAAAGAATGCGATAGCATCCTCCACCAAGGTGCCCAGTCCCACCATGAAGCTGGAGGTGCGCCATCGCAAACTGATAGTAGACACCAAAAAGACCCTGGACGTACGCGATCCCAACAAATTGTGCAGTGCGCCCGTTTCAATGAACAAAATCATTCGAAAGCAGGTGACTGGGAAGACACGGAAGCAGTTTGAGGCCCTTAAAATCACAGCCTTTGACTTGTTAACCAATCCGTGCATAAGCAACATGTCTGAAGATCTCATCAAACAATTCCAGAAGTCCTGTGCGAACAAGGTATGCACCACGTTACCCAATTACGCAGAGATCGCGGTTGCCTCGCCGCTGAAAATGGATAGAGAGGTTAAGGCCATTATGGCCAGGCAAAAGCGGATGGAGCGGAACCAGAAACCGAAATGCGCGTTGTCCCTGAAGAGCAAGCTAGTCTAAAGACCCGTTGCGTACTTAAGTCCCTAGAATCATCTCGATGTATTCGTCCTGACTTTTAGACAGTAATCAAAATGCATGTATATTCTTGCCATTCAGATTAAACAGAATACTACAAATAAACCTACTTAGATCTCCATTTATCTTTACAAGTATTATACATTTACCAAAAAAGGAACACATTCTGTCTAGATATATGTACAGTTATAAATTAAGCTATCCTAGGGGAGGAGCCTACATTAATGGTGAATAATAATATGACTTTGTACCACAGGACATCTTTGTAACCGGGTAGCTATTTAGCCTCCTAAGAGCTGCGGCATCGAAAGCAGGCTTTGAATCCCCGCTTGATGGCCCTTATATTGTGGACGACCTGCTCCTGAAAAAAAGGACGTGCGTTAGAAATCGGAGAATGGGTAACTGTTTTCCCATTTACCTGCATCAGATTGAAGCACATGGCAATCACGGCCATGCCAAGAAGTAGATACATGGCGCAGAGAATGAAACTGACCTCCACCTTATCTTTATCGGCGGTTATCTGGAGGGTAAAATATGTTCAAGGAGCAATTATATTAATTTTGATTTATATATTTTGTAAATGAAATTTAATGTGTTCGTTTGAATTCGATTTAAAAAGCATTTACAATTTGTTTTGTATAGAATATCTTACCACGCGATCACCTGGCACCAGATCTCCAAATCCAATGCTGCTGAGAGATATAAGACAGAAGTAACTGCCATCCAGATAGTTCCAGTCTTCCCAACGTCCGAAGAGCAGGGCCCCCCAAAGAATATAACTGAAGTCAGAAGGATTTTTAAGAATTCTCGGGTTCTCTTTAAGATGCAGTTTCTCCTACCCGACCATAACGAATATGCAGACAGTGACTGGAACCGTGATCTCATCCGTGCTACCTCGAATTTCCCGCTCGATGTCCGAGTCAGACTCTGTGTACGGAATATCCACCAGACTGGAGCTCTGTCGGGAACTCTTCGTATAGTCACTACTACTGCTGTTGGAGGTGGTGGTGCTACTGGTGCTTGTGTAACTGCTGCTGCCCCGGGCGTTCTCCATGTCGTGCATTTGCAGCTGCAGATGGTTAAAGGATTTTAAAGGATACGAAAAAATGAAAGGTGTTTTTTTAACCAACCGCTCTGGCCAACTGGCGCATTTTTCGTCTCTCACGGATAATACGACGCTTGGCCACGCCGGGACATATTCGACACAGGCACACCTTGGAGTATACCCACTTGAAGGACTTGGCCAGGACATCTCCAATGTTGGACAGGTAGAGCAGGAACAGCGGCATGCCAATGATTGCGTACAGAATGGTCACCAGCTTCCCCCATTCGGATTGGGGTGTAATGTTCCCATACCCGATGGTCGTAATCACGGTCAGCGAAAAAAGGACGGCGCCCGAGAAACTCCACTGCTCCACGTCGGGTCCCTTCAGCTGCTTCTTCACTATGGCCCGCTGGTAATCCAGCAGCGCATCGTTAACCCTGCAAGAGTTAAATTTAATTAGAGTCACTTCCCTATATACTGGAATCCAAGATGACTTACCGCCTCCTGTAGGCATGGTGGTCGAAGAAGCTTATGTTCTCCGCCGTAAGCTCCCAGATCCGCGTCAGGCACTCCCCGCTAAAGTTCCGTGCAATGAAGCGATGGGGCTTCTCGGACTTAAGACGCTCGTACTCGAATATCTCGATGCCCTGGAATATGAAGGCTCCTCCAATTATGTAGAATGTGACCAGTAGGATGATGCCCACGTTGCTGAACATGAAAGCCGTAAAGTGGCGGCAGTGGTCCTTGAAGCGCTCGAAGGCGGGCTTCTCCCTTCTTCGGAAGGAGCTCCGTCGCGAGGACATGTCTTGGCGGCTCGCTTCCGATTCGGTTTTAGTTCCGGTTCCGGTTTCGATTGGCCTTCCACTGGCGTTCGCCTGGACATGCT
Organism: Drosophila suzukii; assembly: GCF_043229965.1. Lineage (NCBI taxonomy): Eukaryota > Metazoa > Arthropoda > Insecta > Diptera > Drosophilidae > Drosophila > Drosophila suzukii. The sequence continues at coordinate 3,980,728 of NC_092081.1, read as the reverse complement.
CGGGTCTGGTCCGACACTCGCATCGATGACGACTGGAAGGATTTCCGGCTACCTATCGCTAAAAATATCCGCAATTAGTTTACCCGGTTCTCAAACGCAGAGTGGTAAATAAACAAGGAACCCGCTACATTGCTTCATTATCAAAGTGTTCGGCGGCATAAATCTTCTCAAAGAAGATTTGTTATGTGGGTGGTTTATTTTCATTATTCGGGATTATAGCGAAATATACGATCTTCACCCATGCTTGGATAAGACATTGTAATAAATTTGCTGTTAAAACAATATCGTTTCTATAAAACCAAAAGCCGAAAATTCATCGCTAAATCTTTTAGTTCCGCCATAAGGCTTGATATAACTTGTATATTATTCAAATTCTGTTTTTTTGATTTAAACGAAATGTCTTAAAAATTGGGATTTTAAAATCATAGCTCGCACATAAAATTGACCTATTGATAAATTATTGTGTTTAGGAATTTTAAATCAATAAATTTAAAAGAACTTCCATCGACTTGATATAATTTGCATTTTTTACAAATCCCCCTTTTTTTTAAATTGTGATTTTAAAATGAAAGCACGCACATTAAAATGACATATTGACAAATTATTTTGTTAAGGAATTTCAAATCAATAAATTTAAAAAAAATTCCTGCGGAAAATACATATTTTTGGGCCTTTAACATAATTGATTGTATTTAATTTTCGCTAACTTGAGATGATTATCTCTGCCCAAGGATGTCGAAAATTGTGAAATTGCATGTAACTCATTCGCCGTGACTGTTTGTGGACATTTTCGAGAGAAGTAAAATGCGAAATCGCTTAGCAGCATGAATGGGTTTTTATTTTTAATACAGTGTTCTCTATGTTCTCTAATAAATGGCCAGCATGAACATGAATTATTGGACTACAATCTTGGCAGCTGGCCTGTGGAACAGTCACATCATCTCCTCTCATCGCGACTCATCCCATCCCCACGGATCGTTTGTGTGTGGCATTTCAAATTTCTCGCGTGGCCGGAGGATGACACTCGTCTATATTCGAGAATTGATGGCGTAGCCGTGGCGTCAAATTGGAAAGTTCCTAACGATCCTATCTGCCGTCAGCGGTTGCCAAACGCTGCTTGTTTTTGTTTGGTTTTCAATCTTTTTTTAGGGTTTTATTTAGTGGGTGTGAAATACGAGTTCATTGGGGCATTATTTTTATAAACTTCTGTTCTGGACGGGGCCGACAGTCATTTGCTTGATTTGTGGCCGCCTCAGTTCGCCGATCCACGGATCTCGTTAGCCTTGGAATCGGAATCTGCCCACCTCGATCTCACGCATTCGCATAGCATATCTGTAGGTGGAAATCGGGCAGGTAAGCAAATGTATATTTTTATTGATTTGCTCAATCTTGCACGCACTCTGCCAGCGGGCATAAATTAAAATCGATTTGCAACTGATGTCTGCCTTATTTACAGGCGAAAACATATACATAATTAAAAAATCCAAACACAAAACAACACACAAACTGAAAACCCGCCAGAGTGGTCCAATGCGTGTGTTCCAATGAAAATACACAAAACCTCGGAAGGAAAACACATTATGGATGGATGCTTTTCGCAGGGCGAATCGAAGGGGCTGGACAGACATAAAAAACATGCCCACTGTTTATGTTTTTGATGCAATTAAGCAATGAGGGTGACGAACAGGGAGATTCTGGCCAAGACCGAGCGCATTTTGTGGCCGGCAATTAAAATGCACTTCGGGCGAGTTTGGCGCGATATTTTTGGCCAGCGGCAATAAAGTCATTTTCCGTTTAGTCATACACTCATTAGCTCGAAATGTCTGTTTCCCATAGCATCAAAAGTTTTAATTATAATTGCTCTGAAAAATTTTAAGACATTCTAACCCGAATCCGAAGATTACCGAAAAGATCAAAGCGAAAAGCGCAGGAAGCGGCCGGCTAATGTATTGTGTGCAGATCAGATCTGCCTTGAAAAAGGGGGTCTGTAGGCAAAAAATGAGTATCGAATAATTTAATTTAGGTGCCGTTAAGCTAAGCATTCTGTCTGCTTCTTGGAAGTGGCTTTTTTCCAATTTTCCATTTGGCCAAACGAGTTGCCTTTTAGCTAGCAACTAAATTGCGTCATGTATCTCTAATTTTGTTTATGCGAGAGATGACGACATTGATTGCAAACACTCCCCTGACTTATGTTTACATAGCTATTACCTCATGCAGGTGCCCTGAATTGTTTTTTGTTAATATTGCCAGTTATAAGGCATATACACCAAGTACTATACCATGCAGGTCCTTCAGCCAGCACACTTGCACAATTAATTCTCAACATATAATTTGCCACGCCAAAATTGAAAATTGAAAGCAAGAATTACTTAAATATGACAGACAGCCCCAGAATGTTAAGTGTCAGCGGCTACACGAGAGCAGATTTTAAAATTTAATTACGGTGAAAATTCGGTGAAAAGCTGGCTGGCATGGAAAAAAGAAATTACGGCGACGACATCATCACCGCACATTGATGGCCAGCATCCCAATTGACATGACAGATCGGCACAGAACCGAACCAAGAACGTGTGCGAGTCAAAAACTAATTTTCGAGCATTGACCGCAGAATGGGAGAATTGGTTGCGTATCGAGTTTCTGTTTCTGCATACGAGATTTATTCCTATCGGGAAACCACATAAAGAAATTGCCGACCACTCGAAATTGATTTTTCATGTCCCAAAACAATTAACAATAGGTTTTGATCACATCTGTGACCTAAACATATGAATAATACGAGTTCAATGTGCCAATCGATATATGTCTTTAAACACTCCGAAATGATTCGAATCATTGCGAATGTACAATTATAATGACAAATTAAATAAAGAAAATTTAGGAATCTGAAAAGAAACCACATTTCACCGGAGGAATTTTTTGGACACCTAAGAATTTTTATGTCTATTCTTGTTTTGCGGTTCCCAACGCAAGAATTGAATAGCCAAATATCTTTTTAAAGAGGTACGTTAATGTAATTGATTCATTTTCTGTAGAAAAGAGTTTTTATTTTTGTATCAAGAGATTCCTTTTAAAATATAAAATGAAACTGTCAGACATGTAGAATCATGTATATCAAAAGAATATTTATGTTTTAAATTAATTAATTTAAATAGCAAAAGCGCCATGAAGGGTAATGGTAGTTCCTGGTAGAATTGGACCCATAGATCACAAAAAATAAGTCAAAAGTGTTTTTAATAGATACGTTTCTTAAAAAACCAATTGTGTTTCGTATTTTTATTTTAATCTCAAGTTGCGCTTTACCAATTAAGCTGATATATATTTTAATTTGCAACTGAAATAGATGCACTAGATTGAGTAAATTGTGCTACATAAAAATGGCAAAAAATTTAGTGACTGTAAGCCATCTGTTGATTTCGTAAAATCTCCAAAACAAATCCGACCACAAATCGAGTCGTGTTCCATTTTAAAGTTACCGTAAAAACGAACTAACCAAGCCATATCAATGGTAAAATTAATTTTATTTTTTTTATTTGCTTTATCAGGCCGGTATCGGCTTTGCGACTCAAATTTGAATTTCAGTATTGATCAACGTACGGTGGTTCATGTTATTCCCCTAGACAGTGTTGTAAAACTTTTGTTTTTAACGATGTAAGAATAATCGAAAAAAACTATTTATTATTATATGCTTATTTGTTTTAAGTCTTTAAAAAAACATCCATAAAAACATTCTTGGCTTCTTTTTTGTGATTTAGGGTTGCAACTCTACTAGGAACTACCATCACCCTTCTTGAAGAATTTTAAAAATATTATTTTGGAAACTAGTGTTATCTAAGGCAGTAAAAATATTTTAAAACAAAAAACGTATGAAACACGGTTGACTCAGACAGGTCTCAATTTTCTGATTACATAATTTATTTATTGCAATTAATAAACTTTGTACTTAGAGTAGGTAAACTTATTTTACTTTCTTACTTCTCCTTGTGCCTAAGTTTGATCATACAAAATTTGTTTTATTTGAATAAAACAAATGTACATTAGACGCAATACGGAATGTTTAAATAAATTTAGTTGTTTATTCAAAAAAGCCTATTCATCAGATCAATGGAAAACACTTGAATACATACTTGTCTGAATTTATTTTATTTATTGAAGCACTTCAAAATATTTGAAATTTTTTGTTTAAAAGTTTTGTAAATAAACCAAGCACAAAAAACGTTTTTCATTCGAGGTTTTGCTATTGATTTTTAAGCGGTACTTTTTAATTTCTTAGCGGCCAAGAGGCTGTAGTAAAATCCATTTGGTGGTCATTTTTAAGGATCACGAACCTGTTTATTATTTCAGTTCGTTACGATGCTATTGGTGATGCTATTGGTGCTCCTGCCAGATGCTCATCCGTGACGTCATGGGCGGCGAATCGGTTGGCTGTTGTTGTTGGTGCTTCGGTTCGGTTGCTCCGTTTATTTTAGCAGCTGATGTATTTCCGAGCTATGCATGTGGAATATTATTTATGTTTGCGCGCTCTGTATATTGTTTTATCAGTGTTATTCAACGCACGCCACGAAATTCCTTCTTCAAGCTATATTACAGATTTTCCCGAGTTTTCCGATCCGATTCCGGCTGATCTGCACAAAATAACTTCTTGGCTTGTTTCGCGTGTCTTGTTTATTTTTAACCGCACCGCACTTGACTTCATCTAGCCATCTCCGCCCGTTTCCCGATGCCGAATGCGATTCCGGAGCAAGTGCCTCATTCGCCGGCCGTGCGCGCTGCTCGACGTTCCGCTGCCCACTAAAACCCGTACTCGCACTCGTATTTATAGACGGATTTCTTGACGCGCTACCTGTGACGTCGCTGCGCTCCATTGTTGGATTCGGAATGAGGATCGGATCAGCGATCATTCGCCGCGGAAAAAGAGAGGAATTCCTCTCTCACAGGGAGGCGATCTATGCTGATATATGCATGCCCTACACATATATTAGGAATTAAATAAGATCTTTCCACATTTAGTAGTTAAATTGCTGATACCAGTTTTAGCAACAAGCGCAACCTCATTGAGAAAATCAAGAGTGTTAAAGAAAATAATCTTGTTCGTATAACAAAAAATCATTACTTCTAAGACAATTAAAAAAAAAACAAAAATAATGTTAAATATTAAAAATGTAAAAATCATGCCCCAAATGGAATTTTCATTTTCCTTCATTTTTTGTTTGAAAAACAGATCAGTAATCTTTACTTGCAGTCCCTGAAAAGTTGGGAATTTGATTATTAAAATAAAAAAATACTGCTAATTAATTTCATTTACAAGAAATTTCAAGACTGTCTGTTGCGAAGAATTTGTTTCCGATACTCAAAAAAGCCCTTAAACACTGTAGTACCATAATAATGTTTAAAAAACGTTTTCAAGCTAAGAACCCAAATTAGACTATCCAATATAAATGAAATATCAATTTAAAAAATGTCATTTCAGCATGAACCTTCCTAAACTATTTTGGCACTAAGATCTAAGATATGTCATAAATTTCAAGATTATAAAAATGTGTTCATGAACGTACAGAAAGATCTCGAACCTGATCGTGAATTTCCACGGTTAGCTGCTACTTTCTCTTGGACCTTAAGCCGTTTTCCATCAGCGGCGCCCATCCTTGGTTTCTTTTCTCCGGCAGATAGCGACAGGTCAGCAAGAATTGGTAACCACAGGACGCGTGGTTAAAATTAGAATGCCATATATATAATTACTAAATAATCGTATGTTATTCGTAGGTCCGGAAAAATTAGGTCCAAATCCGGTTTCTGGTGTTTAGTGGACACAAGATACTGTTATCCTTTACGTGTCGGCTCCAGCGGCAGCTGGGGAGCTGATCATTTGAACTGTAGGTAATAACTTGGGTAAATATATGTGGTTAACCTGAAAATGGGACTTATCCTTACATGATCGTGATAATCGGCTTGGATTAGACATTCGTCACAGTGCAATTGAACTAGGTTTCGTTATGGATAGTTTTGTGGGACAGCTCCAACGTGTAGTTTTATACATCTAAACCCTGAACCCTCTGGAGAATAGTGTAAGAATTGGGAGAGGTTTTTTCTTTAAATAATGAACTTTAATACTTGCTTATGGTGTAGGTGTTTGCAGGAAAATGCGGGTAATGGTGATCTGCAAATAGAGAAAATAGATATGCTCTTCTCCACACCACCTGGAGGTAGAGCATTAGGAGCGATTTTTTTATAGTCGTATCCCCAAAATGGCCTAATCGACTTTTCTTAATTTATAAATAAAATTCAGAAGCATTTCAAAAGTATTTCATGGAATTAAGTAGAAAACATATTAAATGTATTACATATGTATGCAACATTAGAATTAAAATACTAGGAACGAAAGCATCGGTTTGACTATCCATTTTTCATAATCCCTCGTTGACGACCTTAAGAACGATTACAATTTTATTTACAAGAAATTTAAAAGTTTCTGATTCGAAGAATTTGTTTCCGATACACAAAAAGCCGTTAAATGCTGCAGTAAAATAATAATGTTAAAAAAATGTTCAGGCTCAAAGCACAAAGTAGACTATCGCATGTAAATTAATTATCCATTTTAAAATTGACAATTCAGCATGAACCTTCCTGAACTATTTGGGCGCTAAGATCTAGGATATGTCATACGTTAAAGATTAGATTGATGCCATCAAGAGCGTACAGAAAGATCTCGAACCTGGTCGTGCACTTCCAGTTACCTCCTACTTTATCTTGGACCTGAAGCCGTTTTCCATCAGCGGCGCCACGTCCTTGAGTTCGCGGTTTCTTGTCTCCGGCAAATAGCGACAGGTGAGCAGGAATCCGTAAACACAGAACGCGGCGCAAATTAGGAAAGCATACGGTCCAATCACCGCATTCAGGATGGGAAACATCATGCCAAGCAGGAAGTTAGCGAACCAGTTAAAAAAACTTCCAAAAGCCATCGCCAAAGGGCGCGGCGCCGGCTCAAAGATCTCTGTGGAGTCGGAAAAAATAAGCAACAAGTTGGACATCGCGGTGGATTACAACCTGAACCAATGAAGTAAGGAATGGGCCCCAGACCCACGTTAAAAGCCAGGATATACAGCGACAGGAAGGCAATGCAGACGAATGAGAACTCTTTTATGGATAACTGTGGGTGAAAATAAACGATGTATGTTGAAGCCCCACACACAAAAAAATCGATTGGTAAAATTGACCAATATAGTATTAAACGGTCCCCAACCATAAAATTGTCAATTTTACTCAATCAATTTTAATGGTTGCTAAAAAAATGTAAAATAGACCCAACCCATTGAATTAGTGAATTCTTTTATAGTAAACATGTATATACTTATATAATTTTTATAAAATTCAAAGATACGTTACTGCAGCATGGTAATTTATAAGGGAAATCTAAAAGATAATTTTCAAATTGCCCTTTTTCAGCTACTGGCTGAAGTATGTTGAAGTTTTTAGAGGATATATGTTTAAAGTAAAGTCTTAACTTTTCAGCGTTTGGTAGTCTAGGGGTACGAGACGCTAGACCCAGTTCGGAATTGTATTTCGTGCATTTATTCAATCTTAGCTAACAGATGCCGGTGTGAGCGATTATTAAACCGATTATTTTATATAACAACTTGCTGGTGCAAGCCGGTAACAAATTTTTTTTTACCGTCAAAATAAAACATGAAAACTAATTCCCGTTGTACAATTATTTATAGTTACTAAACTATGTGCATTGGTCAATTTTACGAACGAAAATTTTATGTGTGCATGACAGAAATACAAGTTTACCATTAGTTTAAGGCCTACGACAAGCAGGGTCAAGAAGATGGCACTGAAGAGACACGACAGCATCATCATGAGGCGTCTGTTTACCCTCCTCATTATCAAGGGACCCACGAGGGCCACTACAAAGTTCAGGAATCCCAAGGCGAAGTTAAGCCACAAAGACACCGCTAAAGTGAATCCGGATTGGGTGAAAATGTCCACGGAGTAAAACCAAATCTAGCAATGGAGAAGAGGGTAGAGAACAACTCTAGTTACTGGTCAGTTATCCATGGTTAAACATTTGTTATGTTTAGGACTACCAACCGCATTTATGCCACTCATCTGCTGGACGAAGTGAAAGGAGCTCACGATAATCAGAGGCATCTTGAGCTTGCTGTTGCAGAGCACTTCCTTCATGGTGATCTTTTGACCCTCTGCCTCTGAGGTGACCTCGAACTCGGCCATCTCCGCGTTTACTCGTGCCTCATCCCTCCGCAGACGCATCAACGCAACCCTGGCCTTCTCCCTCCTGCCCTGGGACATCAGGAAGCGGGGACTCTCAGGGAACCAAAAGATGGGCGCTAGTCCGATTATCACGAATATCCCGGAACCAGCAAGGGCGTAGGGCCATAATTTCTCTGTGCCCAGAACAAAATTAAAGCTTATGACTTGACCCAAAACGATGCCTCCGGTGATCCCGATGCAGGTAAACACACCCACACTGCCACTTAGCTCCGCCGGAGCCAGCTCAACAAGATACATGGGCTGCGTCGCGTAGATTAGAGCGGCAGCCAGTCCTCCGATCAGTCGACCCAGCAAAAGCATTTCAATTGAGTTTGCCATCCGGCAGAATAGCTGACAGATGCAGGATACCAGAATCAGCATCCCACTGAGGACCAATATGCCTCGACGGCCCAGTCGGGCACTGAAGATGGGGGCGAATGGAGCGCCGAGCATGCCGCCGATCAGGAATATGGAGACCACGGCCGACATCATTATCGTCACCTGGGACTCGCCCAGCCGCGATGAATACCGGGTTAGAGCCGATTCCATTATCCACGACCTAATGAACTGGAGGTGCTCTTCAGTTGGGGCTATAGCTAAAATTCCGTGTGACCCACCGTAGATGGAGCATTAACCACGGCGAACGCATAGCCGATGGGGATGACGGTGCCCACGGTGATGCACACACAGATGAACATCAGCAAGGTCGTCCAGCCCTGCTTCCCCTCGGCCATACCAAAATTTAAGGTAGTGTTCTTTGATCTAAAGCTATGTATTCATATTATTTCCTAATGATTTAATCGAAATACTGACATTTGGCGACAGTCATCTCTATAATTTGTATAGCATTCTTTAGTGCTGTTAATTTTAGTGGGTGGATTTCGGGAGCTAGATAATATCTAACTTATTGGTATCCATTTTTAACATTTTTAAAATCTTTAATCCTTTATTGTATTTATAAAAAAACAGTAAGAAACGGTAAATCAGACAACAAATATATGAAAGCTTAAAAATAGCTCTGGGTCACCGATTAGTAATCTTAGGTCCTTATGTTCCCATTTAATGTGCACCAGAAATAACTCTGTTTTTTCTTAAGTCCAGTGAAATAATAACCCGGGCTTGACTTGTTCATCAATAGTTAGCTAACTAAATTAAGTTCCATTAAATTTTCTCACTAATGAATTGAAACCAAGTCCAAAAGTTTCTTTGAAAGTTCAGCTCGTTTTATTCTCTACGAATGGGTAATGTGACACATTAGTTCCGCTTCGAGGCGAGGCCATTGCTCATCAGCGGCTTGACGTCCTTGGGCTCCCGACCACGTGTCTCCGGCAGGTAGCGCCAGGTGAGAAGCAGGCAGTAGATGCACACGCACATGCAGGGGATGAAGGCAAAGGAGCTCCAGACACTCTGGAGCAGGGGAAAGCACATGCCCACGAGGAAGTTGCCGATCCACGAGAACAGACTGCCCATCGACATGGCCACAGGGCGAGGGGAGTCCTCAAGAAGCTCTGTGTTCATAAGGTAAAACATAATGTAGATTTATATAGTAATTTGGTCTTAGTTTTGGTAAGGTATACCAACCTGAGCCAATAAAGTACGCAATGGGACCCAGACCCAGCTGGAAGCCCAGAATGAAAGTAAGGATGAAGGCGGCACAGAAGTAGATGAGGATCGTGCTGCCGGATTTCTCCAGAAAGAAGAGTCCCAGGGACATGGCCAACAAAGCGAGAGCACAAGTGGAGCAGGAAATCATCATCAAAGGGCGACGCGAAAACCTGTGGATGAGAAGTGGTCCCAGGAGAGACGTACCCAAATTAAAGATCCCAATTCCCAGGTTCAACCAAGTGGCTGCTCCTTCTGAGAAGCCCGCATTCGTCAGAATAGAGAGCGAGTAAAAAAATATCTGCAAAGGGAATCTGATATTATAATGAAATTTTAAATATAATATATTTAATAAACTCACGGCATTGATGCCACTTAACTGCTGGGAAGCTTGGAAGGAGCAGACCAGCAGAAGTGGAAGCCACAGTTCCCTGTCACCCAGCACCGAGCACAAGGAACTAGGTTCGGAGCTAGTCTTGGCCTCCAGGGTGGCCTTCATCTCGGCCAGTTCCTGCCGCACTTCCTCCTCCGCGTTCTTTCCACGCAAACGGAGCAGAGCTTGCTCACTGGCCGCGGAATCCCGCTTGTGCAGGTAGAGCCATCGAGGGCTCTCTGGAAACCACCAAAGGAGCAGCAGTGATGCCATCACCAAGAGGCTGTAGGAGCTTAGAGCATACGGCCACAAGCGTTCGTTGCCCAGCAAGTGGGAGAGAGTGAACACCTGGGCGAGGAGGATTCCCCCTGTTACACCGATGCAGGTGAACACTCCGACGCTGCCGCTGAGCTCTGAGGGAGCGGACTCCAGCAGATACATGGGTTGAGCGGTAAAGATCAGGGCGGAGGCGATGCCGCCCAGGAAGCGGCCGGTCATCAACATTTCCAGTGATTTGGCCGCACGGCACCAGGTGAAAAGGATGCCGGAGATCACGAAGAGCACCCCGCTGATGAGCAAGCAACCCTTGCTGGAAGTAAAAGAGGAGGTTAATCTTCTATATCTTTCATGACTAGCCTAAGACATTTCTTGAATACATATTTTTTAACATAGGTATCTTCTAAAGAACCAATTTTTATACCCGTTACTCATAGACAAAAGGGTATACTAGATTCGTCGGAAAGTATGTAACAGGCAGAAGGAAGCGTTTCCGACCCCATAAAGTATATATATTTTTGATCAGGATCACTAGCCGAGTCGATCTAGCCATGTCCGTCTGTCCGTATGTCCGTCTGTCTGTCCGGATGAACGCTGAGATCTCGGAAACTATAAGAGCTAGGCTAGATTTGGCGTGCAGATTCCTGAGCTTCTTACGCAGCGCAAGTTTGTTTCAGCAGAGTGCCACGCCCACTCTAACGCCCACAAACCGCCCAAAGCTGTGGCTTCTACAGCTTTTATGCTAGAATAAAAATTGTAACTGAAATGTATTGTTCTCATCAATACCTATCGATTGACTTAAAAAAAGTTTGCCACGCCCACTTTAACGCCCACAAACCGCCCAAACATGTGACGCAGACAATTTTCATGCTAGATAAAAAATGTTAGCTGAAATGTATTGGTCTCGTCAATACCTATCGATTGATCCAAAAATAAATTCGCCACGCCCACTCTAACGCCCATAACGCTTAAATCTGTCTACCGCCGGTAGGTGGCGCATTTTAATCTCGCTTTGCTGCTTGCATATCTCCATTAAGCTGAGTAACGGGTATCTGATAATCGAGGTACTCGAAAATAAAGTGCAAAACGACTTGAACTATTCCCAATTTCAAATCTTGAATGCCGATAAGCATATGCAAATATTAAAACAAATTTTGGTTATATTTTTGGTCACTGAAAAACCCCTTACCGGCCATATTTGTCGCTGAGCAGAGCGCTGAAGCAGGATCCGCAGATGCCTCCAATCAGGTAGATGGACACAATGCTCGTCCATAGGATGTCCAGCTGGCCTGCGGTGACGATGGTGTCGTATTCGGTCGCAAGGATGTCCTGGCACCATTTCTTGATGATCTCCGCCGGCGAATTGAGGACCCCGAAGAAGTAGCCCACCGGAACCGTGGTCCCCAGCGTTACGGTTAGACAGATGAGCAGCAGGAGCGGTGTCCAGCCGTTGACCCTGGGCGGGGTCACATGCTGCAAGGAGAGCAACGAGATTCACGTGATTAGCACTCTAAGCTGCCGAAAACGAAAGACTTAAGCAACAAACTCGTCCCGGATGAGGAAGAAAGCGTTTAGAAGAGTTCGGGAATCACCATTACAACAACCATGGCGATGGAGCTATGGAGCAATGCTGGCACGCCGAGAGCTAAACCGAAAATGAATCGCATCCGGAAGCTCACTCAGTGCCGTTCGACAGCTCGTTGAGTCATCCGGCCCGCTTGTATATCAATCACATAAACACATCTTCACTTTGCTTACTCCGGACTGGGAATACGTTTACAGCACATAACCCAGCCATAGATAAATTCAGCCTTTTTGTCTTACGAGCACTTGTTTTCTTATCATTGAAACGGGAGCGTTTGTTTGCTCTAACTACTACCCGGGAAAGTAGGTCAATACTTAAATGCTCTTTCGAATTCGATCCGAGGACCCCCGCTCTTGAAACAAAAGCTTTTATTAACCGACACTTAGGCATAGACAACAGGCAGATCAGGCTATATTTAAATCTATTTTTAAAGAAGCTTACATTAGTTTGGCAAAACTCTGGCCGTTATTCACCCAACCCGACGCCGTGGAAGGGCATCCAGAGATGGTTCCGCGGCGCTTTCTGTTCAACAATAAATCTAATTAACAGAGTATTACTTTGCGCTCCGTCCCAAGGCATTTTAATTGAACTTGTGCAGTGATAAGGGGACGGAGCGCTTAAAGCTTTCTTACAGGGTGACTCTTAAAGTTAGATCCATTCTCGCATTTATTGGTTGGTACAAAAGAACTTACAGACTATTAGTTAGAGCAATTCGCCCCTGAACAATGTGGATTTCGGCTTATTGTCGGCTCTTACGAAAGGCACACGACTTGGGCGAATCATTGAGTAGCCCACTGTGCCAATAGGAGTTAAAACGTATTACCCCTTATTACCGGCTACTTAAGACTAATGGCAAGACGAGCCCACTGGGCTAGGTCTCATTTGACCTTGGAGCGGAAGCACTTCGACACGAGTGGCGCCACCTCCGAGGGATCGCGTCCCCTCGTTTCCGGCAGATAGAATTTCGTCAGCAGGAAGAGCAGCACACAGGTAATGGAGAAGGGCAGGAAGACAAAGGCGCCCCACGCGTTCTGCAGCAGCGGGAACGAGATGCCAATTATGAAATTGCACGTCCACGAGGCCAGGCTGCCCATCGACATGGCCACGGAGCGGGGAGCCACCTCGAACAGTTCTGCAAATTGGAGAGCACAAATCGAATCAGTTATAGGTCTAAATATAACTCGTCCATCCAATTATAGAGTCAGTGTGTCTGGGAACGTCCCTGATGGCCGTAAACAAATGTGCTGTGAGCCATTGAACCCCGTTTGATTCCGATTTCGCCTCAATTGCAGAGCCACTTCTTCGAAACACGAGGCAGCTGCCCAGTCACGATTAATGGAGCTATTGGAATGCGCACAAACAATGGAGTCACGCGACAAATTACCTGAGCCAATGAAGTAGGGAATGGGACCCAGTCCGAATTGGTAGAAGAATATGTAGCCCATGATGCAGACGATGCAAGCGATCGCAAACCAGCTTACTTGGTCCTGAAAAAAACATTTAAATAAAATTAAAGACAGATGGGCAACACAATTTTAAAATATTGAAATGTCTAGATTAGGCAATTCAATTCAACAAAAATGGTTTAAGGAAATTCTTCAAACTTCTATATTAATATAAAGCAACATACACAACATAAACTTTAAAAAAACAAGAAATGAAGATTTCGGCAAGACGAAGTTGATAAACCCTTGTCCCTTAAACCATATCAGCATTTAAAATCATACTTAGGAATATTACAGAAACCGTATATTCGGGAGACTTGTTTATAAATAGTCAGCTGTATGATGATTTGAAAAATATTTGGAATTCGAAAATTTTAACATAAGAGACTATGATCAAAATCAACTACCACTTCAATGAGATCTATAGAAGAAAGTTGTCCTACATGCAATGGAAAGAAGACTTTTTGAGAAAGTTTTACTCCGATACCTTTCAATCTGATAAATTAGTTTGCGTAGAAACGGATAGCCGGACATGCGTCCCTGCATTGCAAACTTCTGACTGTAATCGTAATACCCTCTGCAAGGGTGCGAGAAAGGATATGATATAATACCCAACCAAGCAGAGCTTGCTTTGTGACTTAGTCTTAGTTTCTCTTCAGAAAGATCGCTGTGTGTAAACAAACTCACAATATAGAACAAAACAAAGGCAATGGTGAACAGGAAGATTGAGCACAGGGCGCAGGAGAACATCATCAGGGTTCGCCTGTTGCAGGTGGCCATCAGCCAGGGTCCCAGGAGAGAGACACACAGATTCAGGCAGCCAGCACCCAAATTGGCCCACTGAGCATTCACCTCGGACAGTCCTGCCTTCTCGAATATGCTGACCGAGTAGTAAAATATCTGAAACGGCAATTGCCTATTAAACAGACTCGTAAAGTAGGGACTGGCCCACAACTCACCGCATTAATACCCGACAATTGCTGACCGCCGTGGAAGCAGCAGACAATGATTAAAGGCAATGTCAGGCGAGGATCGCGTAGCACATCGCAGAAGCTGCTGGTCTGGACCTTGGCATTGGCTTCCGCCTCCATCTCGGCCATCTCCTGACCTATACGCTCATCCGCATCCTTGCCACGCAGACGTTGAAGCTCCCGCTTGGCAGCCGCACGATTTCCCTTGACGATGTAGAGAAACTTGGGGCTCTCGGGAAACAGGTACGATGGCAGGTAGCAGACCAGGATCAAAACCATGTAGGCGGACAACGCGTAGTGCCAGAGGTCCTCGGTGCCGAAGACATCTGCCAGACTGCACACCTGCCCCACGACCACGCCCCCAGTCACGCCCACGGCGATGAAGACGCCTAGAGTTCCGCGGAGAGCCAAGGGAGCCACCTCGGATAGGTACATGGGCAGGGTGGCGGTCACGAGGCCGGAAGCCAGGCCCACAATAAACCTGCCGATCACCAGCATCTCCACTGAGCTGGCTGCTCGGCAGAAGAAGAACAGCACCGCTCCCACGGTGAACAGGGCGCCGCAGATGAGAAAGCATGCTTTTCTGGAAAAGATAGGAAGATTAGTTATTTATTACTTAGAGGCTGGTATGAGTTATTTATAAAGATTCACAGAAAATTCTCACATATTAAAATACTTTTAAATTATGGCTAGATACTTTTAATTTTTTTATTATTATTATTATTTTATTTCCAAAAATGAACCCTTTTAGTTAGAACTTTTAATTATATTATATATAATTATATTTAACAAAAACAAAAAAGCATAATTTAAAAAACCGTTTTTTCAAAACTAAAATTTAAAAATGAATTGCGAATATTTTTGATACTACAATAATAATAAACTCAACGATTTTTTCCTTCTTAGTTAATTTAAATATTGACTTTAATTCTTAAATGAGTCCGTCAACCAAAATGTAAACTTGTTGTATAGTGTCCACGTTTTTAAAAGCCTTACTGTAATTGTTAGGGCATAATACCGGCCACTTCTGAGTGGTTTGTATTGATATGGGAATTAGTTGGCGGATTATGGCTACTTGAGAAAAATCCAAGGGGCTTATCTGGTTGATTAATAGCTACCTGCCGAATTTATTGGCTGCTCCAGCCCCGCCCAGCGAACCGATGGCGCCTCCGACCAGGAACACAGAAACCACGCACGACCACAGGAGATCCAGACCGTCCGGACTGAGGTTACTGCCATAGGTCTCGTATACGGTCTGGTTACACCAAACTTTCATGAGCTGTAAAGATAGTAGTTTGGTGACTTTGTTCCGTTGGCCCACTAACAGGCTGGGGATATCTCACCTTGGAGGGGGCGTTGATAACGCCAATGCAGTAGCCGGTGGACACAGCGCCGCCAAAGGTGGTTGCCAGGGCCACCAACAGCAGGAGTTTGCCCCATCGTGGTTTCTGAAAGTATTCAAGCAACTATTGTTATTCTGCAAAATTATGACTTTGCTGACTGATTGCGATTTAGTGCGTCATTGTGCGAGGTCTTTTCAAGATTGAACTTGGCTTATCACAACTTTCTGATTAATTCCCGCTTACAGATTAGGACCTGTATAATTGGCGCTAATTATGGCTAAACTTGACCCAAGGGCAAAACTTTCCATTTCTCAGCAGGAGCATTTGGGATCAGCTGCGATTAAACGGAATGCTATTTATGGGTAGAGTGTTCTAATTGAATCAACGTCCGCAGGCGGTGTCTCTTTATAACTGATAAGAAATGACTGGGAACTCAGCTGATTATACACACTGGGAGATCGGTTTGTTTGCCAAAATAAAATCGCAGTTGATTAAGTACTCGTAAACAGTATAGGTCAAAGTTACAGTATATATGTATACAAACTCATCACGTTTACGTTTTATGTTAGATGCTCAGAAATATTAATTTTGCTAAGTTTTTCTTGATCTCTGACACTATAAAAACATTTAAGTAAAACTAAAAATGTCTAGTATTCGAAATTAGAAGGAACTAAGATCTTATGACTAAAACATTTTATATATTTTGTTTTATTTATTATTCAAAATCTTTGTCAGGTTTGTACTTTTGAGTATCTAGACATTGATAGCAATTAGTAACCCCACAATAGCTCCTAAAATATTTTATTTAAAAAAGTAATAGTTTTTGAACTTCTATAATTTTGACCGCCACTGTTCCTAAGTATATAACTCATTGTCAACATAGCTTCCACTGTATATGAATCAACCATATGCTAATACGTTGTTTATATATGAGCGTGTATATAAAATTATATTCGTCTTTGAAAACCACAATGAAAGAAAATAAAATGTATAGAAGAGCGGAAGTCAAGTAAATTTACACACAAAAGTTCGGAAAAAGAGTACAAAATATTAAAAATAAAATGCGTAAGATAAAAGAAATGAAAACAGCATCCGGGGAGAGAGAGCAAAACAAGGTCATCCATCGAGAGAAAACAAAGAAAACGTGCATGTGCAGATAGAACAGAGTCGAAAGAACGACAACAACATTGGTGGTAGGTAGCTCGGCGATCTTCCCGCTCTCTCACCTGAAGTATTGCATCTGGATTCTCACCTGGTTGGTTTCCGTCTGAGCCGTGAGAAGTTCGACTCTTGTGGGCTGTGGGTACAATTGCTGGGCCTCCGTCTGGTAAGTTTTGCTGGCCATAGCTATGGACTTTGCCTGGTAATCACCACTTTTGAAGGGAACACTTCTTAAGGCACTCGGAACAAACGCGTGCGGTGTGTGCGTGTTAACACAGTGAAAACAATTGTTAACAAGTGGCGGTAAGGTAAGGTAATCGGTTTTCGAATCAGTGTTGTGTAACGGGCAACGTATCTAGATTCCTATTCCCGATCCCAACAGTTTGGAATACCAAGTACCAATTACAATTGTTTGTAAACGGCGCACCGCCAGCAGTGCACGCGGGATCGAATCGGAGCGTTATGTTATGGCAGCGTTGGAGTCGGGAGCGCGACTAAACGCCAGCTGAGCGTCGTGGTTGGTGGAGAAAAAGCTTTTGCCAAGAACGAACAACAACCACAACAAAGTTCTGATTGCCGGCCACAGATAATACCAAACAACAAGGACAAGCCGAAGACATCATACCCTTGGAAACAACTCATGGTGACCCCGATCAATAAGTATTTAGATTTGCAAAGTGGTGGAACAGACTTGTACTCTGCCAACAGAATATCATAAAGATGGTACAGTTTTTCAAAAAGGTAAATATGGATATACCTTTAATTTACACATTTGCTTTTTTTTGTATTTAACTAATAATACTTGAACATCTTTAGAATATTTAATGGGTTAGTCTATTTGTATTACTCTTTGCAAGGGTAGAAAAGCTTTTTCCCATATTGTTGCCAGAGTTTTATCGAAAACTAAGAATTGGTAGAGGGAATAATAGCATCAAAAAAAAAATCACTCCACAAACTAAGACAATAAACCTGGGGGAAGGGAAAATTAGATGTATTTACAATTTACGCCTGACAAATTTAACTATCCTCAAAATCTGGCATCACTTGCTTATGAATGTTTTTAAAACCACGCGCGTGGTTAAACGTGTTATCGATAGCACGATGGGTCATAAAGTGTCTACCATGACTACAAGCTGAAATTTTTTTATTTTGTCACAGCCTTTTCCGGTGTTTAACATTTCTTATAAGAATGCAACATTAACTAAAATATTTCATATAAATACAGGTATTTAATTAATAAATATACAAATAATCTTTTTTTCTTGTTCGTGCTGTGACGAAAAACTTGGACACAATGCCATCACTAGTCGAAAGTGCCATCTCTACGTCCTCCCGACCAGCTGTTCAATTTTTTGTTGACGTTGTATTTGGAAGCGTAGCGTCTCTTACCACCGTTTAAATTTAGCATAAGTTATTAAGGAGATCGATCGCTATGTCGGCGGTGGCCTACGACTCCCTGCTGTCAACGACGGCGGTGATCAGCACCGTCTTCCAGTTCCTCTCCGGCGCGTAAGTTGTCGAACTCCCGAAAATGTTGGAACCGACATTATCCAAAGTAACTACAAATGTTTGCTTTACTTGCAGCATGATATGCCGAAAGTACATACAGAAGAAAAGCACGGGTGACTCTTCCGGAGTTCCCTTCATATGCGGCTTCTTATCGTGAGTAGAAAGAAACTGCCAAGTCGGCACTATTGAGATAAATTCGAATTGGTCGCGGTTGTCGAGACGATTTGGTTGGGGCTTTATGGGGTAAGCCATATAAAAAGGCGAAGGTTTGTCAAAAAATAAGAAATGGTGAAAGCTCGTTACACATATTATTTGCCTATTTATAATTTGATAACGAGCTCATCAATAATCAATTTTGATCTTAAGTAAATCCTTTATATTTAAGTTTCATTTAAAACCTCCCAGATTCAGATTCCAAAACCATTAAATAAATTATTAGAAATAGCACCGCAACTATAACGAATACTTTAAAATTAATACAGTATCAGTGCTAGATATAAAAAAGTAGGTCTCAAACCTATAAACGTTCGGAAACAGAAAGCTGAAAATCGAATTTTAAAATTGTAACTAACCAGAAAGTTCCCAGAAATAGACAGCAAGCATAGTTAATCCCTGCACCACCTTAATATTCTCAGTAATTGTGGGAATTTTGACTGCCTGGTTGGCAATTTACCCTTGCTTTTTTCGATTACAATATTAAATGAACTGAACTTTATTTGAACAGGTGCAGCTTTTGGTTGCGCTATGGAGTACTAACCAACGAGCAGAGCGTTGTGCTAGTCAACATCATTGGGTCGACTCTTTTTCTGGTCTACACGCTGATATACTATGTGTTCACCGTCAACAAACGTGCCTGTGTCAAGCAGTTCGGATTCTCTTTGACCGTACTGGTTGTGGTCATTATTTTCACCAATCGGCTGGAAGATCAGCGCGATCGAATGATACACGTCACAGGTATGAGCACGTCTCTCAAGCTATTTAACCAAAGTCAGGTTTGCAACCTTCCGAACTATATATATTTTGATATATTTTCAGGAATCGTCTGCTGCATCGTGACCGTGTGTTTCTTCGCCGCCCCGCTGGCTAGTTTGCTGCATGTGATACGGGCGAAGAACTCGGAGAGCCTGCCCCTGCCCCTGATAGCCACGTCCTTTTTGGTCAGTCTGCAGTGGCTAATCTACGGCATACTGATATCGGACTCGTTCATCCAGGTGACCCACTTCCCACCGCTGGCCAAACAGCGAATTACTGACGGTGGCAATTGTTTACTTTGCTTTTCAGATACCCAACTTTCTGGGCTGCATACTGTCGCTGCTGCAGTTGGGCCTTTTTGTCCTGTACCCGCCGCGTAGTTACTCCGGCCATGGCTACAAGCTGGTCGAACAGGCGGTGCCGTTTTAGGCAACTGATTGGTCACAGCCACGCATTTCGCTTTGGCATCCGAGCGTTTCGCATACAGGATTTATATTTTAGATTGCTTAGACGCCAAGCTTATTTACTATAGACATACGTAATAGTAAGCCTTCATTTATTGTAAAATATTTATTAAACCCGGAAGATTTGCCTCGAGAATGCTGCTACTTACGTTGCCTTGCTGTTCGGCGGCGCCCATTTAGTTGTATGCTCTGGAATCTGTATGTTAGATGAGGGTATACACAGAAAATTATTTAGTAGCCGAAACACTTGTTAATTAGATCTGATCGCGGATAAACACAAAGCTCCGATTTCGTTTCGGCGAGGTCTGAACAGATTGCGAGCGGATTGCTGACTGGGAGTAATAATATGTGAACCCAATGCACTTTGCTGGGCTGCGGTCAATGGTATCGATAAGCTGATATGCTGATATTCCGGGCCATAAACTGGTAAATTAAGCGACCGTTGATTTAATGAAAGTGGTCGATGGCTGGGGGTCGGGGTGTAATCAATGAAAACACCTTGTCTAAATTCAATAATAGTCCTTATCGGAATGCGTGGAATTAACCAGTAAACATGCACCAGATAAAGCGGTAATCTTTATTTGTTCACCAAAAAACTTCCAGCATCGATAAGATGTTTTTAGGGGGCGGAACTGATTATCAGAATCATAAATATTTTGTTTAACGAAATTCAATTTCAAACTGGACAGACGGTTAGCGAATTAGTGTTTACCAACACTGGCTTGCGGGTTGAACTCGTGGTATTTTCCCTGCACTGCCACACTGCTAAGTCTTGCGTTTTGTTTTGTGAATCATTGTTTTTCCTTTAGACCATATAGCATTTGACCCAAAATCAGGATGCAGGATCAGAGTCCCGAGCTGTACGAGGAGGTGAAGCTATTCCGCAACGCCCGCGAACGCGAGAGGTACGACAACATGGCCGATCTGTACGCAATCATCAACACCATCCAGCAGCTGGAGAAGGCCTACATACGCGATTGCATTACGCCGCAGGAATACACGGCCGCCTGCTCCAAGTACCTGGTGCAGTACAAGGTGGCGTTCAAGCAGGTGCAGTGCGACGAGTTTCCCTCTGTGGAGACGTTCGTCAAGAAGTTCCGGCTGGACTGCCCGGCGGCGCTGGAGCGGATTCGCGAGGACCGACCCATCACCATACGCGACGACAAGGGCAACACCTCCAAGTGCATCGCCGAGATCGTATCGCTGTTCATCACCATCATGGACAAGTTGCGCCTGCAGATCAACACAATGGACGCCCTGCAGCCCGACGTTAAGGACCTTGCGGACAACATGAACCGCCTATCCCTCATACCGGAGGACTTCGATGCCAAGCTGAAGGTGGAGAAGTGGCTGGGCAGCCTGAACGAGATGCAAGCCTCCGACGAACTGAGCGAGGGCCAGGTTCGTCAGTTCCTCTTCGACCTGGAGTCGGCGTACGCGGACTTTAACAAGCTTCTGCACAGCCAGTAGCGGCCCCTTTCTCATTGTTTACATGTATCTTTAAATCTAAATAGCATATTCACTATTAAACAAGTTTTATATATACCTTAACCAAAGGCATGCATTTTGCTTAAAAGAGAATTAACCTTCTAAACCAATTCCTATATGTTTAATGTAATCTCTATAGGTGTTTTCTGCGTAATCAATCAAAGTCTATATTTCAGGCCAGGCAAACATAAAATGTATCCTTTGTATTCTATATTTAACAGGTAATCAAAATATGTAGTTTTATTTTGGATAAAATCAGTGTTACCTTAGCCCCGTACGCATTCTTCTGCTGTAGATAGTCCAATGCACTCTTAAAGACAGACAGCTTTTTTGACATCGAATTTGTAAGACAAATCTTCAAAAGTTCATATTTTTGATTAACGCTAAAGTATTGTTTAGTTCATAAGCCCGCGCCTGCTTTCCAGTGCAAACTAAAAGTGTATTTGTTTGAAGATATCGCTTTTTCTAATCAATTTTGTTTTCGCTATCATGTTTGGCAATCCACTCTGCTCAACAAATTTACGGATTCATAGAAATCGCGCGGTTTCTTGTTGAAAAAGTTTCAGAATGGTTTTATCATCGCTCCCATTTTTAAATTGTTTCCGATTTAAATGTTGTGCAGCGATCAAAAGAAATAATAATGAAATGGCCCGGTGAATATGGGGGATGAGGCATAATTTCCAGTTCAAGTCCTACATTTTAGCCAGGGTCCGTTTTGCAACATGTGATGGAAAATAACTCCAATTCGTTTTTCCTCGATTCTTTCCTCCATTTTGTCCAATCACTGACAATACTTTACGTCGACCTCAAAATAGATCACGTCCCGGATATATGTAACATCAAAAGCATGGCAGTATCTTCATCGGATGCATCCACCTTTTGATACCGAATCCGCCCCTAAGAGTGCCTGTTCCCATGTTCATTTATTGTACAGAATCCATTTTCGATCACCAGACCCAAAGTTTCGGCTGTGATCCGTCAAAGCAAAAAATTAGTTTTCTTATACGGTCCACTTTGTTTTTCTACTTAACTGATGAGGCGCCCATGTAGCTTCAAAGTGTACCAAAACTCTTTCAAACGGCAAAACGCAGTTAATTTAAGTGTTATAAAATAAACCCCGAATTCCTTTGATCAGATTGCTTTTCCAACTCGACAATTTACAGCTCTGGTTCCATGAGCTCATGGTGTTTTTGATCGGATCAACATCGTAAAAAGTTTGGCACTGAGCTAATAATCGACGTGTTTTGTCAATGGACTCCCCTCTTCGAGTGTTGGGCTTAACATCTTCCAGATCTCTACAGCTGTACAGGATCAGTACAGACTTGTTCTCAAGCACTCGAGGTCGAAGTTTGTTTTACAAGAACAAATATTGTATGTTCATTTTTACTTACTAGACTTTAAAATAATTTTCCCGAAAGAAAAACAAATAAACTCTTAAATTGATTTCAAACGTGTCCTTCATTTCATCAAACATTCCAACCGATTTAAGAAAAACGACACGGTTTTTCCCTTTTTTTGCATTTTGTTTGGATTTAATCGTATCTTCTTTTTTGTATTTAGTTTAAATATTAAGGTTATAATTATACATATAAGTTTAAACCGATTACAATAATTAATTTTTGTTTGTTTTTTTATTTTCTCATTCACGTTATGTTTGTGGTTTTGTTTTCTTTAATATATATAATTGTATTTTTAATTTACTGTTCTGCTTCTTCCAGTTTCTCTTACGCTCTTAAATCTGTTAAATCGTTTTACGCCTTTAATAATTAATAATTGTTACTCTTTATCTTTGTAAATTTATTTGTATGCAATGTGAAAATGGTACTTGGTATATTTATGCGGATGTTGCTGTATGTTTTGTTGTATTTGTTTCATTGTGGGAGTGTGTGGTTGGTCTTAGGAGTCGCCTCCTGCAACCTGAAACACCTTCATGCTGTGTTTTTATGCGAGTGTGGTGTGTGTTTTGTTTAGTGGCTGAGGGGAGGGAGGGAGGCGTGGTCAGGGCGCTGCTGGGCGGCGCCTTTACAGTGCGTTCGTAGTAAAAACGTTTCTTATTAATTAAAGTATGATCGCTTATCTTCGTATATTAGATAATCCTCCTCCGACGCTGGCGAGGATTTCTCGCTCCCCGCCTCGTCGGCGAGTGCTTGTTGTTGTGGTGGCGGCTGTGGTTGCTGCTGTTGCGGTTGCTCCTTGACGAGCATCAGTAACTGGGCGGGAATACCCGGAATTGCCGATGTCGCCGTCACTATTGCTGCTGATGGCGTGGTGGTGGCATCTATGGTCGTTGTTGTGGGGCTGGCTGCTATTGTGGTCACTATCGTGTTGGTGGCGTGTGTGATGGGCAGCGCTCGGGGATTGCTGGCACTGCTCTTGCTGTAAATGTGGTGAATGGGTGTGGTGGTTGTGGTGCTGCTGCTGCTACTGCTGCGAAGGCTATAGAAGTCGCTCGCTCGGGCGATCTGCAGGGGCCGCCAGATCGTGTTCTCCGGAAGCTAGTTCTGTCCGGTCCAGTACGAGGGCGAGTAACCTTGCTTGCCAGCAGACTTTGACTGGCTGGTCGACTGCTGACGCTGTCCGGCACTGTTCGAGTCCTGCAACAGATAAGGGAGGGGATCAGTAAGCATGTCAAACGAAACGTGGATTGATTGATGCTGCCGCTCTCCCAAGCAGAATATTCCGCTTCTTTCGGACTCCACTCGGCCATCCATACACAAATGTGGGTTAACATATAGAGCACACGCAGTTATAAATACACATATTCGCTGATTATATACACGGCAGATTTAAAGTATAGTATAGGCACATGAATGGATATGCTTCAGAAACAGCACAACCCCTTTGGCAAACGATTCCTTCTTTTCGGCGCCGCTTCTGTGGGATTCATGCAACTAGAGACTAGATGATATAAAACAAGATGTGATGAGAAAGATTACGTGGGGGTGAGGCATGCGTGGGTGGGTTAACATGTGCAATTCACCAAGAATTAAGCAACTTTTACACGTGATTACAACAAAGGAACTTACCCGGCGGGATGAGCTATGAATCCTGCCGTCCATCTAATTGTTGTCCCATAAAAAAATCAAAAGAAATTATAAAGAAAAGTCAAACAATAGAACAGTTTCATGCATTTCACAATTCTCGCTCTCTCACTACCGACGAATAAACTATTAAATTCCGAGTTCAGCCAACTTCCCCAGGAGAACTATATTCTCCTACTGGGGCAGATGTTCCGAAACAATATCAAAAAATCAGAAAATGCATGAAATGTAATTTGTTAGTAACGATCACAGGTGAAAAAGAAAAAGGTTTTAATGAAGGACATAAATAAGAATACTTTAGGTGTCTTGCACAAGAGAAGTGCATAAGTGATATGTGATTAATGGTGTACAAAATAGGTTTAGTTAGTGTTCATGTGCTGTTAGATACTTAAACAATGGGTTATGTAAAAAATATACAAATACATGCTGGTCAAAGTTGAACAAAATCAGCTTCAAAGCTGCAAAGAAAAAACCGAAGTTCATGATATGTGCATGTTTTGTAGTTAGATATATGTAAGTGTGGGTGTAAGCGCATTTAAAAGACATAAACCAAAACATAAACGCTGTCAACGAAAGTAAAAAGGTGCAAACTGAAATTTGTGTGTGAGGTAGGACGAGATGAGTTTCCCTAAGCACTTCATCAGTCGGCAAAGAAGGATATACCGCTGACGTCGTCTTGATAGCTGTCGATATTCTGCTCAAAGTTATTACAATGGGGATCGACACTTTGATCCTGACACTGGTCAGGATGGTCGTCTTGCCAGATCTGATATGTTACTTGCGGACCACTCTCATGGATGAGGACATGGCTGTCCTCCCCTTCGCCTACAACAACCTGGAGTGGTAATTCTGAATGTACCTGATGGATGGGTTGGTGGATCATATTGTGGTGTCCGGCCGCTGGCATCGGCAAGTACATGCCGTACGGCTGGGCCGAGGTGCCACCAGCCGTCTGCGTGTTGGGCATGTTAAACGGCGGCGGAGTGCCCGAGTGGAAACTCTGCTTTTCGTACGACTGTAAAGAAAACGTTCAATGACCATTTGTAGACAAGTCGAGAAACTTTGTTTTAACCAGGGCTGTGAATTCTTGTCGTTGTATTGCTTTAGAAAAGACAATCAGATGATTGGCTTAATCCAATGACGTAATTAAGAGCACTCTTTGTTTAAATGTTTTAGTTCTGAATGGGTCTGGAGATCCCCTCTCGTGGTCCACAGCCCTGCTTATAACCATACGTACATTAACCTTGTTTAGCGCCACATGTCCCTTCCCGTACATAGACGAGGTCAGATCGGATCCAGTGCCTGCCTGCGACTGGTTGGACACCGCCTGCGTTTTGCTCTGCTGGTTCACGCTCGACGAGTAGCCGCCCTTGCTGTAATCCTGCGTGGTCTGCGAAAGGGTGTCATAGCTGGTCGAGCCGTAGCCCGCGCTGTACGAAGGCTTCGGGAACTGTTGACCGGAGGCAGTGTTGGCTGCCGGTATTTGCTGCTGTAAAATAAAATTCGACAATATTAGGGGCTATGATACACTTTGATCGAAATTTTTTAAGCTCACTGGATAAATGGCAGGCGTGCCATATTGGAAACTACCGGGCATCACATTGCCGCCATAGAAGTAGGCATAAGGAACATTCAGCATGGGCGCACTTGAGCCCGCCTGTTGCGACATTGTGCTGGAGACCTAAAGAAATTAACACGGTTAACACTGTCCACGATCGTTAAAGTTTCAAACTCACATTGCCAACCGGACTGGAGTTATTGTCAGTGCGGGCAAAGCGACCGTCATTCATTGCCGAATACGTCACCGAGCCGAGGTTGTCACGTCCAGCTCCTAAACTGGCTGGCGGATAGTTCAGATCATAATATCCCTGCTGCAAACGAGAATATTCACATTATGTTGCCATCAACGGAGCAGATCGAGTGTGTTATAATGGCAGTGAAGATGACGGATGCCACTTTGTCAGACTATATGCTTGGAAAAACTCAAAGCGTGTAGCATGGTCTGACAAAGCTGCAGCCGATTACAAACGAAATGAAATATTATGATTTAAAATGCAATAAATTTATACACAAGTCAGAATATGAAAGGTTAAAGGTAAAAAATAAAAAATAAAATGGTTAGGAAATCGAAGAATGTGGGTGAGTCAAGAGCACAGATTCGGGAAAGGGTTTGATAGTTATTAGGTAAGAAATTAGAAATTAAAAAAAATTTATTTTTTTTTCCAAAACTGTTAAAACAATTATTAAATTAAAATTAATTATAACTCTTAATAAAAAGGTACTTATATTTCATTTACGATTTTAAAATTTTGATTATTGAACCAAAGCTTTTGTATTCGATTTTAAATGGTTTTTCATACTTATTTTTCAACAAAAACTAAAATTTTGATAGAATAGAGAAGTAGGATTAGTTGTTGGTTAATTTGGAGTGTAAAGCAGAGCCTGGAGGATAAGCAATACATATGGATAGTTTTTTGATGATGATGATAATGCCAGGAATGTGGGATCTGGATGGAAACGGAAGCGGATGGTTTAACGAAATTAAAGTGCAAGGTGGCGAAAGAAAGTGTCAGCTTATTTACACAATCACACACACACACAAACAGACATGTAGGAGGTGGTTTTAAGGACTTGATCACAGACATCGCGGTAATGTTATTATGTACAATGCACGCTGAGAAACGGTTAAAAGTGGAAGGCCGCAACGTCAACGAGCCCGGATCCGGAACAACGATCTCAATCAGCAGCGGGAGGCGAGCTGGGATGCGCTGAGCAGTTGTCGTATGCGTTTTAATGGAATTAGGACTTGACTAATGCGAAAACGTTGTAGCGAACGTTATGGGAGGATATTGATACGTTTACTGATTGATTAGAGACGGTTCGATTGATTGGTCGGTTGCATTTTGTAGTTGTTGGTTTGGTATTTGCTTTTGCTTTTCTCCATGAACTCACCACATGTGGCACTCTCTGTTGCATCATTTGCAATTCCTCGTAGGAATACACTGGTTGCTGATAGTATGGCAATCCAGTCTGAATATATTGACTAACCATTTGGATGTTGGTGGGCACCAAGCCGCTGCCGCTGCCACCACCACTACCAGCACCACCAGCACCCGATGCGCCGCCCACGCCGCCGGTGCTCGCTCCCGCACCTGGTCCGCCGGCGTTGCCCGCCGCCGTGGCAACACTGCCACCGCTGCCGCTGCTATTGCTGCTGCTGCTGTTCTTGTTGGTCAGCGAGGCCAGCACCGCAGCGGTGGTTCCTGTGGCCGTCTGGGCAACGGCAGCTGCTCCCACCGAGCTGGCGCTGCTGCTGTTGTTGTTCACATTCACACCGACGCTGGCCGCGCTGCCACCGGCCACGCCGACTCCACTACTTACGCCGCTCTGGCTGACGCCTCCGCCCACGCCGGCCACGTTGCCGCTCGCAACGCCCGCCGTCACATTGCTGACCGAGCTGCTGCCGCTCACATTATCTGGAGAGATCGGAGAAATATGAGATTACTTGTTGATACACTATTAGAGGCTTAGAAGAGTGACTACCTAATACCTATGAGAAATCGAAATCTATAGTCTGTCTAAAACATTCGTACTAAGATAATTCAGAGATCTCTGGTACTGATTATGGGATTTTGAGGATAAAGGAAACGAAACATAGCTAACAAAAAAAGTGTTTATTAGGTGACAATAAGAAAACACTTTAAAAAAATTCCAATGGAGAGCTGATAAGAATTCGTTTCTAGAAGTTTGTGATATTTGCTTTTTCTTAGAAAAACTTTTAGATTGGCCAGCATAATACTTCAGAGAATTTAAATTTGCGATCCCCTGATACTGAAACTTATGCCTAGCGACTTTGTGAGTTGCTTTACTCACTCAAGGCTGATTGCGATCAGCAACATAATATTTAAATTCCCAAGCTACGTGCTTAATTCAACAGGAGAACAAATGCTGATCGAAGTTATAAAACATGTACTAGTATTTTGACTCTATATATTTCTATTAATGAATCATTAGGCGTGACAAAGGTGTTTACTCTTTTGTGTCTCATTTATGTTAAATCCACGATTACTTACTGTTTGAAACGACCGCCTGGTTAGCACCTGCCTGTCCGCTCACCGCACCGCCGTTGCCTGTGCTTCCGCTGCTGCTGCTCACGCCGCTGCTGGTGGAGACACTGAAAGGTCAATGAGATCAACGTTTAGTACTACTGGGATGCGCTTTCGCAGTGACATGCACCAGGGGGTTGGGTTAGTCCGAAACTGGGGTGAAGCAGAGCATGCAGAGCGGGTGGCTTCGCACTTACCTGTCGTAGTGCGCGGCGCTGCTGGCCGAGGTCGCATCCTTGAGCTTGGCGCTGGCACTGAAATTTGCGTACTGCGATGACGCGTTGCTCGCACTGCCAGCGAACCTGAACGTGCAAGAAGCCGCAATTAACCACAAATCAAGAAATTGGGGGAGGACAACGGGCAAACCCCAGGGAAATTTGGGTAGTGGGTCCAGAATCGTCGCATTTGGTACTTACCCGCTGCTGTTGGACAGTCCAGTGTTGCCATAAACACTCTGGCTTGACTGGTAAGCACTTTGTGGTGTCGAGTATCCGGATGTGAGGTAGGCAGAGCTCGCATTGCCGCTGTTAAGTGCGGAGTACGATTGCGGGTTGGGTGGTTTTTGGTTTTGTTTGGGGACATGAGCGAACATTAAACGTGTTAAGAGAAAAGAGAAACAGTAAAAAATGAGGATTAGCTTCCTTTCGGATGGTGCAGATTGTTAGCCAGAACTTGCATACAAAAAACATAAATAAACGTAAATGGAATGTTAACTTGGTTAGACGAAGATAGTAACGTCACGGAATTGAGTTTTTAGTTCCTTGTAGTTGTTTAATAAAAGTGCTTTAATATATGCTGACTAATGATTAATTGATTGACATGACTTCAAAACATATTTGTTTGAATGAAGTGTTACAAGCTTGCGCAAGGCCTTCAGAAACAAAATATTTAAAAGTTATATATATAAAAAAATAAATTGTTTTTGTCAAAAAAATTTAAAATTATTACGCCACATTCATTAGAATAAGAAACTTCCAAAGCATGTTTTTGATTCCTTGAAATTAAAATGTTTATAGTTTTATACCCTAAGAAATATATATATATATATATATATAAAGAGAATAAAACCAATGCTATTCTGCAATATGAAATATCCCCTCTTTAAGCACAATTGGGTTGTCTTAAAGCTAAAAATTAAACGCTCTGCAGGGGTAGGCCAAAAACTGAAACAAACCAATAAATTAAGAGGAGACCTAGCATACCTAGTGCTGTTTTGGCTGCTGCTGCCTCCGACCGGAATGTTTTGCGTCGCCGCGCCTCCGCCGCCCGCTACCGCACCTGTACCGCTCTGTGCTCCGGTGCCAGCCTGCTGCTGGTAGGAACTGGGCTGGTACGAGCCGTATCCCTGCTGCTGGTAACTGCTCGCCACCGAGCTCTGCACATTCGCGTAGGTGGAGCTGCTATAGCCGCCGGGCGCCGTCGTCGGGTAGCCGCTGGCCGTCTTGCCCGCTCCACTGCTTTGGTATGCGTTCTGGTAGGCGTTACCACTGCCGGCCGTCTGTCCGTAAGGATCGCTCTTGGCCAGCTGATCGAGCGCCGTGGTGGCATTGACCGCCGAGCTAACGCCCTGTTGCTGCTGCTGCGCCGTCGAGCGGCTCGTATAGCCCGCCGCGCTTAAGGCATCGCTCTGTAAATGCGGAAATGTAATATATAAATAACTTAGCAAAAACAACACGAGTTTATGATTTTTTTTTGTTCTAAGTGTATAGGATTAGGTACTCACGATCTGAGAACTCTGCAGACCAGCCGCAAGCGTCGCCTGCTGTTGCTGCTGCTGCTGGGATTTGCTTTGGTAGTCATCTGGCTGCTGTTGCTGCTGCTGACCGTCAATGCTAAAGCCCGATCCAACCTTTTCAGGCAGTGTCTCGAAGCCATCGTCCGTTCCAAAGTCTAGAGCGCCGAACTGCACGTCCAGGTAGCCAATGTTGTTCAGTGCATTGTCTCCAGGCATTTCGACGGCACTCGCCGGGATCTTCGAGGGGGGTGGCAGCTTGACGCGCGTCCTCCGCACTTGCGGTTGCTGCTGCGACTGCTCGCCAGGGCCAGCTCCTGCTCCCGCTCCTGAGGCAAACACGTTGGCATACGTGTTGGGGTACTGACTCACACCCACGCTAGTACTCGTTTGCGAGTAAGCGGCCACCGGGTTCTGCGTATAACCCGCTGGGGCCGGCTGTACCGCTGCGGAACCTGGGCTGACGCCCTGGCTGGCCAACGAGTTGAAATACTGAGATTGCTCGACCGACAAAGTAGCCGACGGCTTGATGGGCGTCGTCTGCTGCTGCTGCTGGAGTTGCTGCTGCTGTTGGGCCTGGTGCACCAGCGTGGCGGCCGCCGAGGCCGCACTTGAGAATGTGTCGGGTGACGCGGAAACAAAGGATGACGGTGTGCTGCCAGCTCCACCGCCGGCCGCGGCGCTCGCTCCCGTTCCAGCTCCTGACTGCGTACCCTGGGACTGCAGCTGGGGCGGTGGATTGCTGACCGCTGCGCTGTACTGTAGCAGCGGCGTGGTCGCCGACCCGCTCAGCGTTGCCGGAGGCGTGACTGGCACTGGCCCGCTGCTGGAGCTCTCCTCTAGAAGAGACCCTTGCTGCACCAACTGGTGTTCGAGACCGGGTGGCGCCGACAACTCGCTGCCAGCCACCGTAGAGGCACCTGTACCACTCGCTCCAGTACCGCTAACCACGCTAGCAGCTGTTTGCGTTGCCAGGTTGCTGGTGGTGAACACCTTGCTGTCCTTGAGCGAGCCCTCGTACTCCTCGTTATTCCAATCGCCCCAGGCATCGTCATGAGCCTGCTGCTGCTTCTCGGCATTCTGGGCAATGGTATTATCCCACAGCTCCACTTCGTGGTGGTCCTCGTTAGCGTTGCCACTGCGAGGTCCATAACCACCACCAGTGCCTCCGCTGCCGCGATCGCCTCGTGGGCCACCGGTGCGTCCGCCCATACGGCCGCCACCACGGCCGGAGCGCGAGACGAAGCCACCGCCGCGTCCACCTCCTCCGGGTCCACTGCGTCCACCGCCGTTGCGCTGCCCGCGATAGTTGTCGTTAGTACGATCCTCTCCGCGGTCGCCGCCAGAGCGAGGTTCACGAGACTCGCGCTGGTTGCGCTCGTTCTCGCGTGTCTCTCTTCCGCGCCCTTTAAGGTGGAAGAGAAAAATTCTTAATATAGTTAAGGGGAAGGAATATTAAGCTCATTAACTAAAACGACTTTATAGTTTTATAGAGAATGGATTACCTAGCCTCAGTTTTTGCCTATGGCCTAGAAGACACTTCAATAAAATATAATAAATACTAGGTTTTAAAAATAAAAGGTGTAGGAGCTTGAAATAAACTGGATATTTAAAACATCTATTAATGCAGGATAAATAGATATAAGGCCTAGGTAATAAAAACTGTAACAACTTGAACTAAAGGCAAAAAACCTTTCCGAGCCCTTAACTGTAGGATTACAGCAATGATCCACGAAATTTTTTGAAATCTAGTCTTTTAGTAAATGAGCGTTATTTAGAATTAGGTCTTACATCCACGACTGTCGGTGGAGCCGCGGGTGCCACCACGATTTGAGCTCCGGTTCCGTGACTTTTCCCGCTTGTCCGCGTTCGCATTGCCATCGGCCCAGTCGCCATCACCAGCGGCGCCATCGGCCGTGGTATTTGCAGCCTTGTTCTTGCGCTTCTTCTCGTACTTAGCAAAGGCGCCCTGCAACGGATTCGATTAAGTGAATGGAGGGCAGGGGATTAGTTCCGAAGCTTACCTGCGGTAGCTCCTCGATCAAAAAGTTGGCCGCTGCCTCCAGGTCGTAATCGCACTCGTTAAGGGCACAGCAGACCTCCTCCTCGGAACGTTGGGTCATGGTCAACAGGAGGGTGACCTTCTCGTTGATCTGCGGATCCTCTGTGGTGCTATTGGTGATCTGGGCAATGCGCAACTGTTCGGTGGTGGCCTTGGGCTGGGCCTTCTCTGGCTTGTCTGTCTTGCTGGCATCCTGGCCGCCTTTCTTGCCTGCGGCCGCAGCGTGTGAGACTCCATCGTGGCCGGTTCCTCCTCCGCCGGAGTGGCTGGCATTTGACTTTTTCTGGTTGCGGGTGTGGCCGCCGCCTCCTCCGCCGCCTGAACGAGTTTGTGTGCTCATCTCTATGTACACTGTATATACAAATTAGCTGCAAGGCGCAAAAGATGGAAGATACAATATTAAAACTAGGGGATCTACAATCTGACTGATATAATTTTACGTCTGTGCCGACTGATTTGAAATGGGAATTTCGGCCAGAAGTTACACATAAATCACTAGGATAAAATTCTAATATATTAGAAAATCGTTCCACATTTGGTAGAATATTTAAAACCTCAAGGACCTGCATGGGTTATTTAAATACAGTAGTACAAACAAGATATACAGAGAATAAGAGTGTGTAGGGTGGAAGTCGAGATTCTGAAATTGTCGTCAGATCCTGCAGAATAAAACCAGGTCATGTACATATGCTCACATACCTAGAAAAGTACTGGAAATCTGGTTATATCCAGTTTAGGTGAATCGAACGACAACGAAAATCAAAACCAAGACTGAAAAACGTATGCTGCATAGGCTAATCAGAATTTATGTTATACATATGTATATATATATTTTTTTTTAGATATTGTGGCTAATAGAACTTGGAAGCCCGACTTTAAAAAGAACCTTATGATATCTAAATCTTTTCGTTTGGGACTGGGAATATTGGTGATAAAATACCACAGTCCAGACAGATTTTATCTACGGATGTGTGGAATTGCAAAACAAGTGGCCGAAAGAGAGCCGCGAAAGAAAAGCTGGCAAGATGAGAGTTCAATGTACATTTAATAAAAGAGAATGAAAGAACGCGAACAAACACACACTCGCACACCACCGAAACAAAGGAGTGAGCGAGGGAGGGAAGAGCGTACGCACAAACAAAGCGAGTATTCAGAAATAACAAAAATTAATGAAAACGCGGTGTCGAGGGGGGCTGAAAATGTATTGGCAAAACAGGTAACAGGGGCGGACGAGAGAGGGGGATGGCGGGGTACGTGACCGAGACGCATCGAAGCCGAAACGTCAGCCGCTTTTCCAAGGGGGGTGGTTCATGGAAAAGAGAGTGGGAGGGGCGACCCCGATACCAAGTGCATATCTGAATCACACAATTTTTGTTGTCAAAACAGTTTTATCAACTTTTGCCGTGAATAACGCCTTTACATGCATTAATCATACACACACACGCGAGTACTGTCGCACACATTCAAAAGACCGCTGCCGCCTTCACTTTGCCATCAAGTCTCGCATTTCGCACGTCCGCCAAGGTATGGAGATTTGCCCCACGGGAACAGGGAAGTGGGAACTGCAATCCGGGACCCGGAAACTACTTAATATCAATTGCAACGGCAATCGCGGGGACCAACATACACAAAAATTGATTTGTAAACTCCTTGGCCTCGCTTCGGTTTTTCGCTTTCGCTTTTGTGCTCGCTCTTCTGCATCTGCCCTATCGGCGTCTCCCTCGCACCCGCACTAGCGCGGGCGACCAGTGTTGCCAGGTGCGAGTGCAGTTGGCAAGGCTGGTAAATTAACCATCAATTGGAGCACATAACTAAGGCTAAAAATTGACAGATGTGGGTGCTGGAAGGGGCAATCAATATCAATTACAATATTTGCACAAAAACACCTATTCCCGGCAAGATTCGGCTGGCACACATCACTAGGCCCGCTCCGGCACTTGGCAACACTGAATGCGAGGGCATTGAAACCGAATGAAGCGCACAAAGCGGAATGCAAAACCGGACAAAGTGGCGTACACTGCGCCGAAAAACGAAATGTACGCCTCGCAGTTGGCTAATCACATTCATTTCTGGGCATTACCCGAAGGAAAATGCTTTTCCAGCGGCACTTATCGGGGCGAACGGGAAATATTGCTTAAATATTATCAAGTCGGCCCCAGCCATGTGCACATACTTCGACGCCATTTCTGCAACGCCACACTAGCTGACTCTTTCGCTCTTATGTAAACCAAGGGACCCAGTAATTGACGGCGACACCGCCGCTCCAGACAGCGGCAACTATTGAATTTTCAACCAAGTTTTTCGCTGTCAGGGCGCCGAGAATCGGGACGAAAACACGATGCACAGGTGCAGGGACACTTAAACTACACTTTGACACCTCATCAGGCTTTCGGCCACGTCTTTAAACCGGGTAAACAAATTTTCAAAACGGAGCCACACACAATACCTGCAAATGCGCCGAGAAACGCACTTTTAATGTGACCTTGTTGTGAAGTCAATCGATAGACATTTTATCTACGCTTGCAGCCCTGCGTTCGACTTATCTAGCAGGGACTTGAACCATTCGCATTGGCTTTTTCAATCTGAATTTACCTCCGTTCTTATTAGACATTTAATAATTACAATAATACAGAAAGCAGTTTAATTTTGTTATCATAATTAGACAAAACTGTTCAACAACTGTTACGAACTGCTTTTTGTCGGTGGCAGTGCCGCTAGCTCAGTCGTTCCTCAGGGCTGAGTACCCCTAATGCCGCAGCTCGCAACATAAGTATCGATAACTTCGCGGTCTCACCTTACTAATCTATCGGTCATCACTAAGGCAAAAAACGTAAACAAAGCTAAATTTACAATTATTGTCGGGAAAAATGGATTACATTTGGTGGCTATCGGTGACCTAGCCAAGCGCTCCCACCCAACCATGGATGCCCCCAAGATGCTGCAGGGCACCACCCATTCGCAGTCGGCAGGAGCCCCTTCCTCGCGACTACGGCTACGGTTCCATCTCCCCCACTGGGAAAGCTTATTCACACATAGTGGTTTTACAAAGGTTTAATAAATATGGTAAGTACAATCATTTATACACATGCTTCTCTTGACAGATTTATCCTTCCTCAGCCTCTAAGACCGAAACCTGGCCGCCGTCTCGGATATTTACGCGGTCAAAGCAGAGGATTCGTTTTGCTGGGAAAGGGTACAGGCGCCGCGGGAACTATGCTCTACCAGCCATGTATTGGTAGAGCTCGCATGGAAACGCGGGCCTCAAGGGAACATGCGCGATGCGCGCGTGTAGGGTCACCTAATCCTGAGGAGCTCCAAGGGAAAAGAAAGGACAGGCCAAAAAGGTACGTAAATGCACTGTAAGCTATACCATTTAACTAATGCTCGCGACCTTTTTAGATTTTTGGCAAACAACGAGGACAAATAAGGCTCTCGGGTCTAACTCCGGATAAACTCACAAACAGGTAAGTAGATATCAATATATATAATCGATGTACACGCGTATTTAATTTCTGCTAATTTTCAGCCACTGTTGGCCGGGCCGGGAGGCGATGATAGCCCGGGCGGAAGGCTTCTCGCCGGAGGCCAGCAGTGATCCGGATCTCCACACAGGAAAAAGGCGCTCTCCGGTGAGTTATGCAATGACAGTCCGAGATTCGGCTGCCAGACAAATGGCTATTCTTCTCAGAGCCGCAATGCGACCGCTGGAAGTTCCCGAGAGGAGGATGACGCGGTACTCCGGAACGGACTCACCGGGAAATGTGGACGTCGTCGTCGACTGGGAAAGGCCCTTCTTGCTGGTCGCTGATACGGGTCGAACGGACACCGTTTGCTGTGCCGCCAATTCGGGCTGGCAGGTATGTCGAAGTCGCGCAGATGTCAGCAGATCTCCAATTAAATTCTTCCGGGGCCCTTTGTATTGGGACCCCGGTTGCCTTTATAAATGATAAATATTAAATCCCGAACTACTATAGAACTTTCACATAACTCACTTTTTAATTTAAGGCACAAAGAAAATTTTTACTAGCACTCCTAGCTGCATCTGCCTTGATTGCTGGACAGTATGGCCGCGACTATCACGCTATCTGCTGATCATCGCCCCCCGCCATATTACATGCCCTCTCTCATCATTGGGTCATTGGATACATGGGCCATTTGAAGTAATCCCAGAGCGAACCGGGATTAATCTTCAAATGGCCAGATCGCCCGCCAGACTCATCCCGCTGCTGCAGCT
Source organism: Drosophila suzukii (assembly GCF_043229965.1). Lineage (NCBI taxonomy): Eukaryota > Metazoa > Arthropoda > Insecta > Diptera > Drosophilidae > Drosophila > Drosophila suzukii. The sequence goes on along the minus strand of NC_092081.1, from coordinate 3,944,096 downwards.
ATCGCCCTATCGACCTAAACTATCGATAACGTCGCTCCCACTCGACTCCAATTGCAACATCAACCAAAAATTTCGAGGGGCGCTGCCCGGAGTTTCAGCAGAACGATGAAATAATTGGTAGCTTTGGAGATACGATGGGATTCAACACGGCACTGATACCATCCTGCAGTTCGATCGGCGCCTAACGCGGGGCCCACGCATGACGGGAAGTATTGCAGATGTGATCGCGATGCTCGTATACTTTGTTTTGTCCTTCTTTCAGGTCACAACCGGATGTCTTTGGCGTGATACACTCCCAGACTGCGGCCTTGGAGATCTTCCAGCAGGTATGCATTGCTGCCGACGGATTTGACCACCCTGGCTTTAAGGAACTTGCGAGCAAACTTGGCGTTAAAAGATTTGCTGAAATCACTCAGCACGAAGTTGCGGCGGAAGACTTCTTGGCCTGGCTTGGCGAGCAGAGTACGGGCTCGCTTATCGTAGCGCTGCCGGCTCGTCTGGTATGCACCCTCCAGGTGCTTCTGCACCTTGGCGTGGATAACCCGAAGTTTGTCCTTGGTCTGCATTCCGGCCATTTCATGGTCGACCAGAGACCTGAGTCGTCTGGCTAGTTTGTAGCTGGACCCGTTGAGGAACATATGATGGCCGAATACAGTGAAGAACGGCGCTTCCCCTGTGGCTGAGTGGACAGTGTTTCGGATGGCCACCTCAATCTCCGGCAAATGTGCGTCCCATTCCCGGTGATCTTCGTCCAAGAAGCTGCGAATTGCGGCCAAGACGTTTCGGTTTACCCTCTCCGCGGCATTGCTCTGTGGTGAGTATACGGGAGTCCTCATGTGCTGTACACCGAAACCATCGATCATCTCCTCAAACGCCTTGGATACGAACTGTTTGCCGTTGTCCGAATGTATTGTCTCAGGCACCCCGAACTTGTAAAATACCTCGTTTACCAGGAAATTTACAACGTTCGACGCCGTCGCCTCCTTCATCGCCTTTAAGAAGATGTACTTCGAGAAGTGGTCCACCACGATAAATATCCAGGCGTGTCCACTCTTGGACCTCGGATACTTGCCCAGGAAGTCGATGTACAGTTTCTGGAATGGCCTCTCCGTCTCTACCCTTCTTCCGATTCCGACCTGCATCCGGAAGTTTGGCGCTTTGGATTCCTTGCACACCTCGCAACTCCGGACGTATTCCCGCACCTGGATGGTCATCCCTGGCCAATAGAACTGGCGTCGCAGGATCTCTAAGGTCTTCGTCATCCCACCATGGCCAGCCTTGGGATCCGAATGAGCACGGTCTAGCAAGCTGTGCGTCAGGCTTTGCGGGATCCACAGCTTCCATTCGGATCCTTCCAATTCCTCGTCCATTTTGGGGTTACTCATGCGCTTGAAGATGAGTCCGCCATCCACCTTGAGGTCCGGTAAGTGCTCCCTGTTGGACTCCACGTCTTGCACTAATTCCTTATAGTCCTCCGCAGCAAATTCGGTCGTCTCGAATCCCAATAACTCCGTTGGATCTATCCGGACTTCCTCGATGATGCGGGATAGGGTGTCGGCGACTACGTTCTCGCTGCCTTTGCGATGTTCGATGCTAAAATCGTAGCCCTGCAGCTGGAGAGACCACCTCGCGAGTCGTCCGGAAAGATCCTTCATTGTCATCAACCACTTAAGGCTGGCGTGATCGGTAATGCATGTGAAGGGCATCCCTTCCACATACGGTCTGAACTTACGAATAGCTAGGATGGCCGCCAGACATTCCTTTTCCGTGACCGAGTAGTTAACCTGGTGTTTGTTCATCTTGGCCGAGAAGAACGCGATGGGCTGCTCGTCTCCGTCCTGGTTCCGCTGAAACAATACCGCGCCGACGCCAACGTGGGATGCGTCGCACTGGATGAAGAAATGCTTCTTGAAATCCGCATGAACCAGGACCGGCGCGCTCGTCAAGGCCAACTTCAGGTCATCCACTGCCTGGGTGGCGCTGGGACTTAGGGAAAACTTCGTGTTTCCAGCCTTCTTCAAGGACTCGGAGAGTGGTGCGGCTAGCGTAGCGAAGTTCTTGACGAACCGTCGATACCATCCCGCTGTGCCGAGGAAGGCGCGTACTTCCTTCATGGATTTCGGGTAAGGCATCTTCTGGATTGCCGTAACACGTCCAGGATCCATCTGCAGCCGTCCACCTCCGACTATAAACCCTAGGTAAGTCAAAGATTTGAAGCAAAACTTCGACTTCTTTAACCCTATGGTCAATCCGGCTGATTTCAGACTGTGGGCTACCCGACGCAAGTATTTCAGGTGCGTCTGAAAGTCTGGAGCCAGGATTAGCAGGTCGTCCAAGTAGACGAAGACGTTGGATCTGAGCTCCGCTGGTATCACCCGATCCATGAGTCGCACCAAGCGTTGTGCCGCGTTGCACAGTCCGAACGGCATCATTCGGAACTGGTACAACGGCCTGCCTGGAACCGTGAACGCAGTGTACTCCTTGCTCTTCTCATCCAGTTCGATCTGCCAAAACGCAAACTTCAGGTCAACGCTGGAGATGTAATGCGTCTGGTCTATTCTGGAGAGGATTCCTTCTATACTGGGCAGAGGGTATGCATCTTTGATAGTCAAGGCGTTCAACTTTCGGGCATCCAGGCAGAACCGGTCTTTCCCTGGCTTCGACACCACTGTTGTGCGATTGCTCCACGGGCTTTTGCTCTCCTCGATGACACCCAGCTCCAACATCTTGTCGATTTCGTCTTCGACCACCTTCTGCTTCGCCGGAGACATCGGATACGGACGATCCTTAAAGACCCGAGCTCCTTCCATCAGCTCGATGGAATGCCTCTCCATGTTGGTGACTCCGAGGCCGTCCCTCTCAAAGGTAAGGAACTCCTCCTTGACTTTGCCTAACTCCAGCTTTTCCTCCGCAGAAAGGCTCCAGGATTCGGGTTCCTCCCTTACCTCGTCCTCATCTTCCTGGTCGGCATAGTGCTCCATCTGGCTGGCATGGATTTCCTCCGCTGCCTTGACGCCTCTCGTCGCCGGCTTCCCCACGACGGCTGGAGCTAGTCCGAAGGCTCGCCAGAAGTCGACTCCGAAGTACGCCGTTTGTTCCAGGTATGGGCACAGGTAGAACGTGACCGGCTTACTTACGCCTTTGTACCTCACAGGCAGCTCCAAGCGTCCGATGATGGATCGATCTTCGCCAGAAGCCGTACGGACTACTGAAAAATACGGTTGGACGGTAACTCCCAGCGCTTCCACGAGCTCTCGACAGCCTTTGCCCAGCACACTTACGCTGGCGCCTGTATCCAACAAGCCGGTGAGCTGCTTGCCCAAGGTCTCCACGTCAGCGAAGGGTCGAGGATCAGCGGAATCAATGCGCTTAACGGCCGCCACCACCTCTCGTCGTCTGGATCTCCTCATCCTGAAGCGCTCCCTTGCCTTCTGGACTCTCCGTGAGACCAGGCGCATGCCGCTCAGCTGATGCTCCGCAAAGATCCGGTTCCGTGCCTCCATATAACGGCGAAGCCTCTCATCCTCCGGTAGGTATCTTAATAAATACTTATTACTATTAGATGGACTATGTACTTTCTTTTCTTCTTCTTCTTCTCTCTTCGGAACTACTTCGCGGGATTCCAACCTGGGCGAGTCCCTCCCGCTTTCGGACTGCCCAGCCGACCGTTTTCCGCGCAATCGGGACATTTCGGAGAAATAACGCCCGGCTTGCCGCACCGGAAACAAAATCTCCTCCACTCCGTGGCTTCGCAATCTTGGAATCCGTGCTCCGCAGCCCCGCAATTCCAGCAACCTGGCCTAAATGGATTTCGGACTCGCCCACGTAGCTCGTCCACTTCCAGGTTTCGCGGCTCGTCGACTTCGTCCTGTACGTGCGCCTCGCTGACCCGTAACTTGCTCTGCTGCAAGTAAGCAGCACGCCCTCGACGACCGAAGCTCCTTTCTACTTCGACGCACTCCTCCCGAAGTTCGTCCACCGTGAGTACGTCCATCGCGTAAACGTATCTAGCGATGCCATCCCTCAAGCCCTTTTTCACAACTTTCACCAACTGACGCTCTGGCATTGGTTTTTTTAGACGTGAGGCGAGTTGCTGCATCGAGTGGATGTAGTCATCCGCACTCTCTCCCGGCTGTTGTTCACGTTGTAGGAGCTCGTGCATCCTTTCGTGTTCCGTCTGGTGGCCACGGAACCGATCCATCAGAGCCCTGCGCAGCTGGGCCCAAGTGTCCACTCTGGACTGGCGTACATGTACCCAGTACCACTCCCTCGCTCTGCCCGATAAGAGTACGTGGAAGTTGCGCAGAACTTCACTCCACGGACATTGATGCTGCCGCTGCAGGAACTCCAGACGGAACACGAAGTCGTCCACGGAATGGCCATCGTCCTCGCCGCTGAAAGAGAGGTTCCAGCGGTCCACTCTGATGTAGTGGTTCCCGTTGCCGGCTCCAGCGTTTGCGTACCACCGCGGCTCGTCCCGAAAATCCACCGTCCTTCGGTCCTCGCGCCACGGCCGTGCATGGCGATCACTCCTGCCTGTCGGATGGTACTCGGGTTCCTGGCTCAGGCTGCTGTCGATCCCTGGAGAGTCATTTACCGGCAGTCGAGGTCGCTGCCTGGGTGGTAATTCCGGTGGTCTTCGGTAGCCTCCTCCTGACTCCTGCCGCTGCTGAACTTCCGCTGGACCATTTGCGCCGCCTTCCGGACACGACGGAGTGGGCACCATTGACACTTGGCGACTCGCGCCCTCCTGGAGCGGCTGCGGTTTACTCTCGGCTGGCCTCAGGACGTCGTTCAACAACTTCATCATGTCGATGAATCCGTTCCTGATTTCGTCCCGCAACGCCTGGCTCACTCCTACCTCCTGTGACGCACGATAGGTTTGGGCAGCCTGTGCCAGAGCTGCGTTCATCGCCGACTCCGCCGCTGTATCCTGTCCCAGGCTTAGCTTTTGGGGACTCTTCTGCTCCGGACCCAGAAGTTGATCCTGCGCCTCGACGATCGCCTTAAAATCCAGGACCCTGGGCGACCGATGGTGCTCCAGATCCGCCGGTTGATCCCGAATCCGATCCACCGCACTACCGCCTACCGGCGTTCTGGGTAAACCCCCAGCCAGCGATATCCGCGGCAACCCAGCGGCACCCTCTACGTCCGTGGACCAGACATCGTCCTTGTCGTCGCCAGGAGGACCCATCGACCTGAGCTGGTGACCGTGCTTATCCCTGACGTCCTTACCCTCGGACATGTTTCCCAAGAATTTTGAAATAAATACTTAAGAACTACTAATACGATAATAAATATGATAAATAAATAAATAAATAAGACAACAAATAAATACAATAATAAATAATATAATAAATAAGAAAATAAATACGAAAAGAACTAATAGCAAAAATAAATAACAATAAACAAATCTTCCTCACTTTCCAACTCCTTTCCAAATCTCCTATTTTCTTGTATTATATTTTTCCTCCTCTACTCTTGATTTGGGGAGATGGAACTGACCCTCGCCGGTGGGCTTCCGACCTAACTGTCTTGCGCTTTTTCCCAAAATCCTATTTTCCCGTCTCCGCCTAGCCGTTCGTCAACTGGACTAGCTATCACCCGTGGTGATAGCCGCCAGTTAAGGACATCGGCTGGTTTGGCTCCTGTTGGCTTTTCTTTCCCGCCCTTTTTTTCTATTTTAAATCGAGGTAACCGTGCAGCGCGTAGGGTTGCTACGGGTCACGATTACGCTATTAAGTTCACAACCGACATAAAATTAGAAGTCCAGGACGGGGAGAAAAACCCAGGAACACCACATCCTAACAAAAAAACATTTCAAATAAACAAATAACAAAATACAAGCCTTAAAACTACTCTATCACAGAAATTATCACAGATTCTCTTCAGTGCATCCCGTGACGCAAATCTTGGCTTGCCCCAAGATGCCATCACCGGTTCACTGGTAAACCTGTGACCAGGAGCAAATCGTCGGCAATGTCGACGTGCCTCCCGTTCTACTTCCAACTTCCCTACTCAGCTGACTTCCCCGTCACCACTCCCTAGCAATTGCAATCTATGTTGCAAGACATAGGTCGTGATGGCGGGGGAGTCAGGGTCATAAATGGGCGAGACGTCGTCGCCTCGACAATTTATTTGTTTAAATTGGGCGCCAATATGTTACGAACTGCTTTTTGTCGGTGGCAGTGCCGCTAGCTCAGTCGTTCCTCAGGGCTGAGTACCCCTAATGCCGCAGCTCGCAACATAAGTATCGATAACTTCGCGGTCTCACCTTACTAATCTATCGGTCATCACTAAGGCAAAAAACGTAAACAAAGCTAAATTTACAATTATTGTCGGGAAAAATGGATTACATTTGGTGGCTATCGGTGACCTAGCCAAGCGCTCCCACCCAACCATGGATGCCCCCAAGATGCTGCAGGGCACCACCCATTCGCAGTCGGCAGGAGCCCCTTCCTCGCGACTACGGCTACGGTTCCATCTCCCCCACTGGGAAAGCTTATTCACACATAGTGGTTTTACAAAGGTTTAATAAATATGGTAAGTACAATCATTTATACACATGCTTCTCTTGACAGATTTATCCTTCCTCAGCCTCTAAGACCGAAACCTGGCCGCCGTCTCGGATATTTACGCGGTCA